>NC_044195.1:7750445-8075106 GCF_900880675.1 Sparus aurata | reverse complement strand
TCATTCTCATCTTGTCAAATAGTCACGCTTTGGGTAGGTGGCCCTCCCGACCAACCCGCCAAAAGCGTCAACATCTGACCAGCTGGGCGTGAAACTCAATAACCAACTGTCTACAGATTGGACCTTTAAAGTAAGGCTAAGGTTTTAATTAAGTAGGGTAGTTAATATACATGTATATAGGGTGAGTTCTTTTTTTGATTGATGATGAATAAATTATGAATATGTGATGCGAACATTAAAGTTAAAAGAGCGTTTCTGCTGCCAACGCAGAAACGAGGAGAGGGGAGACGAAAAGTAGTTCATGTCTGATGAGGTCTATCTGATCCAAATGCTTGATTCAGAATCATAGGAGCTCATTAACAGTGTGTGTGTTTCTTTTTCTAATAAAAGACTACAGAGAGCATACTTTGTATTTCCAATTATCATCACAAAGTTGCCTAATGTCTTATTTAGAGCTGCAGTGATGGAATAAGATTATGTAAGCAGAGACACTGTCAGACTTCCTGTCTAGAAGGAAAACGAGTTAGTGCCGTTAAAATGCAGCAATTATCATCAATATGTACTAAGTAGGATAAAGTATCATTCTGTTAGACACTGTTTTAAAACCAGAGTGACACATGAACAGTCGGGAAAGAGCAAATCGATCCCACCAAAATACAAGCATGCAATTCTCTTTATTCTTTGCCGCTTTATTTCAAACTCTTCTGTCCCTGTACGAATGTTATTCCAGTGATCTGATCAGTAAGTAGTAGGGCTATTGGCTATTATGCTTTGACCATGTGACGTTAACCTGGCCTGGAGCAGGTTGGCCGAGCAGAATGGGTTATCATGGTGATCTACCTCCATTAAAGTGAGCAAAAGATACAGAAGTTACACCGCCGTATCACCAGACGATGGGGCAGCGTCTTTCCTCAGGCTGTCGGGCTCCTGAACTCATCCTCAACACCTCTCCTTTTTTTTGTGTGCAGCATGAAGAGGACTACATCATGTTGTTGAAACCTAAATGGACCTTGAATAGCTGCATGACCAGATAATCTCGCCTTGAGGTACAGAACTTGTGTTGAGGAGGAAACTACCCCCCACCCCGCCTTGAAACCTCAGCGAGGAATTATTGATTTAACTGATACGTTCTTTCAATTGAAAATAGTAGACATACATCTATTTACTGAACACTTATCAAACAAAGTGCAAAGTGCTTCACAGACAGAGTAATGAAATGAAATGAAATAATAGAATCTACGTAAAAATAAATGAAGGGAAAAAAATAACAAAATTTAAATAATAAACGAGAAACCAATAAAATAAAAAGGGGAGCTCAAATAAAATCCACATTATGCTTTTCATTAAATGTATGTTTATATAACAGACATGAAAGTAGACGCTGGCTCAGGCAGCCTTATTTCCTCAGGCATGTCGTTCCACAGCTTCGGGCCTCTGATAGCAAAAGCTCTGTCCCCTTTAGTTTTCAGTCTGACTCTGCAGGAGACAGAACAGCGCTGCAGAGGAACTGCGCCGAGGTTCATAAGGGTAGAGTCAGGTCATGAAGAGTCTGAAGATTTAAAATGTAAGATTTCTTCTTTGAAAACCTTTTGTTTTGTTATGTGTTTTGTTGAGTTGTGTACTTACATTAACCCAAATGTTTCCAATAATGTACAAACCAGTGAAATACACAAGTTAACTCACAGTGCAACCAACAGTGTGTTTTATTAGTCAGACAGATTTTCATCAGCAATGGTGGCTGTTTAGTTGTGTATTTACCACCCGGGAAGCTCATTTTTTGCTTCCTGTTACTAGCACGAGTTGACCATGGCAACATTTGTCTTCTTTTCATCTTGCTCATGTTACGAGTGTTTACTCGCCCCATACAGCCAGTTGATTTACTGCACATTAGCCCTAAGCTCTGAGAGGGTCTGTATCTGTGCGTTTGATTTCAGTTGAGCCTCTCACTACACTCAGCACCAGCAGACTCTGGTTCTCTCTCTGCCTTTCCCCTCTCCTCTCCAGAGTTTCTGCAGGTTTGAACAAGTCAAATTTAACACATTTTAAGACCTTTTTAGGATAATTTTTATCTAAATTCAAGACCTACACGGAGTACGAAAAGGTGAGGAAAAAATGCGGTCCCAGAACTACTTTCAAAAATAACCAAATTTATTGCCATGCACAGAGCAACTCAAACAATGAAGAATGGAGTGAGTGAGTGAGTGAGTGAGCGTGTGTCAGGGTTATTAGAGTTTTTAAATTTCATTAATTTTTATTTAAATTTAGTTTTTTCAGTTTTTATTTATTTCAGTTTAGTTTTAATTAATTTAACAAGTGATTAAGTAGTTTTAGTTTAGTTTTTATCTGGGAATTTAATTTAATTTAGTTAACTGTAATAACCCTGGTATGCGTGTGTGTGTGTGTGTGTGTGTGTGAGAAGTTCCACTCAGTTTATTCAACAGTGGAAGACGAGAGACTGCAGGAAAGGAAAGGAAAGGAAAGGAAAGGAGGGGTTGTCACCTCCCCTCACGTCAAACTGGAGGAGAGAGGGGTACAACGTTTTACATCCATATCTGTTGCCAAAATGTTCGGCAACGGTGTTCAACATCCAAAGCACCTCTGCTGTCAACGTCGGAGTTCAGCCGAAGATGGTTTGAATGTCGCCTGACTGCGAGACGGCAGAGGCAGCGCAGAGTTTGGGTCGAGCAGAACTTGTGACAAAGGCGTACAAAATTGTGTGATAGCGTGACTTCGCAGGAGACTTTTAGAAGCAAACTGGTGTTTTTCCAATTTTGTGTGTGACACCAACACTTGTTAAATTTACACTTTCCCATAGTTGTAGCAGATTCCGCTGTCGACGTCTTTCCGGAACTGGCAAAGTGTGCAGCGATAATTTCCGACTGGGCTGTTGGCAAACTGCCACTTATGTTCCTGGATACCTCAGAAAGAAGAACAACACACGGAGCTGACTGTGAATCTCACCAACACATTTCCCTAAAACAAAAACAAAAAAGGTGATGAAGGAAGTGGTAAATAAACGCACATATTTGAGACCTAACTAAGTGTAATTTAAGACCTATATGCACACGCTCTTTC
Organism: Sparus aurata; assembly: GCF_900880675.1. NCBI lineage: Eukaryota > Metazoa > Chordata > Actinopteri > Spariformes > Sparidae > Sparus > Sparus aurata. The sequence goes on along the minus strand of NC_044195.1, from coordinate 8,072,031 downwards.
TCTTTTTCTTTCTTTCTTTCTTTCTTTCTGTTTTCTGTCTGTCTTTCCTTCCAGTGACAAGCTTTAACAGTATGATATACTGGGGATACTTTCTTTTCTTCCACAGTACTTAAGGTCAATTTTGAGTACTGAACTTTAATACATGAGCACTTTTGTACATTCCTGTTTCCTTTCATGACTAACAGCCCGTGACGCAGAAGCCTCCAAAAGATGTCCTGTAAGGTGAATGTTTCTCGTATTTTTCTGCCAGATATTCTGACTGAAGTCGGTCACTTTCACTGGCGCTGCCCCCATGAAATCTAATTTCATGCTGCTCTCACCATGCACCATCCTGTGGTCACGCCACTGATGCAATTTCTCAGCCGTTAGATTGATTTACATTTCCACAGCTTCTATTTGGAATGCTTCTTTGTTAATATGGCAGTCTTTTAATGTAATAAGTGAACTTGCATGCTGCATATCCATGTCTTAGAACAGTTTGGCTCGGACTTGACCACATGCCACTGCACTGTACAAACCAGACTGACCAACACACACTCAAAAGGTTTTCTTAAAGTGACAAATTATTCTGAAACTGGCTCGACTTTGTATCAACTGCTTCACATCACTACGTTTGTTTTCATTTCTCTTTTTTCTATTGTGCTTACTTAATAAGTGACGTTTTAAGCTTGTTTGTGCCACTTTTTTTTATTTTAGAGGATGAATAATTGTAAATCTAAGTTGTCTTAAAAGATGCCATCCATGTCCCATTTATACTTGCTGTTCAGACAAAACGACGAAGCCGATTTCACCAGTGGCGTGACTGCATACAAATTCAATGGAAAGATGCGATTAGATGTGGATTTCCCCAGGCTAGGCAAACTGATATGAAAAACGTGTCTGTGAAATGATATACCTTGAGCTCTTATCCTAGGGGTTTTGGAATCTGACTTCATAAACGTATGGAGAAAACTGGGGAGAAAACAACAACCAGACACACAGTAGGTTGTGAATGTTTCCAGCTAGCTTATAGCTAATCCGGTTCACTGTCTGTCAGAACTCGCCTTCAGGGTCAACCCTGTTTACTAGAAATAAGATTCATATGCAACAGGAAATAGATCTAAAATCAAAATACAATGGCATGGAGGTGTTAGTAATTAACAAATCTACCCAACTGCAAAATACTGAATGTATCAGTTTAGGGTGTTGCAAAAAAGCTGGTATTGACAAAAATGTTGATATTTAAAAAGAATAAATAGTGACATTGTGTAAAAAAAACACATCAACCTTGCACCTTGATTCTGGTCGTCACCTGCCATACAACAGAAAAAAGAACACAACGCAGTAACAGTTAGCTAGCTAGCTAATACCACAGTGTGTGGCTACGTTGCATAATTCATTAATGCATCGCAAAGTCATGTCAGAGCCTATAGACCAGACGAGACACCCAACCAGCACCCGGAAAACCAACAAAGAAGATGAGGAGGACTATTTAATGCAGTCGGCTTTACCGTAACTTCCCCTGCAAAGAGCGCCAGGCCTTGAAGCTAGTTTTGGGCGTGGCCAAGCAGAGTAACTACATCGTCATGTGATGCACTGGGGACTTTTTCCAAAAAGCTAACATTGTGAAAGACATGTCTGTAAAACTGTAATAAAAGCCTCACAAAACCCCTGTAATTACCCGTTTTACTGTCAGAATTTGGGCATCTTGGTCCAATCACATTTGGAGAGTCTAGAAGAGCCGCCCGTTTAATTTTTTTATCATCATCCAGGTTAGCTCGGCGCTAAAACTCTATGGCACCCCAGCTGGACAGCGACCACCACTATTAAAGTGTGATTCTGTGGGAAACACTGGTATGTATAAATTCTTATAGTTTTTATCCTTTTTTAACTTTATAACTTGTGTTTTTCATTGTAAAACAGCATTCAGAGTGGAAATCACAGGAACAATATCGTTGTACAGGGAAAGCGTTTCTTTAACTGTGCAGATGACATAAAAACGCCTGGACTTTGACCGGACTAAACTTGCTTTTTCTGTTAATTACCATACAGTTTCCCAGGTGCACATGCAGCCTGGCTCTACAGGCGCACCACGCTGTTCTGCCCAAAACACGCTTTTCCAAGGTGTCTTTGAAGCGGCTGCGCCTACAGCGACATGTCTGTGTGTGATCAGGGGCTAACACTGTTTGAGTCAGTGGTGTGCTAGTCAGACATCAGAGTGGTTAGTTGTCTCACACACAGACTCCCTGTGCCCTGCTCCCAGCAAGTGGTTGTGTTTCAGCTGACATTGTATTTATGGCAGATGTTTGGGCTTTAAGCTCTTTTTGTATCACTTCATCTGGTTACCTTTTCTATATTCATTAAGTGAAACTGTTCTCTTTGGACACTCTTGCACAGTTATGTTTACACAGACTCTTTCTCCAGCTTCCTAGTCTCGCAGTGTTAATCATTTGACAAGGTTAGACAAAACACAAAACAAGTTAAAGATGTTAAAGAACATTTAGCATTTGTTGTATCAACTTATTTCTCCATAGCAACCACCATAAATATTGGAAAAAAATATCAATATAGCGTAATTGTGTACCAATTCCATTTCTTTGAAGAACTTGACAAAAAAAATAAATGTATAAAGGATAATGTCTGATGAGGTGTATGTTATCAGGAATTATTGGATGATGTGGAGCCCAGAGCGGAGGCGGTTGTCTCCACATCACCTCACATAGCATTAACTCGCTTTTACCAAAGAAGCTGAAATTAAGACCATCTGATCTTCTTTTTGTACGTTTTGTGATTAAAATGTAAAGTTTTCAAGCTATGACGCTGTTTGCCTGGGAACAGCTAAGGGTTTGACTAATAGCTTGAACAATCATTACCATCCTATTAGGTTCTTACGCAATGGAAACTTTCACAACTCAAGTAAAAAAGGATGAACCTTAGTCGTTCAACAGCTGATGAACTACTCCGCTCAGCTTATAGAGCCTTTTGTTAAGAACAAGACAAGCTAGCTGACCAGACATGTCATTGTCTCCCATTAGATATTAATTATAATGAACACATAATCTAGCAATATGATATAATAATACAAGTCCATGTGTACTGTTGGCCAGTTACAGCCTGACGTAGCCAGTTGAACAGTGGATGAGATTTGAGATGATCGCTTGTGATACAAAGTAGTAAAGGGGTACATCAGTGAGTTCAGAGGGCAAGAGTCTTCCTCAGCTTGTGGTTTACAGGAGGCCTCCTGCACTCAAAAAAATGATTCTTGCCCCCAATAAACATAAAGCAATACGTTTAATTAAAATGTAACTGAAATATGAAAATGTAAAGTTTATTTATTCAAACAAATAAACATAAAGTAAAAATGGTTAGTTTAAACTGAATGTTAACAAATTGAGTAAACCTTATTTGACTTGATCACAGATGTATGGACTCGATCCCAAAAGGCAGCTATGCGCATGTGCGAGAGTAAAAGGAAATGTCATTTCGTCACAGTAGTCAACCGATGTGAAGGCTACTCTGAGTCTGAACCCTGACCCCGGACTTGGCATACTGAGCAGGACCAGAACACATTCAGCGGGTCTGAGCGGGACAAATGTGGAGTGAAAGCTAGAAGGTAAGTAATGTTATTTATGAAGTATGCTAAGTTTAAATGTGATGAAGACGAAGCTAGCAGCACTGCTTCGACACTGGTGAACATAACGTTAGTCATGCTAGTTGTGAAACGTTAGCAGGTTAACGTTACCCGCGGGGACTTATAGCAGTGCATGTACTGATGTATTAATGTGATCATCGCTTAAATGTTGCAGCTGGTAAATGTGGAGCTAATTAGAAATGTGTATATAATATATATACATACACATATATATATATATATATATTATACTTTACTTAAGACACTGCTGGGTAGCTTGTGAATTTACTCCTGGGGACCAATAATGTCTTTAGAATATTTATTAATCATATTTTGTATGTTAATCTGAATCTGCAAAGTAACTTGAACTAAAGCAATACTTCCTACTAAGATATAGTAGAGTAGAAGTATAAAGTAGCAGACAATAAGTATATAAATATGTACAAGTACCTCAAATTTGTATTTAAGTACAATACTAGAGTAAATGTACTTCACTCTGGCTTGTTCTACAGCAGGCAAGCCAAACTAGTCCAGACTATGACAACGTTAGAATTTCTTTAATATAGTAAATGTAAGAACTTAATGTTAACTTAATATCATATTAAGACAGTTACACAATCACACACACATCCCTGTTTCTCATCTGGTTGGAAACTAACCTTGTAATATATTTCCATTACTTCCAGGTACAACATCATAAGGCCAAATCAACAAAGTAGCTCACTCTTGTATGGGGCAATCTTTAGTGAAGTGTCAATAAAGTAACTACAGGGGTGAAAATAAGAGGGCTATGAACAATGTCCTGGAAAATGTTTTGAAAAGTGGGACTTTTATATTATGCCTTCTTTTGCAGAGTGAGGACTTGACTGCATCTAGAGGTCTGTGTGTCTACCTCAATGAAGACAGCGACACTGTCATTAAAGAGTACTTGGTTAGTAATGGCATTTTACTGTGAGCTTTCAGTAATTAACTTGTAATGTTTTCAATTTCAAACTGGTAAATATGTTTTTCACCATTAGAATGCCAATCATGAGGAAGCTGAGAGAGGGATTGCACAGACCACCATGGGGCTTTATGTGATTAGCAAAGATGGTGCTGATGCAGTGGACAAGCCAGAGGATTTGGAATAGTCATCGAGGGTGTGGAACTGCTACGCAATCTGCAAAGTGTCTCTTTTGGATGTGCCATGCTTTTCAGCCTGATTTACACACTCAACCTAAGCTATCTGCAAAAACTCAAATTCACATTACCTTTTTATTTATTTTTTGATCCAACAGGTTTTTTTGGGATGTGTGCACCCTGTTGGAATTGTTAATGGAACATGTTAATGGAATTATGAAAAGTGTTCATAATTTGGGACTTACTAATAATGGATTGGATTTGTATGGCACTTTTCAAGACACCCAAAGCGCCTGACAGGGTTCCAGGTTCCATTCATTTACCCACAGTCATACTAGTGGTGGTAAACTACGATAGTAGCCACAGCTAGTACTTGGGCCCTGGGGCAGACTGATGGAAGCATGGCTGCCATTCAGCGCCTCCGACCACCACCTCAGACATACAGCAGTCATACAAATTCACACGAGGCAAGGGGGGTGAAGTGTCTTGCCCAAGGACACAACACACTGCATGAAAAGTGGGATTTTAGTCACTGTGCGGCACTGTAGATTGTCGTGGAAGTTCAGGTTTACGACTGCACGCGGCAATTTTCAGGCAACACCGAAAACTGCCGTGAATTGTTGGAAATTGACGTGGGCCTTGCTTGGCAGTTGTCCCCCCATGACCCCCCTCCCCCTGATTCTAGGGGACGCTTTAACATGTAAATGAAGATGCTATGAGCTATACAAATGCAAATCAGGGTAGCAGGGGGAGTTTTACCCCAGGTGACCTTTTTCCAAAAGGTATTAACTTGATTTTAAGAAAATCTCTGGTATAAATAGATGAGACTCAGTATAGCCTAATTATAGACTATATTTTTGCTTGAATTGATTTATTTAATGAAAGTGTACTAGATTAATTACTGTGTATGTCATTAGCAACGGCCAATGTTGTGTAAAAAGGATACACACATTTAGTTTTTTCTTTCTCTCCTGGGAATAAGTTAAAGGCAAAAAACCAGTTGTTAATAAGTTCAAATTTGCATGAAATATTTTGAGATAAATAAGATATTAAAATGTATAAATAATTTCTGTTTAAAATGTGTGAATTTAAATTTCATGGGTTCTTGTTAAAAAGAAGTTAAAGTAATTTATTACGTGTGAGAGTTCATGACCTGTAAGATTTTTAGACTTCCGGTTGACCGGAGCGTGAGTGACGAGGAAGAAGGAGCGGAGAGTTAATGGCGTGAGCAGCTAACAGAAGACTGTGTGTCGACAGTGTCATGTTTTATCAGTAACGGACTGTGAGCTGTTGTCAGACGACGTGCTGTGAGTGTGTGAGTTGGACTCTCCATCGCAGTCGAAGTGTTTTATTGGACACGAAGCAAGTTCGGCTAAGCTAGTTAGCAGGTGCTAGGCTAGGCTAGTAGGAGCTAAGCTAGCGGCCCGGCCATTGTTGAGAGGAGGCCTGCGCTAATGGGAGGAGCTTTGCCGGGTCGCCACAGAGAGTGTTGCCGACGGAGGCGCTTCGCTGCCGCCGAGGGACACGGAGGTTTATCGCTGCGAGCATTTTGTTCTCACAGACTAACCTCGCATCACAACGAGGCTGTGACCTCCTATTAGCTCGGAGCTATGTCTGCAAGTCCAGATTTACATGATGCCGATAATGACGCCATCGTGTGTTCTCCTTCCTTGTTTAATTTTACTGTGACTCATGTTTTTTTTTTTTTTTTTTATATATATACCTTTCTTTTTTAATTGTTTTCCAGCTGCCTGTAAGACATTCAGAGACACTACGCAGGAGCTTCAGGTACAAACAACCAGATCTTGCATCGCAGGCGGAAGCTGTGAGAGGAGTTCAAAGAGGGTAAGATTGCTTAGATTAGATCCGTTTTTGGTCAATGTGACTATTTTTCAGGTGCATTAAAAGATGTGATGTGTCCATATGCAGTGCATCGCGCAGTACTGATCGTCTTTATTGATTGTTTTTACAGCTGCTGGAAGCGAGACAGAGTGCTAGCTGAGGATGAGGTGGACCTTTGGAAGTGCGACCCATGGACCTGATGTCCGAGGAGTAAGACGGAGGGTGTCTGGATGGAGCCAGGAGCTCACCGAGCTTTGTGCCGCGCTGCAGTCGAGATTAGAGGCGATTCCGAAGTACAGAGCGACGTACCACAGACGTCTGCAAAACGGACCGAATTCATACAGGAGGCCAGCAGTTACCCACAGTTCCGATGCTTTGTACATAGTGTTTGTGCTAATAAAGCTCTGTCTTTGAATGAATAGCACCTTCCTGGCAAATTTTCCTTTCCTCAATAAATTAATTCATGTGTTTGATGAGATATATATGCTTGTTTAAAAGTAGTGGTTTCATCCAATACAATTATTATATATATTTATTTATATACTTTTAAACAAGCATATATATATATATATATATATATATATATGTATATGTATATATATATATGTATATATATGTATGTATATATGTATATATATATATATATATATATATATATGCTTGTAATGCTATCCAATACTGAGTAACCAGGCGTGGTTCACTTTTATGTATAAGTTCCCCTTAACGGTAACTGAATAAACACATAAGGTTTATGTGTAAGTTTGCATTAATTCAATTTAATCAAATCTCACCAAGTTATTAAATTTATTTTACATTAACTCAATGTGATATAAAAACACTGCATTTAATGCAACACTTTACACTGAACTTATGTAATACAATTAGATGGAAAATTTACATGTATTAAAATACATAAAGTCACGTTTTAGGCTTGATTATTTTTTTGAGTGTGTGGCGTTCGAGGGGTGTGATCACTGAAGGACTAAACTCTGTTGTATATAAGAAATTGATAAGTTGATGCCAATGCCATGAGTTTTCTTTTTTTCCTTTTCTTTTTTTCAAATCAGCTTTGATTTGGCAAAAATACAACCACAGCAAACCTGGCTGGTGGCCTCGCCGCCAACAATAACGAATAACAGCGGGATTCAATCTTGATATGTGAACTCAATACCGAGTTCAGTTTTGAAAAATGTTATTGAACCACAAGCCGTAAGCCTTAAAAACATGCCCTCTTGCATTCCCGGTTTCATTAAGCAGAACAGCACTATGAGTTCAGAGAGGTCAGGTAGCAAAACAAAGCAGCTTCGTGCAGCTCAGTGTCCTATTCACCCCCCTTTCTCTCCATTAATGACACACCGCTGTTCAATTTAGCCCACACTACGCCTGAAATAAAAGCATTTCAGGGGATTGATCGATATGCATTGATTACCACAAGATATTTAGTTCATCTGAACTCGGGCTGAAATAAAAGCAACACTCCTGACCAAGTTTTTTTGTTCTTCCACTGCCCAGACTGTATAAACAGACCCTAAAAAAAGCCCAGTGGTTTGGTGTGAAAGCCGCCCAGTGTTTCAGTTCAGTCGAATCGATTAAGCCTGGATTTCTCTGTAGAACACATTAGAGCACTCTGATTTTTTTTTATCTCTTTCAAACCAAAGCACTCACTGGTGTGTCCCTCCTGTTTCGTAAAGAACATTCTCACTCAGAGTAAATATAAATGACAGGTTTAGTTTAACCTCATGGTGCCCCCAAATATCATCAATTTAAAGTCTACCTCAGGTGGCTGGATTTTTTACGGGTAGCTTTTACTTTTTCTTCGGCTGTGATCAGGGAGCAACATGTCTGCTTAAATGATCAGTGGGCAAATAATAAGAAATGAACACTGTTGAGCTAGAACATTAAAACCACTGACGTCACAGTGAAGTGAATAATATTGATCAAATATGTACAATGTAATGTTCTCCTGGGAAACCTTGGGGTGACATGCACCACCCATCCAAACAGACCCAGTACATCCCCTCATGGCAACAGAACTCCCCCATGGCAGTGGATCGGACTGGCTGGGGCACATCCTACAGATGCTAATTCAGATTAGGATTGGGGAATTAGGAAGACGTGTCGACAACTATAGCTCTTTGTCACGTTTCTTTGGCCATTCCTGGGCCTTTTATGGGGGAGCCACCACCATCAGAGTGTCGTTGCCACATGTGGATGTGCTTGTGACGGAGTTTGTGTGGGTGATGCACATCAAGTGGCATTCAAATTAAAGCCAGGACCCAAGATTTCCCAGCAGAACAGCTGATTGTAACAAGATGATCAATGTTACTCACTTTACCTGTCAGTGGTTCTAATGTTCTGAACGAAGTCGATCCAATTAATCCTGAGCGATGGTGGTTAAATGGGCCTTTCACACCTGTAGTTTGGGTCACTTGTGCTCAACCAAGGAAAGAAAATGATGCAGTGTTGCCTTTAAATTCGTCTGACTTATCACAAATGAACCACAAGGGGTAAACATGCACAGTCATCCATTATCATACACACTGCGTTGTGGTTGTACTTCTCTGTAGAGATGGGATTTATGGCTCTTTGAGGTGAGCCGGATCTTGGTGAGCTGTTCCTTTCAAAGAGCCGTTCAAAAAACTGGCTCATTTGACTGATTTTTAAATGTATTAAGTTTTAAGAAGCCGGCCTGGTGGTAACTCATTTTATCTTGGAAATATCACTGGGAGGTATGATGGGGTGAGATTTGGAACAAAACTGTCCTCCTCCTAATTAAGACCGCTGCAGCTGCTCTGCTCTAGAGCAGGGCAGTCACGTGTTTGTTTGTTTTTGTTTTTTTTTGCAAAGGCAGCGTGCACAACTCAGGTGGCGTCATGCTACATTTGCATATCTAATAAGCACCTTGCAGCTGGGCTGCACCCCTCCCCATAACTTCTCTGTCCCACTCAGGGGAGGAGCAAAGGAGGAGCACACAGTGATATATAAAAAAAAAAAAATAAATAAATTTAAAAAAAGAACGATTCCCAGCTGCGACTCAGATCACATCGTTCATGTTAACGAGCCGTTCAATAGAAACGGTTCCTTTGTGAACGTCACAACACTACTTCTCTGTTTTCACACCGCAAACGAACGACACCAGAGTTGTCACACACATCAGACTGAATAAAACTCTATGGAGAAATGTAAGAGTTCAGTTGAAGCTTACCGAAACAGGTTAGGTGTGAAGGCAACCTAAGGCTACAGTAAATGAGCTGGGAGGTTAGCTTTCTCTTCTCTGGACTCCCCAGTGTGTCCAACATGTTATAGGTCAGCCCAGTGAACAGTGAGTGCTATTCATCATCAGACAGGGCCCTATTAGGCCCTTATATACAGCACTGATGTGGTGTTAATATCAAATACCAAGGTCAGTATTTTCCAAACCAGACCAGCAGCGCCTTGCTGACTTAGAACTACAGTATATTATTTATAAATCACAATGACAGCTGAGGTGATAAGAAATATATCATACCAAAGTGTATTATATGGTCAGCAAATGGGGAATTAAACTAAACCATATTAGAAATATTTATTTTCAGTACCAGAACCTCGGAGAAGAGCTCTGTCCTTTTTATATATACGGCCTTTACCACGCAGACGCTCTCAGGCTGATGAGATGAAGCAGAGATAAATCCAGCATGTTGGAGAGTGGTGTTCAGCATTTCACTGATCTGTCCCTTTTCATAAGCTTTAAAAAGAACGTGCTAAAAGAAGAAATACTGCAGCCTTTCACGACCCCCTCACCTCGAGAGCATACCTCCTTTAAACAGCCCTCCTACACACTTCCACAAAAATCCCTTTTTACCCTGCAGCTATGGATGTGTATCTACCATGCAACTGCTTATAGCAGCAAGGCTTACTTGGACAGCTGCAGGCATGCTCGGGTTTCTGGAGACCCTGTTTTGTTTGTGTTTGTTGCCTGATTTCTGTCTTTAGTTTTGTGTACTATATTTGTGTCATTAAAGCCCCTGTACGGAGTTTTTAACTGGATATAGAAAAGTCTCTGGTTTCTGCTGATGTGTCTCTGTTACCTACAACAGCAAATGAGCCCATCAGCGTGAAGATACGCTTTTTCTAAGTAGTCTAATTCTATACCTCTGAAAGGCCTTGGTCGGGTCGGACCACTGACGAAACGATTTACGGCAGTCAGACCGGAACTGACGACATTCAGGATACGGCATAGCTGTTTTGTTGCTACGCTAGCCAGTGCTAACCGAGCTAAAACTTTTTCATGGCTGATAATGAGACAAAGAAAAGAAAAGAATTCGAACCGAAGACCAACGAAAGGCAAGAGGGAATCTGATCGAGCTAGGGCTAAAACACGGATAAACATTGGCGATTCCTTCGAGAGGGGGAGAGAGTTGCGGGGGCTTGAAGGGATTCAAGTCGGATCCAGAATTCGCCCGATTCCTCCTAGACGGGTTTGTAATTTTTATTTAATTTATTGAAATGTAATGCGGGACGTAGTTTACAGCAATACATGAATTTATGTTGTTACAACAAAGCTGGCTAACGTACCACTAGATTAGCTCTTGATACTACACTCATGAAAACGACAACAAACGTCTTAGATCACGCATCCATTTCAGCTGTGTGTATCAGCCCAACCGACCTGCAACGATGCATCAGTAATATCCTCTGTCATTATAAATGATTCAGTTTCTTACTTGGAACAAAACATCCATCACAATCACTGTGACTTTTGCTGTAACGCTAGCTCTGTAGCACCGTGGGTAATATATATAGCTGGGAAATTGCAGCGCAAACAGCAGCATTACTTTGTTTCACCGGCGGAATATTATATTAAGTAGAAATACAAATAATACCTAATAATAAATACCTCCTCCATATGCACGCTGCAGATAGCTGCTAAAAAAAAAAAAAAAAGTTTTCCAAGCAAGTCCCGTCGTCTTTCCGACGTTTCCAAAACAAATCTACAGGCGCTGGCCAGACAAACGTCTTCACGACAGTGGGCGCTAGAGCTCATGGGAAATGCAGTCTTCATTCCGGCAAAACACTACCGCTTTCGTCCAGCGGGGCCGCCAAAATCAACACTAAATGAAAAGTCTGTACAGGGGCTTTAAGGGATCATAGTGACACAACAGGTTAGCTCAACATATGAACTATGATGTTCACCATAGCAACATGGAGCCTCTGTTTATGGACTTAATGAACATGAACAAATATTATTTCATTTGACCAATAAAATATTAAAATATCAACAGACATTTTTCAAACTTCTTCAGTACACTTCATGGTCATATTGCTTGAACTATTGCCTACACTGCATGGTGTGATGTGGCACTTCTCCATTTCATTCACCTCTGTAAGCTTTTATAAAAGTCATTACAGAATACAGAGGAATGAATGCGGAATACAACATGTGACTGAGCACAGAGGTGCTGTAAACTAAGTGCTAACATCAGTACACTGATGCTAACATGCTGAGGTTAAGCAAGCATAATTGTTTAGTATGTTCTTCACCTGTGGTGTAACATGCTTACATTTGCTAATTTGCACTAAAGTCAAGTGCAGCTGAGGATGATGGGAATGGTATTAGTTTAAGAAGGTGTCTGGCAGGATTGTAGTCAAGGAAGCATTAATTTGTGGACTAAATCATCATCGATTAGATGTTTAGATATCTGGAGAGGTTTTATCACTGGATGAAAAAAAAAACGTCTGGCCTTCTGGTGGTGCTAAAAGAAAAGTCAGGAGATCACCAGAGTCATTAGAATTCCTCTCCTGGCTGGGCACCATGGAGAGCAGTGCCAAATCTCAAAGCAATCCATCCGTAATAGTAGAGACGTTTCACATTGCCGTTAGCGTGGCTCATACTACAAATCCTCTGATAATTTCACAAACCATTCAGATAATAAAATAAAAATAAACTGTATTACACTTTGGATTCATCAGTGTCAAGGCAAAGGAATCTCATTTCTTTCTGTATGTTTTACAAGGAAATAGATTGTCGCTGTTTAACAAATACACAGTACATAACATGAAACCTCTCCGATTTCGGTGTCTGCTTTCTCTTCAAAGTGAACACACTGGGCTAAATTCTCAGACTAAACACAATCAGGTTGTCTTCTTCTAGTGGTATCAAAGTGGTACAAACTGATCTGGGAGCCGTGGATCCCCAGGGTCTCTGTGTGCAGACGCTATTATGTCTGTAACTTTGATTTGCCTTTACAGCAAATATTACCTACAAATCTCAGTTAAATCTCCCTACAGAGGGGTTCCTCCGGTTGATTCCTTTTAATTCTTCTACAAAGGTTGAGGCAAATTTAATAACGCACGTCTGAACTCCTGCAGTTTCCAGTGGGATTTTACCTCCAAAGGTTCTGTTCTGCAAAAACAATACAAGATAGAATAAAGACGGTGAGAAGTGCTTTGATAGAGTTCTTCTGGGCTCATAAAAGGTACGTTGTAAAACATTTCAAGATGGTTCAACTTTGAGACGCGAGTTCCCTCGTTGCAAGAACAAAGAGCAAACTCAACTGAGCGGTAACCTTTTTTCCTGCTCAAGAAAGTAAAGTATAAAAAGTTCTGGCTCGTGTGGTTGGAGTCAGGTTTGGTTTTTACAGTATGTTGTTCAGATGCTTTTGGTTTAGTTCCTGATCTCAATGTTTTTTATTTTAGTTTTTTCTGATCAGGCAATTGAAGTCTTTCTCATCCATTCTCCAGAGGGGTGTTTTTCCTGCTCTGTTGTGTTGCTGCACCATGTTCACTGATCCTGTTTGAAACCGTCTTGCCTATTCTGGTTAAATTCTTTTTTCAGAATGCAGTGAAGTAACATTGTGCATGTGGAAACTGTACAAAAATTTGTAATCTCAAGGATGCACTTACTTCATGGAGCTGCCAGAGTTACCTCACAAAACAGAAACAGCATTTCTTCTTTGTTCAAAGCCCTCAATAACCTCAGTATGACCTATATATACTTTAACCTGAGAACGACCTCTAGCAGCAGCATGAGCTGAAACTGAATTATCGTCTGTGGAGGAACAATAATTTGTTGAAGTCGTGTGATGTTGCTCAGAGCGCCACAATCCTTGAAGGGAAGGAAAAGCATGACTGGATTACTTGTGTCAAAATCTCTGTTTCCTCTTTGTTATGGACATTTGATGTGGTTTCTTTAGCCATGACCACACGCACACACACACACACACACACACACTCAAACAAGCATGCACACACAGCACAACACGCCACCAGACTCCTAATGTCACCTTGTTCTTTTATTCTCTGGCTGGGCCTTTTTAAACTGTCCTGTACTGGGTTCTTTTCCTCATGTTGCCCTCGTCCTGTCAATGTTCTCTCTCTCTGTCTGTCTGTCTGTCTGTCTGTCTGTCTGTCTGTCAGTCAGTCAGTCAGCCCACTACCACTATAAGACTGAATATTTCAACAACAGTCTGATGGATTGCCATTTAAACTTGAGTAGAGACAGCTGGTCCTCACAGGAGAAATCCAATGGATTCCTCTGACAGACTCATCTCTGGTGATCCCCTGACTTATTGTGTTGCACCACTGTGAGGTTGACATTCATGGCCATCATTGTTATGTTTTCGCAGCGACTGAATTAATTGCCATGATATCTGGCACCATGGCATCATGAAATCATGGTATCCATTAGGGTTGATCGACTACTTGGCTTAATTGAGGATCCGTCACACGCAATGTACCTTTTCACAAGTGCAAGTTTCATCTGTGTGAAATGTGCATTGGCACTTGTGATAAATGAAAATTCCCATTGGGTGGCCAACTTAAGTTTATCCATTAAAGTCAATTAAAACTTTGTTAAAAATAGCCCTTTTACTCTTGTGATTAAAAACATTGATCTGAAGCTCAACGCTGTTCTCTTAATAGTTTTCTAATAAATAACAAATCTGGCAATGTCTGATCAACAACATCAATTTCAGACTTTCACCAGCCTTTGGCACGAAGGAACTTTGTTTTCTGCTTTCTTAGTTTATTTTAATATCAGCCTAAGATTCACACTGTTACAAGACACTGTACCATCAACATGAGTCTGAAGCTGTTATTTTACGGTAAAAGGGTTACATAATGTTGCTGTAATAATGTACCTCTATTTTCCCATAAGCAGTAATTTATTTAATACATTTCGAGGAAACTTCCAACCACTTTTTGTCTCCCGTTCCCTCAGCAGGCCTCACGCTGAAGTGAGCTGTCGCAACTTCATTTTCATCTTGTTTCTGTCAAGGTCATTAAATTTAAGTTATTTTTTTCTTCTACAGTTCTCACCAATTTCTGTATTATTTTCCGCAGTTAGTCCAACTTTGGAAATGTATTCAAAACAGTGTCTTTTCAATAGGTAATTACAGACAAATACAAGAAGAACTAATTTACTAATTTCCCACTTTAAAAGTCTCCTTCCTTATTGCCTATTGAGGCCTAATAATAATAATAATTAACTAGCGGGTAATTGCACTCTGTCCAATGTAGTGGCCCGCTGAGGGGGAGTTGGACAGAAACTAGAAATTACCGACTATTTACTGCTCGTTGGAAAACATCCCATTATCACTATTGATAATATTGGATTCATTTTTAATACATTCTGAGGTAAAATTGTTTTAATTGGGGAGTCATCGGTCACTACCACCCACTTTCCCAGTAAATTTACAGATCTGTAAAATGAAGTATTACCTAAGTAGCCTCATAACTTTGTCACTGCATTATAAAGATTAACGTGCCCTGCTCATCCTGATGAACACATTAACTGCATGAGAGCAATTCTGTGAAAATGATTAGCAGCCTCAACCATAGAATCAGTAACTCTCAGAAATAAGAGAAACTGTAATCTCCACATAATGTTTCATGATTGGAGTAATTTGGGCCAATGCGAGCTTGAATACCATGTTACTTTAGAATACATAATTATATAATCTATTTGACCCCTCCAGCATTGTGTTTTGACACAGTACATTTAAAGAAATGGTTTAATCTTAGTTGATTTACAAAAACCTTACTTTATCAATGCACATAATAGTTTGATAATACATTTTTCAATCTTTCTTCCATTTAGAGTCCATATAGGACTTCATGCCTTTCGCTTTTCATTAGTAAAACAGAGAAAGTGTGTCAGCTCAGCAGGGCTTTAGCAGTGGGGAATTGCAAATGGAATCCAAAGATTTTATGGACCAAATGTACAGCGTGTCTGCAGATTCAAGACAAGGACCATTAGTGAACCGTGCAGTCATTCTTTCACTCCATATTAAAGTGGGAGGGATATGGAAATGTGTGGTCCCCTATCAGCAACACTTGCACTCATCAAAAGAGATGCATAATAAATGGAGGGAAAGCCATGGCAAGCCGACGGAGAAAGAATTAGAAATCAAACATGGAGGGAATTGTGATCAACAAGACACCGCCGCCCTGTGAGGATGAAAGCGCATCATTTTCTAAGTCAGAACAACGACTGCATGGACAACTTCGCCGCATTTTTGTTCACATTTGAGTCTTTCTGTAATGTTTCTTGAACCCAGATGTGAGGATTCAAAACCAGGACTCAAGCACAGATCACTTGATGTTTAAAAAGACATTTACTGGAACACTAGAGCTACAGAGGACACTATGATCTGGCAGAGAAGTGGGGGAAAAGTGGCTGGTAATATACTGAGTGACTAATGAGGGGGCATGTGTGGGGATCAGGCGAATGTAATACTTTGAGTGCAACCCCTGGAAAGGTGCAGAATGGCAAGCTCTGCAATGACAGGAGAGGTTAGTGACAGCCAGGCATGACAGATGGACCGAGAGTGTAAAATGAGTAAAACCAAGGGTGACGACGTGACACTTTCTTTCAGCTGTGTGAAAACATACGAACCTTAACATTACTGGAAATGATTTAAATTTAAATTATTTATTATTTAATAGGAGTGTACACACACATCTGAACCTAAACGGGGCAGGCGCCAAGTCGCCAGTGAGCAACACATGAAACAAAGCAATGGCTGCTGCAATAGTCACCTTAATGCAGTTCCAGGGTTTTCCCTGTCATTATATGGCTTAGGCACGGCGCCCAAGCGTTTTTGCCTCCCGCCTAAGCAGGGTTCTTCCCAGACGGTGGAACAGCGGCGCTGCGCCGCTATACCGCTAGGTCAGCGGCGCTATACTCCGCGAGTGACGGTGACGAGCGTCCGTCCCTTGACAGCGATGCGCGTCCGTCCGTCCGTCCGTCCGTCCGTCCCCCGGCTTACGGAGTTGATGACCGTCTGTCCGTCCGTGTCTCTACCCCCCCCAGACTGACGTTGACGAGCGTTCGCGCGGATCGTTCATTTGTCTCCTGTGTTTCATCGTGTTTCACCTCAGCCTGTTTCCTCCAGTGTCTCCCACGTTCCTCCCCATGATATTTTTTCTGTTCCTTTGTCCCTAGCGTTATTTTTCTGCTTTATTTCCCCGTGTATCCATAGTTGTACTTTGCTCTTCTTAGTTGGTACTTTGTCTTAGCTTTTGTTTGCCACAGTTTGTGAAATTGTTAGTTGAAGATTTACTGGTCACATCATGATGAATAAATATTGAGATGGACGTACAGGCCTTCACTTTTACATTTCTTTCACCAAAATAACCACAGAAGTACACGAAGACTCCATATGAAAAGAAAAGGAATAGAGAAACCGCGGCCGTCTCCTGGAGCCAGACCTGTATCCATGGGGCTCGGCTCAGCACAGCCTGATAAAACGACACAGGGCCCTCACCTGCAGGACAGGCTTTGGGTTTGGGTGCCGTGTGGCAGGAAAAGTTTAGGACCTGGGCATCCTGACTCCTGGCATCGCAGGCAGTAGAATTAAAGAGCCATTTCTGGATTCTCTCCATGAAATGAAGCTTAATGTTGCCGATTTCTAGTGAGCAAGCCAAAATGAAACGGAGAACCATGCAAAGGAGATACAGGGTAAAAACAAAAGAAAGATATAAAGCACTGATATATGTAGTACACCGATATCCTGTTTGTTGTATGCTTGGTGATTCAGGCCCTTGTTGTCGCCTCCTTTTTAAAAATGCTTTGAACAGGATCTGACTCTCCAAAAACTGGCATGTGAACAGAAGGTGGGGAAGCAACAGCTGCGGAATGGAAATTCTTTCCAGCCTCGCACAGTGCCATGAGAAACAAAGCTGAACTAACCTTTATAGCCGGTGTGAGAGGATATACCTAAGACTACGTAAAGTCCTTTCGATCAATACCCTGCAGAAGCTCCTGCAGAACGACGGGCATCAACATCCGCAGCCACCTCATCCAGCTGAGGTCAAAGGGAGCTGGAGGAAGAGAGCACAGAACACAAAGACCAGTGCAACGAGACAAATTTGACAAATGGTTGAAATAAACACAGTTTTGTGGTTTTGTAGAGCATGTAGTTTATTTGGTTGTCAGAGGTGTGTTGGATTTCCATTTTTATCACCACTGTTGTTTACTTGTTCATAAAAAAGAATAAAAACGTTCAGCCTTAATTATCTGCAGAAATCTCACTTTAAACGATGAATGGTTCAGAACAAAGAAACGATCACAGTTTGTACGCCGGCATAATTTTGGCCTCTAAGCATGATTGGCAGCTTAACTGGTGCTGAAACTGTGGCGGTCTCTCCCTGATGTGGAAGCAATTTTTGAAGTCCACATGCTGCATGCAAATCTGATTTGTTTCTCAAATCAGATCTGAAAGACGGAGGGTCCACACTATTATTTGTCAGTGATCAGATCCGATTTTCGCGTCTAGAAAATTGCCGACCGATCTGTGTGTGTTGCCTTGGTAACCCGTAGGCGTGATTACACTTTATAAAACTGAAGAATGAGAATTGGAGAGTGATTATCTGGCTCTCCAATCACAGTGTAAAGTCATGGAGCAGCCAGTGTTTTTTGGTGTTACTCCACTGACTGTTGTTCTTTGTGTATTCTTCCATACCGCTCTTGTAAATGCATTTGTACGTGTGTAAATGCAGCTTCACTGAGCCCCCCCCAAAAAGTTCACTAACGTGCTTTTGGAAGAACCTTTGAATTCTAGCTACATGATACTTAAAATGATGGTTCTGGTCTTTTGATGTCGGATTGTGTGAGGCACTTATCACCATAGACATGAAAACGTAGGCGGCGCATTGACCGTGTTGTCCTGTTTCTGTAATACGAGAGCGCATCCGCCATATTGGATGTTGCGGGTCTGCAAACAAATACAAGCAGATATTAATACAGTTTTTTTCTGAATAAAAAGCAGTTCTAGTTACATTTAACTCATTGATAATAATTTTAGATTCAGTGATTATATTAATTAAGTACTAATAAAGACAGTCATTAAGACAAAAAAATTAAAAAGTCTGCAACTCAAAATAAGACACTGCAACTGGTGAGTCTGCTTTCTTTCATTTAGCAGTTAAGTTATACGTAAAGCGCCACAAATGTTGAAAACAAAGTGTGCACTTACACATGTATGTATTTTAGGTGTGCCTTCTTGTAGGGGGCTGAAATATGTCTTGCTATCAGTACTGGTCAGCAGTACAATGCTTTGCTGCCCTGACGGTGCCACACGCTCCTTCTCCACACGGTCACCTACAGCAGGTCATTTTACAAATACTAAACCTCAATGGATCAAAATGTCATAATACAAAAACTAAAAAATGACCTGGTTTGCAGTTGGAGGGGATTTTTGAACCGCAGCGGACATTTTCGTTGGAATACCACAAGTGGCCACTGGACCAAACAGACCCTTTCCCCTGCAGACATTTTACCTTGTCAAAGCAGGAGAACCACAGGTAAGACCACAGGTAAGACCGATAATGTTAATGACGGCTCCATTCAATTAGGGGTCCAAGCCAAGACAGTTAGTGCGCGTGCTGAGTATCAGAGCCTTGGAACAAGCTCACATAAATGGAATGCAGCCATCATTAATGTCATAAATTCCACCTGTGCTTTTCCTGCTGTAACGAGTCCTAATGTCTGCTGTTAAGGGTGTACTGGTATTGAGACTGAGTGTCTGTGCTGTAAATGCAGCAACGTTGATACATCCATGTGACCTCCTCTCTATGTGGACTCTGTAATAATGTTTCCTCATTTCCTCCTCAGCTCTGGTCATACATACTAAGTGCACGCAAGGGCAGAGGGCAGTGTTGAGGCAGGTTCAGGCTAACTATTCATAGCTATTAAGTCTGGGGACTTTTACTGCATGTACATTTGAGATATGAACTTCAAGAATGTTTATTGTAACTGGAAGCAAAATTCACATGTGCATACATGTATTCTGAGACTGTTCTAAATGAATAATATTAGTAAGGGAAGGGATGCCACATTATGTTTTAAATCCTCAGTTCTCATCGACGTTCGCCAACACTTTTCTGTTGTTTCTTTTAATGTATGTTGCCAGCTAGCAATGTGGGAAGATGCCGTCCCCATTCTTAATCCCAGTTACACAGCTCTGATTGGTTAGGGTAACAGCTGTCAATGAGTAAACTAATGAAAACATTTAAAAAATAGTAATTTCGGTCCTTCTGATACACAAAGAAAAGTGAACAAGGAGCATAATGTGTGTCCATGTGCACTGTTTGCAGGATGATGCATTCCTACTTCTGAATTTCTATTCATGTGCTGCCTTTAAATATCTCATTATAATCATTGTCATGCTTAAATATGTATGATTAATTAGAGGTGATCTGAATTACTTAAGCGTCTTGGTAACTGGTGTAACAAAAGGTCCTAATTACCGCTCTGAATGATGCAATAATTAAATCAGATGTGCAGTGCTTGCCGTAGGACTCGGCATGCCTTCAACCACCCCTCCTCCCACATTCAACACAGGAATCCACACACAGCTTTCAATATCTAACAACATATCGTAGAAGATGTCAACTGGGCCACATTACATTTTTGTGTCATAAAAGCCATTCAAAGCTTTTAGATGCATTTTGAGTACTCCATCTCTGCCCCCTCCGTGTCACTGACAAACATCAGAGTGTTTGAGTAGTTCTAATGGGTTTATCTTTGTGTTTCATCCCTGCAGGTAATGGAAAAAGACAAACCATGGGCTTTGATATCAGAGAGGGGGCTCGAGCCAGGTTTTCTTGATAAGGTGACACAAGCAACATTTTCTTATCATCTGCAGCAGAGAGTTCCTACAAAATCCCCAGCTGCACGGCCCTAAAATCCAGGCCATGTTCGTGTGAGGCCGCTACCCTGCAGCTGATCATTCCCTGCTCATTCCCTCATTGAAGGTACTAGCCAATGGAGGGCCGGGCATAGGCCACCTGAGGGTTGAAGGTGACCCGCACATGCCTTGTGCAGTCAGGTGTACTGCTGCAGATATTGCCATGGGTCCGCTTCTGGCATCGACATGAACAATGTCCGTGCATAAATGCCCCAAACTAAGGCGTGTTAAAAAATCTTTGTGAGACAAACTGAGAGTGAGAGTAAATCATAACACTTTCATCATATTGTTAACAGAAGGCTGCAGAAGATGCAGTCAGGTTTTGAGGTAATTGAAACATTTAGATTAATCTTTTTTGCCAAATGACAGATTGGACCAATTTACAGATGGAACGCACATTAGTATGTAAACATTTAAACAACACATTTTAATGACTAGGGAAAAATAGAGGGGGGGGTGAGTGAGAAATAGATTTTATATAATGCAGAGTTGATGGATTGCAGGTGAGTGATTTGAGCCAGCTCGCCTTTACGCCGCATTTGTTCACACTGAACCAAGCAGCGCCGCCATAAAGGCGCTCCAGTGTGTCTGCCGAACTAAAAGAGTTGGATGGTGCACAACATGACAATGAGATCTGTGTTTAGTTTTTAACGCGTTTCCTGCGGTTTCCACCTGTTAAGGACCCACCATACATCCTGGAAAGTGTCAAAGTTCAATTTTTTGCTCTAGAGTACATAATTACATAATCACCATCAGTAAACAGGATGCCGTCTGGCTCTCACTCGGGGAGGGATGCTGTTTTCTGGGAGATCACTGAAGTCTCAGTGGGGAGGGCTGACCGTTGCAGTGATTTTGCCAGACAAAGGAGACAAAGACATGATGAGGTAAAGTTCTTTGCTCTGAATCACGTCACATAATCACCGCCATTCAACTGTGGGAGCCTCTTGGCTCTGCTACCGGGGACAGACAATGTTTTTCGGGCAGAAATGTGACGAAGAGTCTGTAGGACAGAGAGGATGAGAGACAGGATGACAGACACTTCTCCACATATAACTGCAGTATTTTTAATTTCCTCATATAAAGCCACTACCTGCTACCACATTACTGTTGTTTGGCTTTTCCAACTTGTTCTATGTGTTAGTCGAGTCAGTTTAAAGGGAAATTTACTTCACTTAGCCAGTTGCAGTTATTTACAATTACTTATGTTGTAATTTTCTTTATGGCCAAAAGCAAAAAAGAAAGTGGCTTCCTCTGTAACTGACGGGTTAAATGAGCAGATAATATGTCTGCAGCACCTGACATGTGTGCCTTTAGGGCGAGTCCAGTTCCCTTTTGCTAGATCAAAAGTGGATAAATAAGGCGCATGCTTCAAGAGGGTCGTATTTCTGAATTTGGTCGTGGGTGTGTCTTGGGCGGAACATAAATTAAACCAATCAGAGTATCATCTCCCATTCCCTTTAACAGCCAGGTGTGCCTGGACCTGAAGCATTAATATTAATAGTGACACTTGTCTTCTCTAAGGGACAGGAATGTGATTCCAGGCTGCTGGACAATCTTCCCCGACATTTCAAAATGATCTTGTCCTTTATAACAACTCTGTTTGACTGCATATGAAAAATTACACAGATGTTAAACTGAGGAGGAGGAGGAGTGCTGCTGCTCTACCCTCTGCATGTGCATGATTCTCAGTCCGTGGATCAGGTGTGATGGGTCAGAAAGAGTATCATCCTGATCAATAAGTGTTGGGATGAGAGGGGTGAAATATGTCCTTAGTGAGAAAAATATTAATGACATTACCTGCAGCGATCCTCAAGCAGCAGAAATGAAATTGGTATCTCTACATTAACATGCGCATTTGTGTGCAAGGAACAGCTGATACACTTCATTGATTATTTAAAACTCCTGACTTGTCAACAGGATTGGTTAGTTTTTCATGTTAATTAATCTTTAGTGCTCTTCTACACATCAGAGGGTCACACACACTGTGAAGATTCATACAGTAATAGTTTGGAGTGAAGCCGCTGACCTGATAAATCCGGAGATCCTGACTGAACATATTTATATGCAGGGAAGTAGGTTTGGTTTTAATACATCACAGATATTGAAATGTGAAGCGTTTGCAAAGTGCGCCCTGCCGGGAGGATTCTAGGTGTCTACTGACACCAGAAGGGCAGAAAGAGAGAGGAGAGCAATTACACAAGTTACATAACCACTGTCACAAGCCTGAATTAACCAAGCTCAGAACAAATGAGTAATCCCGTTGAGGGAGGGTGGCTGGTTGCTATAGCTTCGCTGGCTGTGTTTCTTTCTTGGATCAGCTGTGGAAGAACGTCTCATGGAAGAAAGTTGGTGTGTGTGTGTGTGTGTCTCTTAATGTTATTGGGCAAACAGGAAAAATATAAACATGTTCAGCTTATTGTAATCGTCCTTCTGTGTTACAATCGTGTCATTCATCCATGGCGAATCAGGGACACCTGTGGTAATGGAGAGGAGAGGAGGAGGTTAAGTCGCTCCATTCTCCGTTGTGATCATGCATTTAAAAGCTTCAACATTTTATTTATCATCTGAATAAGATGTGATAAGAGTTAAATATTATGAAAGCCAAGACTTGTTTAGATAAATTAAGATGAAAACCCATCCCTGCCTTGCTAATATAACCCTAAGCCTTTCATTCGTAATCTCAGGGAGATGGAGTGCGATGGAGGGAGAGTTCGGAGTAAGACCAGAGTGCAGTTTATACTCGTGCGCTGCTAGCTTTTGTCATCACACCTTAACAAGCGTCAGAAATGTATTCATCTCCTGGATCTGGTGATAAGAGTTTCATAATTTGAAAGCAAAGACAAAACCCCTCAAACTCAAGATGTTGACATAAATCCACGTTAAGAATTGTCGTCGCGACATCTGACTGATGTTGATCGTATGAGCACGTGACAAATGTAGGCTACTGTGATGATGTTATTTTCCTGCGTACTGAACAGCTTTGCCGCAAATAAATTCAGCCAGGATGTAGCTAGCTGCTACAGCCAGCCCATATTCATGAGCTTGCCTATCACACGTTAAATGAAAATGCAAAGCCAATCCTACTAGCAGTATTGGTTTAGGGAGGCGGGATGAGTAGAGAACAATATCTGTTAACTGTTTGTGTATCAAATTATTGCTGGGGACAATGTTTTACTCACTGGATATTGGTTGGGACATGTGCCTAGCGTACTCAATTCTACGTTCATACATCCACATGTCCAATCCCTCTGTCACAGCTCAGTTTAAATGCAGCAGCGTGCTGGACCTCAGATGGAGGACGCATGAGAGATGAACAGGAGAGCAGACGGGGGGAGCTGCAGGATGAGACGCACGAGCCGCGATCGCCCCCCTGGACTGTATAATTGTTTATGAGGTGGTTTAGACAATAAAAGAGGCTTTAAACCAGAACTGTGTGCTTGGTGTGTGCGAAGCGAACTCATGGTAGCACCAAAAGAGGCTACAACTCTGTGTTGACGTCAGCACAAAAATCGAAATAAAAGAGACAAATACAAGCACTTCTTCTAATCCTTCGGTTGGGAACACTTTGTGTTGTCGTGTTGATAGCACATACCTATAACTGCAGTCGAACATGTTTAAGTAATTATCACACAAACTCTTCGGTCTGGCGACCCCAGCTGTCTGGCAAAGCCGCGTCGAACTCATCCGACGACAGATGACGGAGCAAAACTGTACCAGAGTCGGAATGCAATGGGCATGCATCCAGTGGAATCATAGAGTGATAGCTTGTTAGCCTTAGCTAGCTTGGTAGCTCTCAGCTAGGTAGGCTTGTTTAAATAGCTTGGTGTGATTCAGGCAGAGTCAGGCGAGCTAGGCTTGCTTCAGCTCCGTCCACGTTCCACCTTGTTGCTCATCTTTGATGTGCGGTGTGTTAGGTGGAGTCAGGCCCTGCCAAGATGGCCACGGACGGTGCAAACCACTTTGAGCTTTATTTTATCCCTTTTAGAAACCTGTTGGTGACGTCAAAGTGTCTGTGCCAGTACTTGAACTGATAATGTGTATGAGGTGTATAGCCATTGAAAGTTGCGAACTGTTTTCAAGGTAATACTTTTCTAAGAGGGTAAATTGTGCCAACCATTGCCTTTTTTGTTGTTGCTACCATTCCTTGAAAAACTGCATGTGCTCTCTTTATAACAGTTGTTGACAATTTGCGTGGGAGTCTAAAAAACATGTTCATCTGTTCATTATTCTAGTCAGAAGTGTGGATGATAAACAGGCGAGTTACTGTGAGACTCTGGATGACCTGCTGAGGAGGTCAGGCCGTGTCACAGTAACTGTCAATCTGACCTCAGGCTCAACAGGCCCCATCAGCCACAGACAGCTTCTCGTCATGAAACCCACTGGTTGGTGTCAGCAGAGGTGGGAACAACATGTTTCCTGACTGTACTGACCTTGGTTCAGAATTACCGGTTCAAGTTAATAATAATGCTCTTTTCGTATCTCGGGGTGCCGTATAAAGCTCCCCAGTCCATTCAATATGAACAAAACAAGTTTTTATTTTATTTAATCCATCTTTTTAAATCTGAGTTTTTGACACAAGGACTGACGGTGTAATGTTTTAGATTTATTCAATTAACATTATTCATGTGCCAATTTGTATGTTCTAATTCTGTCGGGAAAGTGCGTGCAGTAGATGTGACTCATGCTGAAGCTTTACCAAGGTCTCATCTGTTTGAAAATACACTTTCAGACCAAGCTAGAATGATGTATCATTGTAATATTCTACTAATGTGTTTCCCCTATGTCTCCTCCTAACGGCTCCTCTGCTTCATTTTGTCCAGGGCTCATCCACGCATTGGCCTGCCTAATGTGCTGATCACCCTCACACTGGGATCAATACCTACAATACAACCAGCACGGTTTAGGAGACATCAGAAACATATTTTGTTGTACTATTTAAATGTAATATTCGAAGGTTTGTTAAAAAGGAGCAAAAAAAAACTATACATGTGCAGAGTTTGACCCTCAAAGGCTGTTTTCACATTTATTTCTGAAATTGTAATTTTTTTTTCTGTGCTCGTTGAAAACCTGATTTTAAGTGACATTAAAATCAGAAAAATGTCAGTCCTTCCAATGAAGCACATATGAGAAGCTTCCAGTTATCATGATACTGTGGAGTCATAATCTAAACAAATGAGCTGTTAGACCAGAGGAGAGCCAGGAGCCTCCATCATCCATCCCACAGCCTGTGTTCAGCAACTGTGGCAACTGGTTCTAAAAACTACTTCCGCCTTGGTCTCGTGAGATTGTTGTTGCCCAAGTGTGTGTGACGTCAGAGTAAGTCAGCACAAGCCTAATTCTGGTCCAAAATTGAGTATGCATGAGAATGGACTTTCCAGCGAAGTGGGAGACATCTTGTGTCAAACGGTTATACCTTGAATTTAAAAATAATAACATATTTCTATGGACAAAATCAATTCAAGTGTTTGGGAGAAAAACACATACCAGACAAATTATCATTTAAATGAGGTTCTGTCCTTCCAGGTACTGGAGGTGGGCATAGCAGAGGGTCATCTGGAAAATGGCAACATCTGGGCTCATCAGCAGCACTGGTGCACATGGGCCCTGTTCAGAAACCCTCCTGGAGCGCATCTGCTGGTTTTTCTTCTAATTGAGACACCCATTTGGTTTGGGTTGGTGTTTGGCTTGTGTTGCTGCACCAGCAGTACAGGCTCAAGCTTCTGTACTCCTGCACTCACCTACACTGCGGATGTTACTGATACACATGCCACTGTTAGTTTAAAGTGATAATTCTGGTCTTCTGATGTGAGGTTTTATGCGGTATTTATCTCCAGTCAGTGTATTACCTGCAGTAGACGATCGTCAGCTCTCTACCTGTGTGGAGAAGCAGCACGTAGCACCGACAGGGAAGCAGAGCAAAGTGCTGCTAAACCGACAGGAAGACATATTCTAGCCACCTTAAAAATATGTATCTGTTAAAGTGTACGCTATATTTTGAACACTTCTGGTGCTTTACATTGTCTGTCTGCATTAGCCACAGATCAGCTGTTTGGGTCGAACTTTCAGCGGCTGTCTGATAACAATGTTAAGCACCAGAAAATGTCAAAATCACTCAAACAGGTATATGCATTTTTAGGTGTGTCTTCTTGTAGGTGGCTAAAATACGTCTTCCTGTCATTCTGTTTAGTAGTACAATGCTCTACTACTATGGTCGATGGGGGAGAGGGGGGCGAACTGGCAGTCATCTACTGCACTGACTAGAGATAAATACCTCATACAGCCCCACTTCAGAAGACCAGAACTATCACTTTAAGTAATTGTCTCGGGCTAATTCCTTTTAAAAAATAAATGACTAGTTAACCGGCTTGATTGCGTGCATGTCCCTTCTTTGCAATGTCAGTAGAGCCCTGTGTGTGACAACATACTGTACAACATGGTTATTATTTAATCAGTGTGTGATTTAATTTGAGAGAACGTTTCAACACCAGAATGCTTTGTCCCTGAAAAATGTCCTAAAATCTTTCTGCCCGCCTGAGATCTTCTGTCATTGGAAAACCTGCCAGATTGACAAATTAGTCATTATATATGTGCCGTCATTTTATGGAACGTGGAGCAATGTAATTACCGTAACTTATTCAGCTGTGGAGCTTTGTGGAAAATCATAATCGCAATCATAAACTGTCTTAAACAAGTCATAAACTGTTTTCATTAAGTATATTGAGTATGTACATATTTACAAACCTATTCAGTCTCAGGCAAAATTCTAAATAGTTCAAACAAACCAAAAGACACAATCAAGATGATGAATGGTCAATGTGCTGACACTGTTAATGTACTGAAACGCATTATTCAGAATCCAAGACCAACACATCCGTTTCATTTACTTGTTTTATGAATCTACACAGAGCAATTTAACTGACATTTCACAATCACAGCATGAAGTTATAATTTGCAAGTGCAAACATAAAGAACATAAAGCTGCCCGGATGAATTAAATCAACATGAGGTTAGGTTCTAGAAGAATATATATATGTCAGTAACAAAATATTGATACTTGCCGTCTTCCAAACATTCCAACTGGAATGCAGCCTTCATTAACATTAGAAATTGCACCTGCTTTGATATTATTGTCAGAATATCTGCCCTGAAATGGGTCAAACAGTGTCCTCTCGTAGTAACTAAATCATGATTAAACACGTCATTGGGTTACTTTGTCCTCAAAAGATCCCATTAATCCTAAAGATGTCCTAAAATAAATACAATGATGCCTGTCATGATCAGACTAAAGAGGTACTCAATATAGATCTATGACATACATAATTTAATGTGGAACCACAATTTATCATCATTATTATATGTTTATTTATGTTATTTTTACATGAATGAGTGTGAAAAAGACTTTAGGGCCATTCAGACAATCCTGCAGAAAATAAGATCATTGCATTATTTGGATTTTTCAATGCATAGCCAGATTAAATACATATGCTTACAGACTCTTAAGGAAATTGTATAGCACACTAGCTTCAGCATTGCAGCACTTGCTGGTTGCTAGTGTAATACTGACAGGTGATCCTGGACATTTTGAACAGTATTCCAGGGCACATTTCCTTTGGCACTGAGAGGAAACCTGTAAAATGCATCAATATGCATTAAATAGTAGGCTAACGCCAAATTGACTTTCCGTGGTGTCGTTGTGTAAGCTCAAGCACATTTTAACTGAACACATACCCAGAGTTGCCGAAAATGAATTAGATGTTGATTTTTCCGCTTCTGTGTGCTCGTCCAGTTCCACACTGCTTGTCACTTGCTGCTCATGATGGCCAAACAGCTGGTGGATTTCGTTGTACTCGGAAGCCTAAGCCTCTAACGCCTGCTTTCTTTTCCCTCTAAGCTTTTCAGCTCCTCCTTTACTTTTTGACATTTTCATCTGATCTCGCTGTTGTTGATGCACGTCTCTAGATTTTTAACACGAAAGGGGGCAGGCAAGGCCATCGGTCAAATACATTTACCAGCATGCCTTCCTTTGTAACTTGTGTGAAGAAATCAACCAAAGTAAAAAAACATGGTGGATAGCCTAAGCCTTGAGATCGTATTTTGTTTGTGAAAGAACAGTTTTGGACAATCCCATAGCTAAAGGCTAAATATAAATGGACAGAAAATAGTTTGTAACTCAAAACCGACTGTGATAGTGAAATACAAGGCCGGTGAAGAGGAGAGCCGAGCCGATGTGAATAAAAGAGCCTGACCGGCGTAACAATTCGGTGGCCAACCAAGATTTGTCTTGGCGTACCAGACTGCCAGTCCGCCCCTGCTTGTGCGCTAATTATGAAGTTGAGTCAGCATCTTGATATTCCACACATGTCAGGTTAATGGATTATCGTGGCTGACTAACTGATTTTTAACAGATTTCCGCCCAAAATCTGAGACAAACAATTACTGTGTGGGCATAAAAAGGTCTGAACTCTTTTACTCCAACTTGTGAGAAAGGGAGGGAAAAAGGTTATTTATAACTGTGTTGAGTGTAGGCGCTTTTTCTGGTAATGAATGAATTCAAAACACACAGTTAGTACTTTTGCTATGTTGTTAACTCCCATTGTTAAATTGGAGATTCTTTATTCTTCTTGAAGTTTAAACAAAAGACTAATGATAATGAGACCTCAACTCTCTGTCCGTGGTGCTGAAATATGCACCAGAATAGTTAGGCTGAAAGGCGTTTACCCTGCTCTAAGTCATAAATTACACACATATATTGGGCATTGTCATATTTTTCAAATTCCAGCATCACTGAGTATTCCTACGGTGTATCATCACATTGCTGTACCTTGGCTTTCGCTGAAACAACACCTTTGCCTTCAGGCCGTGTTTCTGAGCGAATGTAGCAATGGGGACAGACAAAAGTAAGGCTGCCACTCGCTCTCTATCTATGATTGTATTTTAAAAAGGGCACGCTGTCTAGAAATGAAGGGCACCCTTTCTGCCGGCGGCCCACACAGGCCTCCCTGAAGCCCACAGAGCGGCTGACTCCGGCTGGCTTTTTCCCTCAAGGCTGCTCTTATAAACTGTGAAGGTGATCCTGATCCTGAGCTACATTAGTCCATCACAAATGTGACCTCATTGAAATTGAGAAGTGCCCTTGAGATCTTTTGATTGTCCCACACCATCTTAGTTTCATTTACTCTGCAGTTTTTTTTTCCTATACGCATTAAATCACTGAAGGACTTCTCTCATATCAATGATATGGAGCTGAAAATGGTACGTGGTGTTTCTCATAGCTTTAACCCTGTAAGACCCAAATATAGAAACCCCCCCAAAAAACATTTCTTACCTGTCAGATGTCGTTGTAGGAGGCCTCTGATGCAGAAAATGAACACCTTTTCTTTTTTTTTTTAAACGTTTATGTACGTTTTTAGAGAAATGGTTGTTGAGGATGTGAGGATGATGGTGTGCCAGAAGATGTACATGTACCAGTGGCAGGATTTGATGGGGAACTTATATTTGGCTGAAAATGAATCCAACAAATCCACACCTCCCATGTACTTGTTGCAGGCACCAACAATGTAAGGCCTCTCAACTTCAGTGTAGGTTCTGGTGGCTTTGTCCCAGCGCTGAATCTTCTGCACAGGTTCAGGTCCAGCAAAGGATGACATGGGACAAGTGTGATGGCCCTGTTGTCAGACCATTTGACAGCACAGATGTTGTGATTCCCCTCCACTCTGATGTCATCGCTTCCTCTCCCCTTTTTCTTCAAGCTCTTGTCGTCTTCAAGGTTACAGTTGGGTAGGCGCATCTGCCTGGCTGTTCAGACGTAATGAATTCCTCTATCAAGGAGCTTCACTAATAATGGAACACAAGGGAAGTAGTTGTCTGCATAAATTTTGTAGTTCTGACCTTCTGGAAGTGTGAAAGCAAGCTTCATCGGAAATGTTTTCCAGGCAGACAATACTGTCTGCTCATTGTAAATCGCTTTGGACAAAAGCATCTGCTAAATGCCCTAAATGTACATGTAAGTGGCCTAGCCTATGTTCTCTACTTATCATGCTAAAAGAAATGTGCATCCCAATCACCAGCCATTAAGTCACACAATACTGCCTTGAAATGACAATACTGCTTGTTATGCTCTCTAATTATCATACTAAAAGGAAAACATGCATACCCCCACCTACATCTACACCCCACATTCAGGAACATTTTCACCTTCCCAGAACTGACTTGTCTGTTGATATCCTCTTTGTGGACAAAGTCATGGAATTTTAGGTCAGTCTGATCAAATTAACACATTTTTTTAGAGATAAAACTTTGAAATCAGTCAAATTTGTCCAGAACACAATGCAAGGGTAGTATGTATACTTTCCATGTATAAAAAAAAAACACCTGTTTCAGGCAGTGGTGTAGTGGAGGGGAATACAACCTGTTTGTGCCCACTACAATAAGCCTGCTATTTTGACAACCACACTCACCCAGTGTTGTAGGATTGCAACAAATATATAACAAGCTCTAAATGAAATTTGATGAAACTATTCCATGATAACTATACATGTTCTAAACATTGTAATAACAACAATAAAAAATGTAAAAGACATTTTACTTACTTGAATCTGATTAATCCAGTCCAATGAAACAAACAGTTTGAGTTCATGGTCATTAGGCCGGACTTGCAATGGCATTGTGAGACTGAACAATGGGACCCAATGACTATGTAAATGTGTTAAAAAATATGATAAAATATAACAGGTTGTTTTTTAGGATGGCGAAATGTAACGTTGTCATTTTACAACAAGGGGTGTTACAGGGTAAGATTGATTCGCAAGACCACGTGACCACATGATCTTGCACATTTAGCTGCCTCTTGGGTAAGTAGTGGATCTCAATTAGACCTATATTTAATGATAGTGTCAGTTTATATTTCAGATTAACACAACCACATCTGATTTTATCAATTCTCAGACAAAGGTCAAATTTCACACTAAACTGATGGAGAAAATAGTACAAGACAAGCAGCAGTTAATTCACAAAAAACTCCACAATGATTCAAAGCAGCAAAATGTTACTTCCTGGGGAATCATAGTGGATAACTGTCGTCAAATACACCGCTTTGGATTGGCATCCAACCTGAGCTGGGAACCCAAAATGTCAGAATCTGACACATTATATTTACACTGAGGGCATTTCCATTTTCTCCAAAGCAACCTACAGTAATTCATACAAACTGTACATACACTGATGGCGGTGGCTGACATGCAGGAGCCCGAGGACACTTAAAATGCAGACCAGGGGAATCGAACCTGCAACCTTCGGATAACGAGACACTGGCTCTCCCCCTGAGCCACAGCCACCGGGCACCATGGGGACTCAACAATCAATTGTCTTTCTCCAGGAAGTTACATTTTGTTGCTTTAAGACCTTGGCTGGAATTAAATTATGTGAGGATCAGCGAGTTCACCGGAAGACATGAGGTAATTGCAGCTGTAATTATTACTCGGGTGTGCGTGATAAATTATCCACATACTCACTCTGGACAGGATTAAAACCACTGACCAGCAACATGAAATGTTAAAATAACCCCAGCACTAAATCCAATTGGAATGGGGGTTTCTGTATTTCTTCATTTTTCCCCCAGTGTTCTCCCAGTTTGGAATGTCAAATTCCCTATGCATTGCAGTCTTATAATTGGTTATATATTAAATATATTAAATTATGTATTATAATTTAATACAGGCTGACATTGTTGGAGGGTCTCAATTTGTCCTTTGACTGTTGCACTCTCTTTCAGTCTGCTTTGCACTCATGATCTCTGATGAAGGGTTCCTGCATTCTTTTCTTTGGAGGTCCAAAACAGTAGGCCACGGGTAAAAAGCGAGCACTGATTGTGTTGTGTTGTTTCAATTTCACTTTGATGTCAGTCCAACCAATGTGGTCAATGCTCCTGGTTAGTTTCATAGCTTACATACAGCTTCATCTTATGTGCTGTTTGCACATTTCTGTCCATTTACAATGCCTGTCAGTTTGTACCCCTCCTGTTAGTCCTGATTCTGCCGTACTCACTCTGTCCCTCTTCAGCTCCTTCTGCCTTTAATCATCTGGCTCACCTGATCAGTACCCGCCTGCACACCTGCCCCTCAATCAGTCACTATCTATATATAGCTGCCTTACACCCCTAAGGCCGCGTCACACCGGAAAGTGGCACAGTGAAATTAATCTGGGTGTCTTTTTCAAACTATGCTATTCGAGGAGCCCGGTGAAACGCAGGGCCACTTGGTAAACTAATCAATCTGGGAAGCCTACCACTCACACGCTCGCCACCCAGGAACATGGCAGCCGTAACGGGTAACAGTAAATGCCAATGAGTCCATACAAACTCATTCAAGAGACGAATTTGTACCATTAACTCTTCTCTCATAAGTCTCTGCAAGACTTTCTAAACAGGTTCAGCATCAGATTTGATGAGTTGCCCCTGTCCTAGTTTATAATGGCAACTTCATCACTTTAAGTCAATATATTGATTCTGGCACAACGAGCGACCCTCCCCTTCACATTAGGGTGAAGTGTTTATTAACGCACGGTATTTCTCTCACTCTCTTTTAGGACAAATCAACGGCATAATGTTTGCTACGAACGAATAGACACCTCCTGGTATGAACAGCATGTCTGTGCCAGTGTGTACATGTACGTGAGAGGGTGGGTGGATGAGTGGGAGGATAGTATGTGGTGGAAAGCTTAATGAACTGTGTGACTCAGTGTGCGAGTGTCCTTGCCACATGGAATTAACATAATTTTAACTTTTATCTAGAAAAAAAAACGGGTGAGAATAATAAGAATCTGCACATCAGAAACGTGGGAATCTGGGGGGAATTGATGCGCTCACTGTGCTCGCCGTGAGTCAGAGATAGGAACTGCCTGAACCAAAAACAGACATCAATCCCTCTCTTCCTGTTTTCTCTTAGGCTCCACTGGTTGCTTTTATTTGTTCATGGCTTTGTCAGTGGCCCATCCTCATGTTCCATTTCTATTTTTTGCGTGTTCATGTACAGTAGATGAAAGCAGATCAAGATTCCTCTCCTCAAAGCTCAAGTTCCTCTGCAAGGGAATTTTTTTCTTTTTCTTTTGTAAGAACAGCCAACTCTGTATAATGATCCAAATGAGGAGGAGGAACACACCATCCTTTATTACCGCATGAGAGCACAGGAGAGTACAGTGAGTTGATCGGATATTTGCCTTTGTATATATTGGTGAAAAAAATGCTGGAAGCCTTGTTTCATTTGGATACTGAAAATACTTGTTACAGCCTTCACTCAGTGACTCTTGAGCCCTAAAGAAAGCGGTGACCTCATGTTTAGTCCCTTACGTTCACACCCCAACGCCAACTGCCATCTGTGATAGATGGTGTTTAAACAGCTTAAAATATTGATGTAAACACTGTGTTTATATGAATTAAGATGTGCTGTAAAAAAAAAAAAAAAAAAAAAGTTGTCAGGTTTTTCTGAAGTGACGTGCAATGCATTCCTGCACTGCTGACAAGAGGTGAGGGAATAATGCCAATTTACACAAAGAACAAAAAATGCTTGGGAGTTGTTAAGTTTCCTATGTAAGATCTTTTTTTAACTAAAAAAAAAAAAAGACTTGATGCTCGTTGGCTTTAATCATAATTTAAAATCTTGACTCAATTTTTTCAGGTCTCCTGGTAATTTTAATTAATGCACTTTTGAAATTGTTAACAATGTTGATGAATGTAAGAGAGCTGTTAGTTATTTATGTCACTCCCAGGAGGATTAATGAGCTTCAAGGGAATTAATCATGAAGTTGACAGAGCTGGTGAGGCAAAAAGAAAATGCAAAGATGAAAAGTTTTCTATTTTAAACCACAAGCGTCATACGGCTACAGCATGAAAATAACATAAGCAGGGTTCAGGGTGGGCAGACAGCGACTAATGGTATACGACACTGTGCTGTGCCAGACTCTTGAGCAGCTTCAGGTGCGACGCAGGTCTGAACGCCTTTTTCCTATATATTCCAAGCATCTTGTTGCCTTGATTTAGATGTAGCAAACCAAGCTGCAGCCTGCTCCTGTCTATCGCTGAGCCCCGCTTTGTTTTCCTTTGTAAACACTTGAGTGTCTCCCAGCACACTCCATTGTTTTGATTTGCTTCTACTGTCCTTAGTGGCGTAGGAGTTGCGGAGGTGTCTCCCTGATTTGCAGAGTTGAACCAAGATGCAGTCTGTTGTAGTGTGCAAGACCTTCAGTCTGTCCTCGCAGTCTGTCAGCTACAGCAGGTGGTGACAACAAACAAGGCTCTTTTCGTAGCTCCTCTCTGCTATCACAGAGCCCACACTCTGTAGACTCCACACTCATAAGCAAACACTATAGAAAATGGTAGTTTCACATCAACACAGTGGGGCTGGTTAATATAATCATTCATAAACAGCCATGAAGGAGAGGATATAATCACTAATCATGGCCATTTGCAGACACCCAGAGCTGGACAATCACATGTCTATTTGTACCAAGACAGGGCAAATAAGGAACTGCTGTGGAGGGAAGTGAGCTGGAAAGTAAGACTACTGGTAAGTTTTACGTTTCAGCACAGAACAACATAGCTCTTATCGATCCAAACTCCATTCAGGGAACCAGCATTTTAGAAGTTATTTGCTTGTCATCATGAATTCAGGCTTTTCACAAGGCGGCATTATGATGTTATTTCCGCATCCTTCTGATCCATTTATTGCAGTCAGATCACAGAGAAATCTGTTCGTTTTAAATTCATACCAATGTGGTTTACATATTTTCTTATTTGCATTTGGTCTGAAGACGGCATTACGCCTCCTGAACTGCTCACAGACTTCTTGGGCCACCCTGACAATATACAATTTTAAATCTGGATGACTATATTGGTACTTTACAAGCTGACCACAATAACCAATGAGAGAGGCATCCTGGAGCAGCTGACGGTCCTGCCAAGCAACTGTAAACATTCTAGTCCTTGAGGCTAACGTAAGCTAACATGCTACTGTTGACAGAAACCTAAAATCTGATCTCCACTTCTTGCTGTGGAATGGACCAGACTCCTTTAACCTTCTACTTAGTTTTTTTCTACAGCAGGTTGTTGCTCGTGGTTTAGTTTTTTGTTAGCTTCCCCTTGAGATCAGCACAGCTTCAGTCCACAGAGCACAGAAGCTGAAGTGTTGATGCCTTGCTGCCACACGGAGTGGTATTCGCTGTTTATTTCAAACTTATTAATATTTATTGTGTCAATATTGCACCAAATTTGATGCTACACTTCCTTGACTCCACAGAAACACACCTGCAATGTGTGAAGTAGATCAGTTTAACAGTTGATATACTGTATATATATTGTAAGAAACTGGTCTTGTTTTAGTTTGTTAAAGACGTTTCGCCTCCCATCCAAGAGGCTTCGTCAGTTGTAAGTAACTGGAGGGGAGCTGCAGGCTTTTAAAACTCTGTGTGGGAGTGTCCTTACAGAGTCGTTAAGGAAGGATGTGAGCTCAGAGTTTCAGAGTCGTTAGGACCACTTGTGGGTTGTTGACCTAACCGGTCTTCATGTGGGTTGCTAGTGCTAGGTGAACCCAGGTGTGAATGGTTGTTAAGCTGTCTGTGGAGAGAACTCAGTGCTGCACTGTAGGTGGGTGATAATTAATGTTGTAGGCCACCTCCTCTGTTTAAAAGGGGTTGTTCCAGTTTGACACTGATGGATTCTTTTACTCCTCTATCAAACATCGGTCTTCTCTGGTCAAGATGTTTACAGTGTTGTCTTCAGAGGAATGATTTCGATGAGTCACTCAGCCTGAGTGTTTTGTGCCTAGGATGGACAAATTTCTGCCTCAGTGTGTTGGTAGGTTTGAAGTGAACAAGCATAAGATTTTTATTGAGCATCTTCCTGAGTTTCTCAAATGTTCCTGCAACATAAGGAATGACGGAAGGAATAACCTTGGCCTGGGGCAGTAAAGATCACATTTTGGCCTGACATATATGTTTGGGTCAGCAAAAAACATAACGAGGATGTCCCGACTTCTCATCAATAATATCCCTTGGTATCAGGTACAAAAACATGGGAACACCATAAAATGTTGAAACACAGTCTCAAACTGTGGTCACTGGCTTGGGGGCCTTCTCACTGTAACTCCACCACCACCATCCCCTCCACCTCCAGATATGACTGTAAGGTCATAAGCATGTAATGAGAATGTGATATGCCATGTACTGTAGAAATAGTAATGCGCAAAATTTATGACACAAACTTGGACATATTTTTTTTTAATCAGATTACATTTCATCTTGGCAACCAAGCTGAATATTTAGTCTCATACACACGATAAGGACATTATATTGATGTAGTTCCCAGCCCAATAACACAGCATTTCAGTGATTTAAGGGACATTTTTGCATGTCAAACATTTAGACCTGTATTTTAGATTCATCTCTTTGTGTTCCCTACTGTTTTTAAACCCTCTAAGCTGCTGTGTGTTTAAAAAGAAGCCTGTTGCCATCGATCACCACGAGAGCACTGAGGCTTATTCTGTAAGGAGGCAGCTAGTCTCCAGGTAAATGACATTACAGTCACCCTCCTCTCCTCTCGCCACCCTGCCTCATGTTTCTGTCAGCTCAGATTGTGTAGGAGCCCATCACTGTTGTGGCTGAGAGTCCGGGGAGTCAGACACCTCTTGTTATCTTGGGGACTGAACTTGTGGGAGAAGTTGCTGTCAGAATGCGGCGACACAGTGCATGAGGCCGCCAAGGGCAGTCTGAGTGGGTAACTGTAGGTTTCTTTTGCTCCATTCATTTTATGGAGAGTGAAGAGCCCCTGTCTGTATTGATTCTTTTCTAATACTTTATTTAGTATACCTGTCTTTCTTCCATTTTTGTCTCAGAGACTGGCTGTGACTTAATTGGAAAAACTAATTAGTAGCGTTCACAGAAGTCATTTCTAGGAGACACAGTTGGGTCACGTTGTATAAGACCCTTTGTCGCATTGGAGGTCACAAAATAGAATGAGCCTGTCGCCTGCAGCCCCTTTCAGCTCACCATGGCCGTTCTTTTGCCTGTAACATTCCTCCCTTCAATATTTAAAGTCCAACTGAAGGTAAATTGCATTTTCTTTTGTGGGCTACAGTGTACATCTCTGCTCCGTAAACCACTCGTATTGTGTTCCCGCATCCCGCCGGTCCACCGACTGAAAGCTTTTAATGTGAAGCAGCAACAGCAGGAAAGGTTCAGTTTGCATTAAATGTAACACAGCTTCTGAATGGCTGAGAGCAATCAGCAAACAGTGAAATAATGCTGATAGGGGAGAGTATAAACAGGAGCCCAGGAGGGAAACTAAACTCCAAACCACAGAGAGGCAATTAGGAGGCAACAAAAATAATGAGAGCTGAATGCAGACAGACTTTTTAAAAACAGAGCTTTCAGTACAAACACACTCAAATTCAGCTGAAGACACAGCTATAGTGAGGACACTGTCACAGACTGGGCAGTTTGCAACCTTGCTATCAAGAAGGGATTGGTGCTGCACGGTGAGGCCAAAGAGGAGTGGCCCATGCCCATTGAGAAAGCCTGTTACTCTTCTTGCTAACAAGCTATTTCTTTGTGAGTGGGTGATGTCCAAAAGTCCTGTTTTTCTGCTAATTTGTTTTTGGTGTAGTTTCTTATCTTGGTTTAGATTATGGAGCGCACCCAGGCATGACTGTGTGGTTGGGCTCTGTGGCTTCCCTCGACTAAGTAGCCTATACAGGGCTAATACAGAACTTTGAGTGACTTTGCTCTTTGTGTAAAGAGGATTGTACTAATGTTTGAGTCTGTGAGGGGGGCGAGGGGTTGAGGCCCATGTTGATGGCAGAGTTTAGGCCATAATGCTATTCTACTTTAAGTTCTTGAAATGTTGAAAAGAAATTCAGGAATTTGCCACCGAAAGTGATTTAGGATGTATTTTAGCTTTTTCTTCTTTTTAGTAAAGTGTTACTTTAATGTTGGGGCTTATTTCAGGCCGGCTTCATCAGAATTAACCACATACAGCATGTCAACTGTAAAAGCAGCTTAGTATGGCCTATTATTATAATTGTTAGGCAGTGACCTCTAGTGGTTGCAGTAATAACATAAGCTGTGAGGGAGGCATTCAGGTCATGTTGTCTAAAGAGCGACAAAGTCTTCATAGGGAGGAGGGTGTAACAAACACAACAATTTCACCCAGTAGACCAGACGTAGTCTACTTCTGTCTGTGGCAAACTGGCCACATTTTGCTTTAACTTATCATTCTGAAGTAAATACTGATTGCACAGTGTAATGACTCTGTGCAAATGACACAGTCCCTATAAACCTCAGTTTCACTTTGCTACTCCTTCTTCCAATTTGCTGAATTTCATCCCAGATAAACTGGGAAGTACAGCTTAAATGAAGAATGTCTGCCATTGCACAACCAAAAAAAATTTAAGAAGCATGGCTTTCCCCGGACGCTCTCCACCGGTTAACAGTGGAGCAATTGTTACAACAATGGCACCTAGTAGACTACATACCAACGCCTAGGTCCAACAATCCCCTTTTGTACTCACTCACAACAGCACTCATCTTCTACTCTGGGCTAAGACCCATCCTCCATCCCAGTGTCATGGAAATCCATTCTTGTAATCCTAGCAAACTAACAAAACACAATCCCTTGGGTTTTAACTGTGGAAACTCTACTCTGCAAATGAAAAAGAACCCTTAAGGCCAAAAAAGGAACGCGATTCATCTGTAAGTCGTCATCAGTGCAATCACAAAAAGCACACATGACAATGTATACTGCAGGTGAGGTTCAAACAACAATCAGCACAGACAAAATCCATCTGCAAATAAACCGCCTCGAGACGAGCTCCCTGACTGAAGGAATATGACCATATAAGAGGAAAGAAGGAGTTATATCACAAAAATCTATGGACTGAATAGAAGACTGGAAACATATTGCAAGAGGCTATTCACACAGAACAATATCCTCCAGATATTCTGAAAAATAAGGAGACCAGTTATTGCCAGTTATTAATACAGAAAATGTAATGATGTACATATGGTCTAGTTGTATATGATCTCTTACGAGGAAAATAGTAATCTAACAGATTAATTCTTAAAACTTGAACACTACTGGTACATAGCAGGGACACACTGAATGTAAACGGAAGATAATTTAAAGAGCTAAATGACCCTGTGAGGTTTTTTACAGGTTTTTGAGAATCAGTCTGAAACTGAAATGAAATATGAAATATCTTACTGAAGTTAGTTGAGATCAAGGATTATTTGAAGATAAATCCTACCACAAAATGTGATCAAACATAACAAATCGCCCTTGCTCACCTGCAAAGCAAGGTGAAGTAGTTCATGAGATTCACAACTTCAGACAGTATGCCTCAGAAGAAGAGGTTTGATTTTCATTTTATTAATATCCTTCAGAGATATATTCTGGATGATACTGGAGAGCTTCTCACATGCCTTTGTTATTTTCAACACATTCTCATTCCAACTTGTCAAAATCCGACGTGTGGTCAGGACCCTTTGGCAGTGGTTTTGGTGCACAAGCCTCCCCTTAGCGTCTGTGTCTGAGCAATTCCATTAATGCTGCCACCGATGGGTTTATATACCCACTGCATCTGATATTTATTGTACTCACTTTTGCACTGATATAGCATGACGCAGACTAGACCATGTAACTGTAAGTTAGCATGGTGTGAAGATGATTTTAGCAATGAAATGGGCCACAATGTGCTTATAGGTGTTACTTCTATGTCTGTATATGCTGTGACCGAAGCCCAGCCTGCAGACATTTCTATGTCTGCATGCTGGGTAAAAATGCTTTTTTAGGGGCTGACTGGCATTGATAAATATATAAAATGTGCTACGATCTTGTTCAGTTAATCAACCAACCATTTGTCACATAATAAAACTTAACTTACCTTGTTGCAGATGGTTCAATGTTAAAAAATAAAACAAATTTTGGCCCACATTTTGGGACTTTGCAGCACAGCATAGCTTTCTTAGTGTTTTTACTGCTAGGGGTGACCTCCAATAGTTGACAATTCGACGATTCGATTCAGAGAGGTCTGATTCGACTATGAACCTCGTAGTCGAATGGTCCGAAAATGTTGTTATGTAAACAAGACCGTACCATTCTGGCTACATGGGGGTGCCCACGGCTGCTGAGCATAAATTGTTACATAGAATGTCTTTTTTTCGTTATATAAAAGCCTATTTTGATACAAAATCTGCCTACTTTCTGTTCAAAATGATGTGTACATTTAAACAGTAGTCTTAGCTTCTTACTACGTATTAATAAATCACCCACTGCAGTTGCACAATCCAAATGAGCAGAGGTGAGCAGCACACTACAGGACCGTTGGCTCACAATGGCTACTAAGGCCCCGTCCACACGGACGAACTGCTGCTGCGACTCACACTCAACTCAAGGCAAGTAAGTTGCAAGAAAGCTCAATATCTTCTGTGGCACGATCACAAGCATTTGTCCGCCATTGTTGTTGTTATGAGACATCGCGGGGTTCAGAGGTCAGAGGCAAGAGGTCGAGGGGTGGGGCGATGGCGTCATCGTTTTGGAAAGTATGCGGATTCGCCGTCCACACGACAACGGGAGGGCTGCGTTTTCGGAGCCTGCTATCTAAAAAAAAAGGTTCGACGATCAGTCGACTACCGCAAAATCTGACAAATCTGATTTGACTATGAAAATCCTTAGTCGAAAACAGCCCTAACACAGACCAACACAAGATGAATGCAGTACTCATCTATTCCTACTGGGAGATAAATACATATTAAAGTGCATAACTTAACCTTATGTTTTTATAAAAAAAAGGGTATTGTTCTTAATGAGAAACGTGTGTGAAACGGGCATGCTATAAACCTCAGGCTGTTTTCCCATCCTCTTGGAAAACTGAAAGGTAAATTGATTATTTGGTAACAGAGACAGAGAAAACCCTGAAATCTAAGCTACGAAAAATGGTGGCCGAGAGTTTTGATGTTGTTTTGATGAGTGCAATATGCTAGCTATCTGCTGTAAGGTAATAGTGAGTGAGCTTTGTTTCCGCTTTATTTATCAGTTCATTTGAAGAGGTGTGCATAAAACTGACATGACACCTGTCAGAAGAAAGAGTCGTAATGAATGATGTCATTCAGTGCCATTTGTCATATGATGCCATTTTGAATAGGCTAAGGGTTCATTGAGAGAATGACACCAGTCGTAAACATTCCTTAATGTCAGCTGTCATGTTGTAGATCAGCCTGTCATATGGTACTTTTATTAGTCACTTGTAAAGGGTGCAGGCACAGGGAAATTTCCAGTAGTGATGTATTTCCAGTTATCTAGGTTACATTAGCTCATAAGAGTTTGTTAGTCGCCACTTGTGATGTAAATGAAGCAAACACTGGTGTCAAATGTAGGATGTTCAGTTCTCAGTTTATTACGTTTGTAATTTTCTCTCAACAGGTCCTGTAGATTATTTATTTATTTATTTTTAAAAACCACTCTCTCTGTATTTCCAAAACTAACACAACCCAAAGACACTTCCGTAACTGTGTTTACCTCTGTGTTCGTATTATATGTCCATATCTCTGTTGCAAGTATTTTTGTCTATGTTTCTGCCCGTCACCATGAGTGATCCAGAACTCCAGGATCTGCTTATAAACCAGAAAGAGCTCAGTGATCAGCTGAGTGTTGATAACTTGCTTTTTGAGCTGCAGAAAAGAGGAAGCAGCGGCACCTGATCCAACGGTGAGGTGGACGAAGAGAGACAATGACAGAAACGTAAAAAAAAAATGGAGGCCAAGATAAAGCAGTAATCATTCAAGTAAGGATAATTGTTTTTGTATTCATGATATTTTGTCTTGGATCTTTCCAATCAAGGCGTCTCTACATGTTCATCTAAAGCAGTATATCCACAATACATCCAGCTACCAAAAACAACCGCTGGCCACTAAACAGTTGCGGTTAATGGACTTAGTCATATAAAATGCCCAACTAAGTCATTCTACTAACAATCCTTCTCTAACCTTTAGGCCACTCTAGATAAACTCTTAAACAAATGTAAAATATTTCTAAAGAAGCAATCAACCTTTTCGACCTTTTTTTTTTTTTGTTCGAAACATTCAAAAACCCATCCCCTGCAGCTAAAATCTTGAAAAAAATTTTTTCAAACTGAGATTTTAGCTGCCATTAACAACGTGACCAGTGGCAAGGCTTCTGGTGAAGTTAGCTTCAGTATTCATTTTCATAAAACCTTTTCAGCCCAAATAAGACAGTAAATTACAAAGAGTTTTCAATGAGGTTAAAGAAAATGGGAACCTACCTGAATCAACACACTTTTCACTCATTACAGTTCTTCTTGAATCAAACAAAGATTATGGTGGATAT
Source organism: Sparus aurata (assembly GCF_900880675.1). NCBI lineage: Eukaryota > Metazoa > Chordata > Actinopteri > Spariformes > Sparidae > Sparus > Sparus aurata. Next base: position 8,028,905 of record NC_044195.1, on the reverse strand, counting down.
TGCCCTATTTCACTTTTTTAAATTCACATAGAAAAATATATGCAAAAATTCTGGGAAGGAGAGTAGATGATATTTTACCCAAACTTACCAAACTGGTTTAGTAATATCCAGACAAACTGAAGATAATATGAGAAAGCTGTTTTACATGATGCATCATGCTAATTCAACATCTGAACCAACAATTGCGTTATTTTTGGACGCTATGAAGACGCTTGAATGTATTGAGTGGTCAAATATTTATCAATATATAACGTTGAATATATTTGGATTTTGCCCTAATTTCATAAATTATATCTATTTGATATACTCAGTGCCAATGGCCATTATTATTACAAACAGCATAATTTTGAAACCATTTGAATAACACAAGGGACTCTCCTTAGGGTGCCCTTTAAGCCATATGTTCTGTTTTATCATTAGAACCCTTAGCCATACTTATAAGAGAATCCCTCAGATTCATTCTAGACATTGGGAGCTATTTCTTTACACAAGATTAACTGGGATAAGTCATTTGCACTGACCTTAAATGTTCATTGCCATAAGACACATATTGCCAGTTTGCCCTTTAAGCAAGTCACCTGATTGGATTTGTTATCTTGGCGTGACTCTAAGATCCAAAATACCTGATACTGCCCCATTTGGTTTGAAAAATTTTGTAAATGATGTTAAAAAAGATGTTGAAAGATGGAAAATTTATTTTGGGTGAAATAGATGGCTTAAAGATGAATGTTCTACCAAGGATTACTTCCCTCATGGCAGCTATTCCCCATCCCCCAGATGAAAGTTTCTTCCAAGAGGTCAACAGATTAGTCAGAAGTATTCATATGGAGCAGTAAGACACCTAGGGTCAGCCGAAAGAATTTCCATGTAGACAGGAAAAAGGGAGGTCTTGGCCTTCTGAATATATACAAATATTACATTGCATTCAACTCTAGATATCCCTTGAAATGAGGCAGCATCAGTTCAAATCAGTTCAATTCAAGATAATTAGGAAAGTATAGAATGGAAGGCCTTCAGACATATTGAAAGAAAAGGTCTGTTTGCAAGGCCTATATATGGTACAGCCCAGTATATAAAAACATCAACACCCCTTTGATTCAATTTTCTTGCTCTATTGCCAAAACATTTTAGAGCCTGATCAATTTAACGGTCAGTAACTCTCCTCGTGTTCCCTTATGGAACAACCATAGGTTTAGGTTGAATGGCAAGCCTGAGAAATGATTGCTGGGATTCCAAAAGGTATTGGAACTAAAGAAGATATGAGAACTCCAAATGATAGTCAACTGAGAACTTTTTCACAACTTAAAGATACATATGGACATGGATATGGATTAAGAGAAACTGAGTCTAAGCCAGAATTAATTATCAATCAGAAGGTCAAACTTGCATCATATATCTATATCTATATATATATATATATAGATATATATATCTATATATATATCTATCTATCTATATATATATATATATATATATATATATATATATGTATATATATATATATATATATATATACAGTGTTGGGAAGATTACTTTGGAAATGTAGTTGGTTACAATTACAAGTTACCCTGTTGAAAATGTAATACTAGTGTAACTATTTCAATTACTTTCTCAAAGTAATGTAACTAATTACATTTGATTACATTTTGATTACTTTTCTTAATTTTGAATGAAATCTCTCAACTGCTAACCATTTTCACAATTTAAGACCTATAGTGTGATAAGCCTTTCAGTTCAAAGGTTTAACCATATATTATGAGTCTGACCTTAGGCCTGTACTGCGAAGAGGCTCACTTCCTCACTAAATGGAGCGACAACAGGCTGATTTCAGCCAAGAGGAGCAGGTTGTTTTAATGGAGAGAGTATGGGCGATACAAAAAAGCCTGATCACAGCCTGAAGCAACAGTGTTGCTGCAAATATGACAAGAGGAGGCTGATTTTAATTTCTGACAGCTCTACATTGAGCTGCTTTTAAATATGAAGCTTTAGAGCAACAACAACTGTTGTTTTGAACTGTGTTTTATATTGTTTTCATATATTTCACTGATCACAATTATAAAATGCCAGTGTGTGTTTTATTGAAAGCGAGGCTGGGTGTGCCTATGAAAATAGGTTACAGTGGGTTTTTTTAGGTGCTGTAGCTACAAGCAAATCTCATGTTTTCTCTGTACAAAGACCTTTTTAAATGTGAGATAATAGAGTAGACCTACTCAAGATTTGCGTTTGGGCAACACATAACAGGCGAAACAATTTATTTATTCATGGCCACGACATTAAGTTAAATTATCTGTCCTGCTGCGAGCGCACAACTTCTTTCAGTGGTGACTGACTGTATATAAAAGTAAATAAATGACCTCCTGATGCGAGTCGGATCATCAGCTGAGCAGCGTATCCCCTCAGCTGAACATCTGTAGACGGAGACGCTCAAAGAGAAAGTAAACAGCAGCGGATCAGCGCAATCTCTCCCTCCGTACAAATGCTCCGTTCTGATCCAGCTCCACTGGACTTTCAAAGTAAAGGTGACGTCAGCTGTAAATGAGTTGAATAGTGAAACAGCGGCGCATTTATAACCGATTTTATGATTAAACTCTTCACAGAACCTGGTCGGGACCAGGTTATGAGCTAAGCATAAGTTACCATGTTGATCTAGCAGGGTTAAAAGAGAGCCACCTTTGTAAGACAGGGAAGCCTGGCTTCTGTCTGTATGAAGTGTTTTTTGTATTTCCAGTCCAGGAACATCTTGTGCGCCGCCGACACTGTTGCTGTTGAGTCTGACTGCCGCCGTACGGTTTGTCAGTTGAGTCGAATGGCACATGACCAGAGAGAGCCAATCATAAGCGTCAGTTTTGGAAGGAGGATGTTGATATGAAAAAAACGAAAAACAAACATGAATCCAGGGGGACGAAAAACTTTTGATAAATCCGAGCTTTGGCGGCGATTTTTCAAATGTAACTTAAGTTGTAATATTTGAAATTTCCAAAAGCAACTGTAATTTAATTACATATTTTCTCCCAGTAATGTAACGGATTACAATTACGTACATTTTGTAATTTGCCCTCCGTACATGTGTATATATATACATATATATATATATACATATATATATATATATATATATATATATATATATATATATACATACAGTGATACATAAAACAGATAGTCATTGGAATGCAAACAAAGAAACTGGGAAATTGATATCCTTGGAATCACATCTGGAAAACCTTTCATAAAATATCTAAATCATTGAAGAACAGAAGAACAAGATGATAAATTATAATTTTCGCTGCTGTTCGACTGCATAGGATGAGTGTATCTGACTCAGATCTCTGTTGGCACTGCAAAGAGGATGAAAGTATTTTCTTTCATATGGCATGGACTTGACAAATCTTTCGGAAAACTGTTTTAGACTACCTCGGAAAGATCACTGGAGATACAGTGCATTGTGATCCCGTAATGTCATTTTGTAATGGTTTTATTTGGTTATTGCTTATTTCCATTTATTTATCTATTTTATTGCATCTTGTAAAGAAGCTCTTTCAGATATGTAGGTATATGTTTGTCTCATAAGTTCTTTCCTTTATGTGCTCTTTGGAAAACATACAGGTTTAAATACAAACAAAATAAGATTTAAAAAAAAAAAATGAAATAAGTGTTAATCCTGGCATTATGTCAAAGATGCCTTTGTGATGCCTCGCAGAGATATCAACTGCTTAGTAACCTGGGATGGCCCGCCCCTTTTCGTAATATCATGTCTGCTGCAAGAGGACGATTTTAGGTCTCTGCTGCAGGAGAGGATGAAGAAAGCAATCTGGCCAGAGGGGATGGCTACGGTGTTAGTCCTCGTTAATTAGTAAACACAGAGATGCAGAAGCTCCTGGCAAAACAGATTTTATCACTTCAAACTACAGCTCCCGGGTCTGTGTCCAGTGTGTTTTCTAGGTTTTTGTGGTGTCTTTTGCCCTTTTTTCCACTCTTCTGTTTTCTTCTCGAGCCTGATTTTTCCTCCACACCGGTCTTGTATGAAATAATCAGCCCGGCCCTGTTACCTGAGCGTTCCTCGGTCTGCCTTCCCTCCACATCTGCACTGCATCTCCCTCATTAGCCCGTTCCTCCCTCCAGTGTCTTTACAGCCTTTCCCGGCCTATCAGCCTGTTTCCAGTGTTTTCCCGTTTCTCTCACCTATGTTTTTCTGATTCACTCCAGCTTCACCTCACCCTCTCATTAGTTTAGTTTGTATTTGAGTTCCATCTTTTTGTTTCAGTCATCCCGTTCAGTTTCTGCGATCCTGTTGTTGAGTTTCTCTGTTCTTGCTATCTTGTCTGCCCTTTCCTTGTGTTTCCTTACACTCATTAAAACCTCATCTACTGCCCTTACAGCCTGCTGTCTGGTGTATTTGGGCCCACCTTCTGGCTTCACCATCACAGAAATAATAAAAAAAAACCCGGCCTGTAATACTTTAAATAAAGATCCTACAAGTTATATATATATATATATATATATATATATATATATATATATATGTATATATATATATATATATATATATATATATATATACATATATACATGTACGGAGGGCTTTCCTGAAACATTCAAAACACGACAGAGTTCATACTGTATGCATCTTAGCCTGATCACATCATACTTAAATTGTCTTTATTATAATTCGGTAAGTCGCCCTCCAGTTTATATATCAGCTGACATCACTGATGTTATTCCATCACACATACTCTCTATACCGTGAACTTTAGCACATACAATGATGAGGAGGTGTGCACAAAACTGTACAGCTTTCGGAGTCTTAAAGTTCCCTCATTTTTTTTGTGATTTCTGTATTCTGTATTTATGTTCTCAACTGGTGCTGTACTTAGCCTTCATTTTTATGCACCAAACGCCAGGGCAATAAGCCTCATCCTTTATCTGCCCTTGTGATGATGTGATGCTCCATCTCCTCCTCATGGTGCGTTCAGACGAGGGGTGGGCGGTACCACAAAATGTGGTTTTCGCTCCAGTGCCAAGTCCTTCAAGGCCAATAACGCCGATACAGATTATTTTATTTATTGTGAAAACACAAGACAGTTTTGAAAGGCAAATAACTAACATACTGCAAAGGATATCTTTTTGAATAAACAAAGTGCAAACATTTGAATGTTTTTAAAAAAATATATAAAGTGCAAATATGTTTGTATTAAAAAAAAAATCAATATCTAGAGTTTTCTTCACTTTTTGAGCAAGACTTCCACACATCTCTTGCATCTTGTAGTGTGGCTCAAGGGTCTTAACAAAATTCCTAAAGCCCTCATCTTCAACTATTGAGAGAGGTTGAAGGCTTCTCGTAACATCCAGAGCTCTTGGGGAATCACCTTGGTAAAATACCAATATAGTTAGCTCTATAGCCTATGATAGACTAAATATGCCTTTCGAAGGTTCACAAAAAGCTTACTATATTCTGTCATTTTCCTATTTCAGTTTTGAAATATATAATTTTTTATCAATTTCATTAAATGATGCATTTAGATCGCACATTCCAATGGACTTCATATTTGGATGTGTTAAACTGTTTGACTAACACATTTATTTCACTGTATTTACCTGGATATTCCTTGGCTCTCTGAAAAGACTCTGCCGGTGAACCCTGTCTTCGTGTCGGGGGTCTGAATGCTGATGAGGCTTTTCTCTCCTTCCCCTTTCTTCTCTGCTGCAGCTCTGTGATCTCTTTCTCCTGTTTTTTTTTATGTGTTTAAACAAGTTTGTGGTGTTGCCACAGGAGTTAATGTCCTTCCGACTGCGCGTGCACAACATGCAAATTGTGTACACAGCAGAACAACAGCAGAGTATTGGAGAAGAAGAAAGAAGGCTTACGTGTGTTCACACAGCGGAACGTTTTTTGGCAGCTCTACTTGATGAAATATAAATTAAATGAGCACAAGGTAGAACACTGAAACTGAAACTGATCCCTTTATATTGATCCAATTGAGGCTTGACTCTTTCTAAAAAAGGAGTCAAAGCATTGGTAGCAATGATATCTTTGGCTCAGACCAAATGCGAAGCGCATTATTTGTGCGCCTAGATTACATACAAACCCAATGAAGACGTGAATAGATGCACTCTACATGTGATCAACATGAGTTGATAATAGAGAACTCACGCAAGTTTTTCATGGGACAGTGTGTCGCGAAAGCCTGTCAGCGTTGTCTTTCACACTGTCGTCATGACGTTAATGTCGCTGATACCCAGACATTCATGAGCAGCAACGGACGAGAGGCTAATAATCGCTGATCGTGGCTGTTGGTGGACCCCCAAAGCTGTATGGCTACACTGGCCAGGAGGACAGTGAGGGAGGAAGCCAGACTCCCTGGTACGTTTTGGAAATACGTCAGCACAGCATAGCCCTGATCTGTTGAACTCCATCCAGGGAACAAGCATTTTAAAAGTTATTTTCTTGTGGTCCGGCTGACAGACCTGACGGTGCATGAATTCAGGCTTTTTTACGTGATGGCATTGTAATGTTGGTATTCGGCATTCTTCTGATCCCTTTATTGCCTTCACATCACAGAGAAACTTCTGTATTTGTGTTTAAACTAATGTGGTAAAACAGATGAATTCAGTCTACGTCCACTTCCTGGTCACAATCACTATTATTGATTTTCACACATGTATTAAGAAAATGCCACTCACCAGAGACAGATGGACAGGCACTCAACAGCTGAGAACTGGGTACCGGTCAGCCTCAGGTAGTGCCAGCAATCATCCAGGCGTGGCTCTAGACAGTGAAATTCTCTGAGCTGGGAGCTGTGCCTGCAATGCAAACAAAAAGTGAGAATCCTGCGATGAAACCTGGATGAGTAATGCAACGTGAATATTTTCTTTGAGATTGATCTGAACACAGCATCATGCCGCTATAATATTATACTAACCGCTCATGTGTCATGCATTGTCACTTGACCTTTATGTTTATCCTCCTCTCATACATGGGCCATATGTGACATTCAATAAGGTTGAAAAAAGGAGTGGCTTTTTGTATCCACTGTTGATATTTTGTTTCTGCATTTGTATTTACTGCTGGTTTCTTATAGCTTTTATAATAAAAGACAAAACGTGACAAGGTTTTTGTTTGGTTGACATTAACTGGAATGAAACATTCCAACCTTCTGCCAAGGCTTTTGTGTCAGCTTTACTCAAGTGTGGGTTGTAGTGGTTGTTTGGTATGCCTGCTTACACTGACCTGTTTTTGTTAGACCAATTGAAGGAGCTGTGCTCAGATGGTAGTATCTATGTATACCTCCAAAGGTTTTATTGAGCATTTACTGTGTAACAAAAGAATGCAACAATGCAACCGAGGAAGGGAAATGGTATGGGTAAATACATACATACACATATACGTATGAATTATTACATAGTAGTCAATAACACATTTAACAACTTGCAACAATTAATTTGCATGGCAATAAATAGATCAATAAATAGATCAACAGATTTTTGTTTTTACTTTTCAAAACAAAAGTATTGACCAGAAAGAGATAGAAGGCTTACAAAACACAAGTTCATAGTGCAGTCCATGCCTAGATGATTTTTGATGATTTATATTTCTCATGTGCAAATAGTTATTGACTCTAAAGCTGCAGTATACATCAGAGAAATGACGGGAGGACTCTAACTCTGCCAACTCCTACTCTTTAGCAGTGTAACTACACAGACAAAATTAATCATTTCCAGGACCTCATTTAGTGCTCCAGCAAGAGTGATCCAAACATAACAAAACTGTAAGGAGCAGTACTTGTTTCAAGCATCACATACGATCATCAGACAAACCTTCATTTTGTGATCACCAAATATTCTTGTAACATGAACCTCAGGTTGTGTTCCTACTACCTGCAGCTATCATCTTTCAGATACGTCCCTCGACTCTTTGCAAGGTTAGCTGAGGATGCTGCTGCACCAGTTGATGCACGGGGGCGCAAGAAGACTTTGTCCCATAAGCAGCATTGCAAAAGAAGCGTCTGTAATGCGGTGGATACATTTTGTTGGGCATCACAACCCCCACGAAATGAATTGTTTAACTGTCATAATTAGAGCCATAAGGTCTAATAAGACTTTGCAAAGTCAAGAGGAGCCGCACAATTAAATTATTTTATCCCTGTTCAAGGTAGCCTGACACTGGTGGGTTTCACAAACCAGTTGCATAGAGTAGAACCGGCACCTGCTCTCCCCGGTATTTTGCCAATGAGGGCTATGAAGGAGTCTCAGCCAACTGTTGATAACTAGAGCATGTTCTCAACAACATACCTGCCTCTGATTGGTTTATGAACCCTTGCTCTACCTTAGTCAATCATAATCACTTGTGCGGTTGTCGCGCCCCTCCCTCCTCTCTCACCAAAGAAATAAAAAGCTTTGCAGCTCCTGTGGCTGTTGGATGACAACAGCTTCATTGAGTAGGTTTTTTGTCGGTAACGGTAACGGCGCTGTAACGATGCGCGGCCGTCATGGCAGGCAAAAAGTGTTGACCCCCGAGTGTGACCTGACAGGCACGCTTGAGGAGCGGTTCACGTTACTCTCCTGCCTGTCAGGTCGCACTCGGGGATTGACACTTTTTGCCTGCCATGACGGCGACGCGCTTGAGATTCAGCAGCTAACATGAGTAATTCAAAAACCTTCTTTTTCATAAACTCTGTGTACACAAACAATGTTCTCAATGCCCGTGTTCATGAGAAGGGACCCTGGTGATGCTACAAGCAAAGTTTCATGTTGTGTCGAGCCTTCTTAGTGTTCTAAAAAGTAGCAACTTTGATGCCATCGTATCTCTGCCCCTAGCACTCCCGTTCAAAATGAACGTGCCCGAAAACGCAAATACGGCAAATCTTAAAAGTGCCTCTATCGTCGTAATTATGCTTTTACACGAAGGTTTGACTCATATTCAATCGCAAATAAAGCCTTGGTTGCTTTTTGGCGAGAGTTTCACTTTAATATTTAGGTCTGGAATTTGCCTTGAGTACTCTCAAAAATGTTTACCTTTATTTGGACACCAGGGGCGATATCTGTAAAATTATAGATCTACAGACACCAGTCACCTGCATATGTGGAAACTCCGCGTTGTCCCCAACACAACTGCTCGGACGTGCCATGCCTCTACCACCACCACCCCTGCTCCCACCCCAACTACAGTACCACCACCACCAGAGTTAACCAGGCTTTGAATAGGTAAGAAAGATTACCTAAGAAAGAAAACACTGATAAGATTAATTTTATTACGAAAAAAAACCCCATCATATAAGGCATTTTGAGTTCTATGTTTCTTTTAAATTGACCTTCCGTTACCATAGTAGCAAATTCCCTTTTGTCTTGCATCATTTGGATGACCTTTTGGTAGCTGACATTCCCTCTGCTCCACCAGCCTGTAGCATCTCCACCAGTCAGAAGCCTCTTCCATGAGTTAAGTGTACCTCCTTCAGAAGAAAACCATGGGCAGTTGCCTACGTATGGAGTGTACTTGTGCTATCTTCTTTGCCACAAGATAAGCTGTCCCGCATCAGAGCAGCTATCAAATACCTCTCTACTGCCGCCATTCTCTAAAAGAGAACTTTTCGACCACTTTTAGACCACCTAACTTAACTATGCGTATCATCCCTCATGGTCTTTCATTTGTTTCACGCCTGCTAGAACTGGCTTATATGGTCTCAAGTCTAAAAGTTCCTTAGGTTTTAGATGAGGGCTATCACTCTGATCTGAGATTCTGGTCCCTGCATTGAGACGAATGAAACGGTATTTCCTCCTTTTATAATGATTTTGTGGAATCTTCAGATTCTCTCCAGTTTTTCACTGATGCATCCCCACCTGTTAGTTTTTGGTTATTTATTTATTTATTTATTTTACAATGAGTGGTTTCCAAATATCTCGCCAACTGAAATTCAGTCCCTTCACAATTCTTAATCCTCTGCTCTTCTTGAGCTTTATCCCATCATCGTCGCTTGCTTACTGCGGGGTAGCCAGTGGACCAGGACACAAATCACGGTGTTCTGCAACAATGCTGCTACTGTAGACACGATAAATGAAGGCGGATCAAAAATTCCAACCATAAACAGTCTCATGCCAAGTTTAACTTGGCCATAGGTTCTTAACAGCTTGCGGGCTTCGTTAAAGCTGACACACTTTCTCACTTTAAATTTCAGGAGTTGAAAACTATGTGCCCCCCAGGCCAAACCCTCCAGCCTGCCAGGCCCTCCACTCAATCAGATGACTCTTAATTAAGTATGTCAAACCCCCTGCTGGATCTTCTGTGTCCTACCTCGAAGTACATGAGACTGGGTTTATCCAAAAACATCATTAAAGCCCATGATTCCGCTTGGTTTTGTACTTTTCTTTTTGTGCCAGCCTCCCTGTTAGTCCTCTACTAGTAAATATTTCTGTAATGTGTGCATTTATTGTATTCTCATTTGAATCACATTCTATTCAAATGCAGTTTCAAAGCCATGCTGGCAGGGATCCAATTTCACATTGGATGCAAAGACCCAGCATCCCAGAGCTTTCTTGGGAATCCTTCCATTGAGCTGCTCCTCAGTGGCCTTGAAAAGGCAGGTCCTTCAGGCAATGATAAAAGAATGCCTCTCACTATTTCACCAGTGCACAATTTGGTGTCAAGGTTAAAACAAGGTTGTTTTTCACCATGTATTGATTCCATGTTAGAAACAGTTTTGCTAATGGCTTTCAATGGTTTTCTCAGGTGCAGTGAATATACAACCAGATCTCTCTCCTTCAATCCCCTGCACGATCTCACCCTCTCTGATTTCACTTAGAACACTAACAGATCTTGCCAAGGCACTCAGATTATCATTGCAAAAACTAACTCAACCTTTTGTTGTTTTTTTTATCCATGATGAAATTCCTGTATCACCGTCCCCCAACCCATGGCTTGGGCCCTCTGTTTTTCCTTGATTTCTTATATATCTCCCTAAGAATTGAAGCAGATATAACTGCAGTTCTCCATCTACCTACCTCTATGTTGAAATCCCATGGTTGCTGTTCATCCTCTGCCTACCAGCACTACATCAGGTTCCAGAAGAAAGAGGCTCATGGGTTCCTGCTCCCCCTAATGGACCGCCTGGTGCCAGCAGACCCTCCCATCAGTGGCGTCAGGCTCTGGATCTGTTCAGTTTTGGGGGGTTCAAGATGTTTTGCTCATCACTCCCCAGTATCTCTATGTAAACATACCTGCAGGGAGTGATGAGCTGTCTCACTGAAAAAGGAGTGACACCTGTGAGCTGGTTCAAGCAGGCAACTCGAGCTGCACTACACATGACATGCCCCACTCTCCACACTCATCTACCAAGAATGCCCTTTCAATTTGGCGGTCTATTTAAACTGCAACAATCTACCATCTCTCCCTCTGCCTGTAAATGCACCACTGCCCTGCATCAGTATTGCTGCATATATTCTTTTAGCCCCACCACTTCCCACTAGGGGGTTCGGGATGGTTTGCTGAACACTCCCCAATATCTCTATGTGAACGTATGTGCGGGGAGTGATGAGGTCAGAGCCCAGACTCCAAACTCTGCTGCTCTAATAAATATTTCAGACTGGACTTGTCTGGCTGAAATGTTAATTAAAACACAAGTGAGATGTCGACATAATACATGTTAACATATTCAAAATAAATATGTTCTGACAAATTCACTTCATCAGCCTACACCAGACAGAATGAAGAGGGTGTGCATTTAGGGTTGAGTGACTGCTGTTGTGGCTTGGTAAGTATAAATGCTCATAGCAAATGCTTGAAGTTTGTAGGTGGTTACTTCCATTTGAATAGACAATTTCTAGTTTGAGGGTTTTGGATGGCACCTCCAAGCTGACCCATAACTTCAAAAGCTGCTGCAAAACCCTTTTAGGATGCTCTAGCTAACATGAAGAAAATAAAAAAATAAGCATAAAAACAATATATAAAAGTTTATTTCATTTGTTTGGTCTGTATGCTGGACATTTGAAATGCTTGAAAACACAAGCCCCCTTCAACAAAGGCTTTAAAAAACCCCGAGATGAGGTTTATTGTGTCACTGTCATACTGGTGTTTTGATTGGGGCCATGCGATGGACCATCTGAAAGGTAAGAAAACAATATTATTCTATGTGCATTTACAAAGAAGTAATCATTTTCGTCACTTGGCAACTTACCTGTTCAGCTGAAGTTTCATATTAAATGTCCTACTTGCAGCATGAGAACTTGTCATTCACGCATAAAATTCCAGAAGGCTAATTACTGCTTCATTAAAACACAAATTTAGATTTTAATATGACTGACACAACATGAGGTCTTATTTACTTTTTAAACGTACGAACAATTTTAATTTAAAAAAAAACTGACTTGGTGTGCAAAGTGTCTTGGGTTCTCCTAATTGAGCTGGTTGAATAAGAAAATAATAAATGGGGAGTGGAGACGTAATGTTAGTGCACTGAGCATCAACATATTTCTTTTGATATAAAGAACAGCACATATAAATCTTGATGTTTTTTCTGTTATTTCATAGTCAATGCCAGACTGAATGTGTGTCTTATATTGCCGTGGACGGGTTTACATTGATGATTGTTGAAACATACAAGGGGGACCTTGTGTGGGCCCTGAACAACTGTCAGTATTTGATGAGCTAGGCATGAGACTCCATTGTTATGTTCTATTCATTATTAAAGTGGATACATTTGCAATGGTTCAAACAGGTTGTTTCTGCTGCAAACTCTGTGAAGGACAACGACCTTCAAATAAATCAATCATACATTTATAGTGGGCTTGTAATTCCCAGTTCTGTGAAATCTATCTATAAATACAAGGAATCTCTGTCTGTCTGTGTGTGTATGTGTCTGTTGGTCAAATATCTCTGCGGATCAGGATCACACTGACCTGAGACTTTCAACATGGCTGCTGTGTGGTTCAGTGGTGTGCATCTAAGCATTTGTTTGGACTGCAGTGATACCGTGAATAAATTATTTCATAAATGCTTTACAAATTCCGCTGAGCATTGTCCACCAGAGCCACCACAGTCACGTGCGCACCAGAGCCAATCACTGCAGAGCTCAAGCCCACGACATACCTGAATTAACAAGCGGATTTATACCTGCAGCGGCGCGAGCTGGACCGGGATTTTGCCGGCGGTTTGGTTCTATTCTGTTCTGTTCTGTGCATCTAAACTGACTGTTGTGGATTAATGAGATTAAACGAGTTTGTAAATTTCTTAAATGTATGCACACATTTAGCAAACAACAATTTATATTTGCATTATAAGTAAAAAAAAAAAAAAAAAAGGTTAAACATATTTGTGGTTTTCACAGTAAAAAAATCTAACTTTTTCTACTCGGATTTTTTTGTCCATTGTGTTAATACAGTATGTCAAAATAAAAAAAACAACTGTACAGTCACACATGTGAGGTTGTGCTGAAAATAATGACACCAAGTAAATAGTTTTTAAGGTGAAATATAATGGCAAAATCAAAAATAGTCAAAAACGGCCAATTATACCCTGGAATATCGGATTTCACAACAAACCTAAATATCCCTGACGTCCCACCTTCAAACACAGCCTCATTTGGCCATCCAAGAAAAAGCTGCTTAACCTCCCACTTTTTTATAGGAATACACTTTTCTTACGGGCACTGCACTAGTATATAATAAAAACACAAGACACATACTCTAGAACAGTGGTTCCGAAACTTTTTTCCTTGAAGCCCCCCTTGCCTGTGTCCAAGACAAGCCAGGCCCCCCCAACCCCAAACCGCACACACTAAAAGAATAAAGTGATTAATTACAAACATTTATTTGCAAAAATAAACAACAGTTGTAGGTTTTTGCTCTTATTCTACTTGTTTTTACAATGTATATAGACACATTTCTTCCTTTTTGTGTCATCAGGTGTAACACACACACACACACACACACACACACACACACACAATTTTTGACCAGAATAGGCCTACCTCCTAGGGTTTAATCAATTTAAATGTGGACCAAAAATATGTTTCAATTTGGATTATAGAGAGTTTTGATTATTATTTGATTACTATTTTTGTTTTTACCATTATATTTCACCTTAAAAACTATTTACCTTGCCTTGTTTGGTGTCATTATTTTCAGCACAACCTCACATGTGTGACTTTACAGTTATTTTTTCATTTTGATATACTGTTTTAACACAATGGACCTAAAATCACTGTTAACCCCTGTTCCTCAGCAATCAAATCACGTGGTTTGCCATATAATATTGTGATTGGCTAGTGTGGTGCCTTTTTCCACCAATAGAAACATGCTTTTTTTGCTTGCAAACACTTCCTGCTTGTGGACACTTTCGTAAGAGAAGCCCGTTTTTATCATTTCTTCCTGCACCAAACACACAGCAAATGCTCTAGAACAGCGGTTCCCAAACTTTTTTTGCGGAGCACCCCCTTCTACGTCCCAACCGGGCTGACGCACCCCCCCCCCCCCCCCCAAAAAAAAAAACGCAACAAAGCTTTGTTTTATCGCCATATAAAGACTCATGTTTAATCATGCGCAAATAACCACAACATGCATGACGATAACAACATCAACAGAGTTTCAATATCATACAACAAAGTTACGCACAAGCTTCCACTTTGATGAGGATGAGTGACAGACAGGCTCAGTCACAGAAAGCACGATTTTGACATAAATGTTATTTTTTCAGCCGCGTAAAAGAAAAATTGCAGCAGTATTAAATAACCGTGGAGCTAACATCAACATCATCATAACACAACAGTTATGGAAATTAGAACGACAGAACATTGAATTAAATTGCAATGAAGTTACAAACGATCCACAACATTAAAGAGCATGGGCTCAGAAACAGATATAAATAAATAAAAACGAGGATCAATCTGAAACTTTACAAGTGCGATAAAATTACACACGATCCACAAAATAAGTAACAAAGAGGATGGGCTCAGAAACATAAGATAGGCCTAAATTAAAAGAGGATCCATCTGGAACTTTTCAAGAGCGGCGCAAAAGTCGCTCAGCCTGCAGCAAGAGAGGGAGAGAGAGAGAGAGAGAGAGATGGGGAGGAGGATGTGTGAGTATTCCCAGTAGGCCTATATTTGTAGCAATAATATCAATACCGACAAATACTTACCCATATTAATGCAATGGATGGGAGCCAGGCGGACAAGGAGGGAAAGGGGGAAAAGGCGGTGGCGGGAGTTAAAAAAAAAATTAAAAATCCTCCAAATTTATGTAATGAGCTATGACGTGTCTAGGTGAGCACTGTGATGCATGTCTCTCTCCCCGGCCGGGAGAGTTATCATACCGTAAATTACCGAATAATAGCCAGGGCGTTTATTTGGGACCAGGTGGCAATGTGTGACAGGAGTTTAGTTCCTTCCTCTCAAAACCCGGGATGAAAATGTCACACACTTCGCCATTTTCTCGGTGAATTCTCTGGCATCTTTCTGCAAGTGAAGTTGTTGTGGCGGAGGAAACGATTCAGCCGACCAGCACTCGCTGTAAACTCCTCATCTCTGCTGTCACTCACGGTGGCGGACATTTGTTTCGCCTTGATCATCATGCGGGACACTCTCTCGTGGCGTGCCCGTTTGCTGATCACCCATCCCCGCATGTTTATCTCCAGCTTCTCGCTAGACTTCTTCCTCCCTCCAGCAGGCAGCCTGGTCCTGCTGCTGTCCTCCTTGGACAGACGCTGAAGCTCAGTTTGATTTTTTCACCAATCTCTCACTCTCTTGGGGTCGACAGAGAAACGTCTCGGCGCAGCATAAATAAATAAATAAATAAATGAATAAAAATAAAATAAAAAACGACCGTCCATCGGCCCACCGGAAAAAACCCCGGTACTCCCGATGGCCAGTCCACCCCTGCAATAGCAGTTTCTCCAGTGGCTGTGTGTGCGTGTGTGTATGTGTGTGTGTGTGTAGGTGTGTGTGTGTGTGTGTGTGTGCGCGCGCGTTATCAAGTTACTGTTCAATGAGTAACTTTCCGTGATCAACGATGTCGGTAAATGGATGGGCTGTGCTACAGCAATAGTTGCGTGGTGGTGTTTTACACGGGCCCTTTAAATTTAGAAGCAAGAACGAACAGGGTGACTAAGCGACTTAGGTGGAGTGGACAAGGGGGATTTTCCTCTTTGTGCGCTTTCGGTCTGAACGCACAGACACTGTGTAACACCAGACCACCATTACATTTTTCATCTCGCGCACCCCCTGGTGGCGGCTTGCGCACCCCCAGGGGTGCGCGCACCACACTTTGGGAATCCCTGCTCTAGAACATGAACAGTGTTACAGATGCAAAGCACCACACACCCATGTTCTATAGTGTACAGATTGGTGTTTGGGAGATAAAGCATATGTAATTTAGGCCTATTTGTTAGTAGGCAAAACTTACATTGTACGTTATGTATGCTGTGTTTCAACATTGCCATTGGCTTTTGAAAATAAACTGCCCGACGGCCTCATTTGAATGTCACTAATGTGACTGTTGGCTGTGTAAGCTTTATAATCACATATTTTCAGTCTTGTAATTCATTAGATTTATGATGAACTACGACTTTATTGACTATGTTTTACATTAACAAACATCATATGTGTATTTCATGACACAGTTCAAACAGGAAAAAGAAAAAGAAATTATTTTATAATAATTGTATCTCACCATTCACTAGCATTGAAAGTTTTTCTTAAGTAAGGTCCCATGAGGGAAAACCACAACAGAGAGAGACAGTGCAGGTGTCATTTTTCATGATGTCACAGTCTGCTCAGATATGGTCAACAAATACAAATTGTGACTTTGAGCCTCTTTTAATTAGATTATTATTCCTTCATGAGGAATTAAGTGCAATATTTTCATTATTGGAGGAAGACTGGAAGTAAAGTTTTAGTGCAACTCTGCTGAACACAAAGGATAACAATGAGCCCAAATGTTTGCAGAACTCAGCAGGGAAGCCGTCAGTTAAAGGTTGATCGGGTGCTGAAGAATTCCACATGGAGTAACTGTGTTGTTCCTCTG
This sequence comes from Sparus aurata, assembly GCF_900880675.1. Taxonomy (NCBI): domain Eukaryota; kingdom Metazoa; phylum Chordata; class Actinopteri; order Spariformes; family Sparidae; genus Sparus; species Sparus aurata. The sequence goes on along the minus strand of NC_044195.1, from coordinate 8,011,898 downwards.
TTAGATATGATCTGTTTGTAATGCTCAGGAATTCATTGACGTGTTCAATATTAAACTCCTTTGGATTCTGGATATGCACGTATGGTTTGTGTACCTGTGACGCCATCTGTACAGGGTATCGAGTGAAGAGGCGATGAAAATAGACACCCGGGTGTGTGAATATCCATAGGTGTGTTGGTCTGTGTGTGAGTGAGAGCGAGAGTGGGAGAGAAGACGGGAATACATTCAGGGTGTATGCAAAATTATGTGTGCACTGAAAATGACAAGAGTAGATCTACTATACAGACTAACTATATCGACAAATGGTCAAAGAGAGTTTATGTAATAGTCCCAGAATGTCCTTGAGGAGCATTTGAATAACTGCATATTTTTTCTTCTTCCTTTTAGCAGATTGGAATAGATAAGCAGGGGGTGAGCTCATTGTCACAAAATAATCGTCTGTCAAGGTACCAATTATCAAGGGAGAATTCTGCTCTTCTGCTGTGAGTGAGGAACTGTTTCATCTTGGAAAAATAACAATTGCAATCTTTAATATCTCCTGATTGAACGGGCAATTATGATTAGGCCATGATGAAGTTCCATCCCTCAGTTATAACCAGCTAACTGTGTTTGAAGTATTCCAAATTACACAATATTTGTGGCCTGTTGTTGATTCATACTTGCAGAATGTTGTTATGTTTTGTCCCTTGTACCTTGAAAAATCCTTGTTCAGTAGCTTAACAAGTGAAACCCTCGTGTCGAGAATCACAGGTTTCTGGTCTGCTGATATCCGAGTGTCAGCAATGTCAGGTTGGAAGCCTCTGTCTGCCAGTGAGGAAATCACAGGGTCGGATCTGTTTAGTAGATGGTGTACAGCTGGTGGATTTCAGTTTCTTTCCTTTTTGTCCACTGTGCAGAGTTGGCTAGAACACTGTTCAGTCGTCCAGTCAGTCAGTGGTGGTGAACACAGCAAGGTCTCTGTTCTTGTTCATTCCTTAGGAGGTCTTGTGGAATTGGGGGTTGCAACATTATAAGTCTAATCACTACAAGACCAACCCTGCTGGGGGTGTCGTCACGAAAAAGGAATGTGAATTAAGAAGAAGTAGGTGAACTAGTCTATGTAATACTTTATTGTAGAGTTACGGGCTAGACACACTGGCTGCATGAGCAGTGCGTCTGCTTGGCAGAACGCCCCACTTTTCATTTCTGCCTCCATATTAACACGTTGGAGCAGACCCACTGCAGGCATGCTTTTCACGCAGGCGTCAAGCGAGGCTACAGCGGCGCTTATTCTAGAGATCTGGAATCTCGCCTATTTTCACCATGACGCGTGTGGTTCTCAAAAATAGACCGGAAAACTAGATGTGTAGAATATGTCACACACATGAAGAGAATACACACATGAGGTGAAGGGCAGTTTATTTTTTCCTGTGCACGTTCTTTTTATTTTTCAGCTGTTTAAATGGGGATAAGGGAAACTCATGTCATCATATTTATTGACAATCCTGACAGGGTAACAGACAGGGCAGGCAGGAGCTGTGCTGTAGCCGCAACGCTGCCTGAGTGAGTAGCAGTAGTTCAGCAACGCAGTAGAATTACCATGACCTAGATGACTGAGAACCTTCATCAATACTGTGTTGTATTACATGGCTCTGTTTTGTTCTTTTGTTCTTTTCTTTTTTACCTTTTCTTGTTTAATTTCTTGCAATGGCAGAGGTTAGTATAACCATGACCATATAAACGGAAGAAGTGTAATTATCGGTGTTTGATATGAAGTGTCCCATCAACAGCGCATGGGATCATTACTCAAAGCTAACTTTACACAAAGCTAGTGAGTGATATCCTTAAGATGCTGTTTGCTAGCTAATGCATGTATTCGCTGACATACTGACAGGAGTTTAGCATAATCTTCACACAATTGTCATTTTCATAACAACAAAAAACATTTAAATTTGCAGTGATATAGCCATATTACGTTCTAGTGTTCCACTTTTTAATACATTAAATAATGAAACAGTACAGTGTATGAGATTGATTAAATCAACCCACAGCAGTGGACTGACACCTACTGGGGCACAGCAACACCTGAACTAACCACACGCAGAACTGAAGTACACCACAGTGTCCTAACTGCATGCAACTGTTCGATGAGATCACGTAAACAAACTACCTATCTGTCAGCGGTGTGCTGGAGATCAGATTGGAGACTTAACCACTCATGTACAAAATGGGGGAATTTGCTAAGACAGCCTGTCTTCCTCCATCTGTATTTTCTAAACAGAAAACACATATTTAAATGTTGCTCTTCTGGAAATGACATGCAATTTAGCCAACAGCGAGTAGAGACGATGTGTTTTCTCACCAGCATCTTTCAGCTCCCTGGTGGTCCTCCTCCAGCCAGCTCTCCATTTAGGTTATTTTAGAGAAAGGAAACTGTGTTGTGTAGATCCTCATTTCAACTTCGTGAATCATCCATATCTCATCCATGTCATGCCTGCAACGTGAGCAACAAGAATGAAAATAGAAACGGGGCGTTGAAATCACCGCGGTGCTGCTCAGGACCAGTTAGGATGCTCTAATAGGACACAGTGAAATCAAGCTGATATTGGGGTGAATGAGGCTTCCAGTAATGTATAGTCTATGTGACATAATTGATTTGAGCTGCCCTCTCTAAACACCAAGACTCTTCCAAAACTGGTATGTTTTTTCAATTATTTAAAAGGTTAAATAATTTCCCCAAATGGATGGGTACTGTAACCTTTAGCAGACATCAGCCTAACAGGAGTCAATTATGCATTTTTGAGTACAGTTTTTAATGTGGACTAATTCACATTTGATGCCACAGAGATGGCTTACTGCAGCTGCATGGTGTATGTAGGTCTATACAAAATAAACTTTAGTGTCTGTGTTCATTATAATGAAGGAACGTGTCATTCAGTGAGATGATGTGGCTTTATGTTTTTAATCTGTTTTAGACAACTATGAAACTCTACTGGATCAGGATACTACACACTTTTTGTTAGTAGATTTGATTAGACCAACAATTGTTGGTATTGGTTTTTCATAGGATTGCTTGACAATGGGAATATACTACTGGCCTAACACTTTTTATTATACAGAGGGAAAATTGAAGAAAAATCTCCGGTGTACCAGAAGTGACAATTTCCACTGTAGTGAAGGGGTTGTTTGAGTTTAATCAGCCCCCTGTTCAAATTCCGTCCAATCACACAAGCTATTATAATGAAAAAGTATTTAATGATGGATGAACATTTATTATTCTCAGGATTCATCGCTGATATCTACCAGCAACCTTGAGCCTTGTAAGTTTAAGTGCCCAGACACCGCTGGTGAAAGGTATTCATTCTGACAATACGTTATGAGTGGTGCAAAATGCCAACACTCCAGGAAGTTATGTTGACCTGGAGGCAATTGGGAATATTTAGCCCATCATTATGCTTGTATTCTTTGGCTCTCTGCTAAATATTAGTCCGGCTTTTTTCCATGTAAAGGCTGTGAAATTCATGTAAAAAAAATATGTCAGAAGTGAAAGTAATGGCTTCAAGACCTCATATGTATTTAAGCGAATAGGCAAATATACTTTGTGGAGGAGACAGGAAGCCACTGAGCGAGTCCCTCTGAATGTTCCTTCAAAGCTACAATTTATTTCAGCAGAATAGAGATGTCCAGCTGTCTTTCTTTCTGTTTTTTTTTTTTTTTTCATTTGAGTATTTGAAAGCCTTCTGCTTTGAAGCGTAAATAACATTCCAATGGCTATAAAAAGAAAGTATTGGAATAAAACTTTGCACTCTTCATACAATTTTTATTTCCAGTTTGGGTAGTGTGGTAATTGTAAAGGGTTTTCAGAAACCTTTTTATGGACTGTTTGTGTCGGTGATAAAGAAATGATGAAACATGGTTAAACGTGGTTAAAGTAAAATCTATTCATACATGTTGTCTGTATTGCTGATTAAACCATGATAGGTTTGTTAAACACCAAGCTTGATTTGATGTATTTGTTGATTTAATGTTTGTGTGGAGGGAAGTCACTACATGGTATGCAGCCGATGGAGTGTTTCTAATACAGAGCAGGAACATTAGGACATACTGCAGTGTGTAGTCCCCTGCTGTCAGATTGTTGTTTTAACTGTTGAAATACTGCATGTTCCACTCAGATGTATGCACTGAAACACACCATTGCTAATCAAGTGTAAGTCTTTACCCTGAACACGGGCATTGAGCATAGGAAGTGCTTTGGAAAAAAAAAAAGAGCAGATTAATGGATGCTGACTCATAGGGGACTAATTTCAGTTAATTCAGAGAAATATGAAAGATAATTTACTGTGGAATTTGTACTGATCAGTTATGGATGATTCGCTCTGGATTAAGAAAAAAGACAGGCTCACTATGTCACGTTGCGAGCAGCCCCGTCTTTCCCTGATCCCCCTTCGCTCGTCATTTTCATTTAAATTTTTCCAGATCCTGGGGGTGTCCTGCTTGCCAGGTGGTAAAGACACTCCATTGAACTGCAACGTTCAAGGTTTGAATCTGGCTTGGTGGCTGAGCTGATTTTAACTTTTATATAGACTGTTGAGTTTAATGTGCAACATAATGTATAACGTAGATAATATAAAGCAATACGTCTATCTTTATCTAATGTCATAATAAAGAGACATAAATGTAGTGGAGTACGAGTAGTACAGCTTACATAAGTACCTCAGATGTGCACTTGAGTAAATATGCTATTAAGCATTCCACTGACAATAACCCAGAAATGTTTTTACTTTTCAACATTGATCTACAAGAGGGGCCAGAGCTGTCTGTCTTTTCTGAGATGTCGTCTTAATTAACTGTTGTTAGGACGACAGCAAGTTCATTCAGTCTACAGCAGTTTAACTCGTATAGTGGCATACACTGTATTGCCAGATGTGTTATTACAAAATAATGAAAGAGGTCTTTTAAGATATTCTCTAAATGCCCTTGTTGGATCTATGAATACTTTTGTCCAGAAATAAGGTTGAGCCACAAGATTACTTAAAAAATGCAGCAGAAATATATGATATTGATATATTATATATTATTATTATATAAGCTATTGATTTTGTAATTTCTCAGACAAATGGGCATTAAGCCAATTAATGAAACTGGGGTGCTTAAGCAGTTGCCTGCTTCAGCCAGCTGATAATTCAGTGCTCCCCGTTGTTATTAGCACCATGACACAGAGTCATGTTACTGCATCTGCTGCTAGTAGTAGTGCTAATATCACCAGTAAAGTGATATCTAGGGATGACATCAACACGTCACCGCCTAAATTAACATTTCTACTCACATGACAGGCTGATGAAATGACTCCTGATCATTTTTCACGCAATCCAAACTATTGTCGTTGTCCTAGCATTTGAAAAACACCACCTGCTAATGGGTCATCACAATAAGTATAGGCATAATCATATGTTTATTCCATTTTAAGACAGACTTCATGTTCTCTGCAATAAGGTACAGTGCTTGAAGTGAGCTGGTACTCATTAGTACACTGTGCCTGCACTTTTTTTGTATGTACCAGCTCGTCTCACAAGCTACCAGTGCTCTTTTTTCACCTTCTCCTCTATCAAGCTCCCTGGGCGATTGCTAACAGCCCCAAATAAACTACATTACCAGGACAAACTATGTGATACTCACCTTTGCATTCTTGCCTCCTTTCTCTGTCACGGCTGAAGAGCTCAGCTTGTGTAACACACAAAGTAGAGACAGTATCTAAGGATGCCCACGCTAACATAGTCAAACCAGACCACAGCTCCTGCATTGCTCCCGATGGTCAGATCTGCAAATTGCATGGTAGCACGCTGCTGTGGTGCGTGAGTGTGTGCATGAATGAGACAGAAACTGCAAAAAGCTTTGCTTAAAAGCGCTATATAAATGCAGCCATTTACCATTTATTTATTTATAGCTTTACATAGCAGCTAGAACAGAGTGAACAAGAGTTATAAAATAATCCCAGTATGAAACCAACAGCTGTCAACAGTAGAGCACAAAAAATTGTTTAGTGTTATTTTGCATGATGCATTTTTTATCTTGTTAGCGCTAAAATGTGAGAGCTTTGAGACCTGGGTGTCAGGATGATGACACTGACGCAGCAGGACTCGCTATAGCTCGTGAGGGTGGTTTGGGAACACAGATAACGGCTCTGGAGTAGAGCACATTCTCGAGCCGAGTGCAGGTGTCGATGAGATTTCAAGCTACCACTTTAGACCCTGCTGCAGTATGAGAGACACTTAATCACCAAGTTATTCTTGATGTACCAAGTGGTTAAAATAGGGGGAGTAACATTATGTTCTGAATTCCAGATCAAGTAGTCATTAAGTTTAGAACATTCACCTTTGCTACATCAAACTCCACTAGAATAAGTAATTAATCATAAGTAGTGTTGGTTGAGGAACGTCTAGAAAATGCATGCATAAATGTTTTGATGTAGTTTTCAAAATTAACAGAATCAACCGTCTCAGAGACCTCTGTAAAGCACATAGAGTACCAGATGCTGGTATCAGACAAGTAGGAATGAGTACATAAAAAGAACAAAGACCACTAAATCTGCCATAGGGATTATAATTATAGTGTAGAAATGATTTTCGTTGACTTTGTTTCAGTTCCCTTGCCTCTGCAGCCATTCATTTGACAGCCTTTGTCTTTCTGTAATGTGTTCTCGTCTTCAGTCCTGCTCTGCACTTTGAATTGTTTTCAGCTCTGCAGATGAAAGAGCATTGATTGAACTATTCTAACTACCATATGAATATGGATATGTAGCTCTTATGCATCTCTTTGGCCTTGGATCATAAAGTATTCTCACAGTTATTTAAATTATGATCAAACACTCAGCGTTTCTCTGTACAGCCAGCAATTGTAAGAGACATTTTCTCTCATATTCTAACTGGGAGATTATTCCCCTGACGATGAAATCAGAGCATTGTAGATGGTCGCAGTGGCAAGAAAGTGATTGCATGGTGACGTAGAGCTGTTGATTTTGTTTACAGATAGAGAAATAGAACTTCTTTATGAAAGTGTGGCCAGATGTAGCAATTTAACTGTGACAGTTGTGTTATGCAAGCTCTCCTGGCATCCTGAACAAATGTGTTGTTTTAATCATTTGATATTTCCACTGCATATGTGTGTCTTTGGTTTTCAGGAAAAAAAAACCTTTAAGAGCGCTGTAGCAGAGCCCCGCTGGGTGCAGGAAATGCCATTTTCGTCCTCTATGCTCATCATCAAGCATGCTTGAAAACTATTCTCATCCTTCGCATTTCTGACAACAGCCTGGTTGGTAAAAAGTCTCAGGAGCTGTGCTGCTGACAGGAACTTGTACTCAGGACAGCAACAGCCCATAATGAGGTCTGTGTCTGTGTTTAATGGACGGTTAAATGGACGGAGCTTTCAGTGGCGCTTATGTGCCACTGATGTGTTTTGTCTGGTGTGAAGCTCGCAGCCAGCATGTGAAACGAAACAGGCGTGTCTGTCTGCAGCCCTGTAGGTGTGTGGTTATTAGCCACTGCATTCATGCACTCTCATACACCAATGATCCTGCCGTTATGACACACACTCCACAACACGCAACTAATGCGCTTGAATTATTATTCCTGTAAATACTGCAACTAATCCACCCGCACCTTATGTTCCACTTACCTTTTATACCTCAGTATTTTATTTTATTTTATAGTTACTCTATCTATCTATCTATCTATCTATCTATCTATCTATCTATCTATCTATCTATCTATCTATCTATCTATCTTCACGCCTCATTGTAACTATTAATGTGCCTTACTATAATACGTGTGTTTATTGCTATATTTGATGTGCATTTACCGTCTTTGTTGTGGCTGTGAGTTGTTATACCGAGTGTAAAATGCATACACAATTCAGACGGTATATAAAATAATATATTTCATTTTTTTTTGTATAGATGTCCACTTAAAGCATTAACATGGAGTAGAATGGTTTATTCATAAAGTTGACGATGAGAGCATACATGATGTGTGGTACTTCAGCTCTGTAATGTATGCAGTTATCACGCTGTAGCATGCACTAATAGGGCATTTTTATATTATGCTGTATGATACTTTATATCTGCATACTGTACATTGTATATACATCTCATGCATATATTGTATGTTTTTTGTTATTCTGATCTTTTATATACGTTTTCATACTTTTTACTTTCACCTTTTGTTCATTCATTCATTCTGACATTTGGCGAGCTTTGACTTGACTACAGTCCCCCCCAAAAAACTACTGGAACAGCAAGGCCAATTCCTTTATTTTGGCTGTACAATGAAAGCATTTGGGTTTGATATCAAAAGATGAATATGAGTCATGAGACTGGTACTTCAGCATCCATTCCCAGGTATTTACATCTGGATGTTACAAATCCAGGGTGTACCCTGGCCTTCGCCCATAGCTAACTGGAATTGGCACCAGTAACCCCCCCTGAAAAGGGGGATAAAACATCCCCACGACCCTCAGGGAACAAGCAGTAGAAAACGGAACAGAACGGATGTTACAAAACTTAGAAGATAGCATCATCTGTAACAGAACACTGCATTTTAAGGTGAGCAAATTATAAGAACAGGTAGACTTAAAATAGATTAGTGAGTAATACTTAATATTTAGTTGCAAATCTGTTGTTTGCCATAACTGCATTAAGCCTGCGACCCAATGACATCACCAAACCTTTGCATTCATCTTTTGTGATGCTTTTCCAGGCTTTCACCGCAGCCTCTTTCAGTTGTTGTTTGTTTAGAAGGGTTTCTCCCTTCAGCCTCCTCTTTAGCAGGTAAAATGCATGCTCAGTAGGGTTTAAGTCTGAAGATTGATTTGGCCAGTCTACAACCTTCCACTTCTTTCCCCTGATGAGCTCCTTGGTGGTTTTGGCAGTGTGTACTGGGTCGTTGTCCTGCTGCATGATGAAGGATCTCCCGGTCAGTTTGGTTGCATCTCTCTTTAAAACGGCACACAAAAGGTTTCTGTAGACTGCTTTTGCTGCTGCCTTCATCATTGTACATCAATAAGACCGTCCCAGAAGTAGCCATGCAAGTCCAAGCCATGACATTACCTCCACCTTGTTTCACAGATGAGGTTGTGTGTTTGGGATCGTGAGCAGATCCTTTCTTTCTCCACACATAAGCCTTTCCATCACTTTGGTAAAGGTTCATCTTTGACTCATCAGTCCATAAAACTTTGTCCCAGAACTCTGGAGGTTGTTGGTGATGACACTAGCACCATTCACACTGCCATTGTTTGCATGCGGGGATCCTGTGCCAATTCTCCACCTCATTCCCTGTGTTAAAGTTTCAGATACGACGAGGGGTGAAATTTCACTACGCCTCTGATCCGCCTCTGGGGGTAGTATCAGGGCCCTATTGTTGGTGAACCGAACCGGTGCTGATGAAAAAGCCGCTGGCGCAGAGCGGGCGGTAGTCAATCTGATGACGTGTTAAGTGGTCGACCCACAGCCGGGGGATTTAAAAATCAGCTGGCAGCGGTAAACAGGTAACATTTACCTGAGAGGAGAAGAAAACGATGGCTGGAAACTGGGGTGACAACGAGGTCCGCAAGCTCTTACCGTGCGGGCAGAGGCCAAAATCAATGGCCACTTTTCAGGGATGGTGAAAAGGCTGCCTAAATGCCTGAATGAGCATGGCTACGCAAGGGACAAATCCCAAGTAACGACAAAGCTAAAGGCACTTCGGAGAAAGTACCACCAGGTGAACGACCACAACAGGAGGAGTGGTTGAGGACGGCTGGAGTGACCATTTTTTGCCTCGTGCCAGTCCATCTGGGGGGCAAGCCATTCTGCTAATCCCGTGTGCCTGATTAGCAGCCTGGACGGAGCAGCTGAGGATGTCGGTGAGACGTCTCACTCCTGCAGCAGCAGCAGCACGGCCATCGAGTAGGTTAGCGACCTCGACTCCGAAACAAGCAGAGAAGGGAATCCCTGTTATGAAAATCCAGGTAAAACTTTGTTTAAAACGTTGTACTTTTGTTACGTGTTTTTCTGCGTGTGCTGTTCTGTGTGCTTGCCAACAAAGGGCTGTCTTGATAACACGTTTTCTATTGTTCTCTAGAATGCCTACGCCCACCTCTTTTCAACCAGCAGCTTCCTCGTCCTTCCTACAGCAGTTGGACTGAATGTGCATCAGAGTACTATAAATGACAAAGCACATTTATCCAGGTACTGAGGACGCAAATAAGCAAGCTGCCCACCATGAACAAATGATTACATTTGAACACCGTTTCTATGGGCAAATGCTATGAAATGCTATGTGTCTGGAATGAACCTTTTTTACAAACCCTTTCAGAGAAATCAGCCTCTCTGTAATGATAGTCAGGATTTTCAGTACATGACAATGTACCCTGATGATTAATTGCTTGTTATAATCATTAATCTATCAAAGCAACAGGGTTAAAATGCAACTTGGTCATTTCTAATCCAAAATCTAAATCATTCCAAAAAATCTCAATCTCAGTACACAGGTTACGCTCACATTACTCTCAGTTCAGTAACATCTTCCCACACCGCACTGAACCAGATGTGATGTCATGCACCAACTGAAGGTAGTTAAGTATTATGCTATTAACAAGGTGTAAAACGTCTGCGACAGTGTGGTAGTTTGCAGACTTGTCATGTAATCTTTCACTGGACAGGTTGACCGCACATCGCTAGACTTTACCTTTCTGCTTCTAAAAACAAGATACATTTGGGCAGCCCTCTTTCAAGCTGGAGATAACTCTTCATCCTTATTGTATTCTTGAATTGTGGTCAAATTCTACAGGTGCACTGTACCTCCATTAAAGTGTTAGTTCTGAAACGAGTACAACATTTTATGCAACACAACTTGTGCTTGTGCACCCTGATAAGCAAATAGTCAGGCTCAGGGAGAACAGGTTGCTCTGTGTGCCACTCTGACAAGAAGTGTTCCTTGTCTAGTTCACATATATTATGTAGAACACCACAACATCTGGCATAGACGCAGCTGAAATGTAATTTCTCTTGACAAGGCACCCCCAGCAACCCTTGATAAGTCCAAATGTGTTTTCCAACACCATCCTTGCCGAACTCTGCTGCGACTGATCCAGTACATGGTGGCTGGTGAACCTTTTCATTGGCCACTTCCTGAGGGGATAAGCAGGGTCTCAGATGATGTGGACAGGGACTTTAACTCCATTAACGTTGATGGATTTCTGTAGGCAGAGCAATGTAGATGTATCAGTAGATGCATGTTTAGTTATGCTTGGGATCTATGCAAAGGCAGGTATTAGGGGTCATTGACAAAGATATATAAACACATATATGTATTTGCATTGTGATCTTTAAATCCAAAATATTTTCACATCGGCTTGTATCAATAACACACTGGGTTGTAACATATACAGTAAACATATATACTTACTTCACCTGGAAATAGGTATCCACCTTGCACTTCTGCCTTTTCGTAGATGGGCTTGTTGGCTAAAACTCGCCTGGCTTAGCATACCACCACACAGCAACAGCAAGTCGAAACCTAGGTTCCAGAGGCTGTCGCCAGTTTGTTGTCCTGGCTCAACAAGCTCCAACACAAAGTTAAATGTTTTTTGTCGTCAGACGAAAATGACTCCGCCATTCATCATTGTCAAAATTGTTGAGGACATTTGACCAGATCACGGTAACCCTCTCTCTCTTCCACATTCTCCTTTCCGAGACGCCAATCTATTCAGATGAACCCAGCGTCTTTGTTCGCAGCATCTAAGGTCAGTGTGGCTTTTTGCCACAAACCGCTCCCTGCTTCTCACCAACTGCTCATCCGATGCAGATTTGATAGCACAGATACGTTGCTCACTCGAATCCGCCGTTGTTTGCATCATGTTGTATGAAAAGAAGAGCAACTTTGCTTGCGTTAGCAGAAGTTGCGCATCCAGCAATACCGCAAGACATCCGCCATTGTTCTTTATACGTCACATGAGATGCTGAGTCCGTTGTTTACACAATTACACTCTGGTTTGTCTTTTACGCCGGAGCTGCTCGGCCCTGTGTGAACAACCAATAGCAGAGAATTGGCAAACCACCTCTGTGGCGATAATGTGGCGTTTCTGTGTAAAAATGGCTTCTGACAGTTGTTTTAGGGTTTTTCTTTGCAGCTCTCATAATCTTTTGTCCTCAACTGCTGATGGTGTCCGTTTTCCTTTCCATTCATGCTGAGTACATCAGTGGTTTCTTTCTTCTTCAGGACATTCCATATGGTTGTACTTGCTATGGCCAATGTTTGTGCAATAGCTCTGATTGATTTTCCATCTTCACTCAGCTGAAAAAATTGCTTGCTTTTCTCCCAAAGACAGCTCACTGGTCTTCATGTTGGTTACACCTTTTTAACTATAAACGCAGTCTGCAGAGGCAAAACCCAAAGCTGAAACTGTGAGCTTTGAATTATCGATGTAATAGGACACACCTGGACAGCAAAAGACACGGTCAGTCACTTGTCTCATACTCTTCTTTCGGTGTCAAAACCAAATGTTCTCAGTGAACAGCAACAATAAAGGAATCTGGCTTAGTTGTTCCAATAGATTTGGAGGGGACTGTAAATGAGAAGATGAGTGGTATGATGCTTTATCTGATTTAGGACAGTATATGAGCGGACTTGGGTTTTTTTTTTTATGTTTTTTTTTTGTGGTTTGGAGCACAGATCACATGGGAATTTAGCCTAATCCACCAACTTTTCCTCATCAACTTAGTTTTAATTTCAAGCTAATTCAAATTGAATCTTCCAATTCTTATTTTCAGGCCACTGCCAAACTTAAACATGAATTGCATAACTATAAGTTGCTTGACTTGAAATTAGTTGTATGAATGTACTCCTGCATGTTCACTCATCTCATTAAATGAAGTAAAAAGAAATTTGATCAGCCCATTGTGTACTGTTCGAGAGTTAAAATGCTCACTCTGTCTCAAGAGAACATGGAAACCTGCTGTGTGTGTTCAATACATCAAGTCATGATTGTTTGTCTCTATTGTTATAGCCATAACTGCAACAATTCAAATTCCAATGTTAAGCTACGGTTGGCAAGTTATTCTAAATTTGCAGAAAATCTCTTCACATTGAGATAGCAATCAATAAATCAAATTTCTCTGATTCAGTATTTTTGGTTGCTGCAGGCTTTTAATCAGCCCACCCATTGTCTTCTTTCGCAAGATAAAAAGACTAGACAGGTTTTCTGTGTGTCAGTCTACAGTACACACAGTAGAAGCATTACTGTGCACACTATCGTCACAGAAGGATGGATGTCGAGGTCAGCCAAAAGTTACCAATGCTAAGATGCTACCTCGACAGTGGTGAGTACATACAGCCGTGTTTAAGTTAATAACTGTATCATAATGTTAGGTGTTTTATAACATGTGAGAGAGATGAGGTAGTTGGATACTGTTAGCAATGACAAACATGTGCTGCATACACTGTGCACTGTGTGCATATGCTGTATAAAATGGAGGGAGCTGTGCATGTTAAAGAACTGTTCTACATACCTGAATCATTACGAGCAGAGACAGGAGCAATGAGGAGTTACCAAAGGACAACAGGTGCTTGTTATAACCTGGCACTAATTAGGTGGAGTTGGTGGGGGAGGAGTCAGGCCTGGGACTGCGTTCACAAACACTAAACACACACATTAAAGCAGCATTTTCTATGGCTGCTCACAAATATCTGGACTTCACCACACTTGCAGACTTCCAGGGAGACCATTTGGGCTGCAGACTTAAATTGGACTTGATTTAATAATCCACAATTCATTGCAATACACACACGACATGGTAGAACTTCTGGTGTGTTCCATTGTACTCACCTCTGACACAGAAAAGTGCAATGAAATGGTCATCCAAGTCGGAATTCTAAGAAGGAAACCCGGGCAAAAGCCAAACGTGTGCTGACATAAACACACGTGACATCACAGCGGTATGGCAGCGCACACAGTGAACAATTACTTTTTACCTCTTCAACAATTGTTGTGAAACGTGCAGTAAATCTCCACGTCCATGTCTTCATGTTTTCCGAGCAAATGCACAAGGACGCTTTTAGATTGGGAGTTGCACATACTGACTCCGAAACGGTGACTTGCAATGGGGGGCACCATTATTATTAATTACTTTATAAAGTTAAGCACTCGCAGACTTGAAATGATGACAGTAAACAGGTCATGGTACGTATGACTGAAGCTCTCAAGGACTCAGTTCACAAGTCCAGAGGAAGGAAATTGGGATTCAGTCTGCCACATAAACAGGCGTCAGTGACTGAACAGCTGTTGATTCAACTTAATATCTAGAGTTATTGAACTTGTTGAATGGAACACAAGTTCAGTGAACCTACCTCTGTTGATTTTACATTTTCACAACCCAAAGACTCACAAATTTAAGGCAGCATGGGAGCTTGTGTTTTCAGTTGAAGAAGCTTAACCAGCTCAAAGTGCGTAGCAGTGAGGTGTGAGGAGTTGAGGGAAAAAGTTAACCTTTCCTGACCCGTGGCGGCAGTTGGCAGCAGTCTGCTGTCACTGGGGATTTAAGCTGTATTTTCTTACCGGCACAGAAAAATACTGTTGACTAGAAGAAAAATAAATACAAGCTACATTCTTTTAACCACTGAACACACATTGTAAGATGTGTACTAACATGTTGCACCTGAATTATTATTTACGATAGGTTGTTCTTTGGAAATGACCACAGTGATGGAAAATATGGCAGTGTCAGCTACAAATGAATGTATTACATGTTTATATTCATGTAACTTTTCAATGTACAAGCTGCACAGGAAAGTTCATAGTGTTACCATCCTGCAGGCAGGAAAAGGGCTACCATGTTCCTTCACCTCATGGTTTTTGGTATTGTGCTGCGATTGTTGAGCAGTGGAGCGGCGCAGGAGGAGGATGATCATCTGCGTCCTGCCCAGGAGGAGCTGATGACCCCTGAGTCAACCTCATCTGTTTTCCCCCGGTGGACACACACTGCAGGAGCTCAGAGCAGGCTGCTGCCGAGCTGCTGTTCATGTATCACCAGCAAAATCTGCTTACAGCAGCCCGCGGCACTCCACACATCACACCGTACGGAAGGCCGGGGAAACAGCTACTGTGTCATGTACACCTGTAAGATATGGTAAGTCAGGAAAAACAAAAAAAAAAAAAGCAAAAAAAAAAACTTGAGCTGATAAAAAAGCAATAGAAAAAAAACCCTCAACGTTGTAGTTAAAGTGGAGCTGGATGGTATTAAACTCCTGACACCATGAATACTAAGTATGCAGCATGCATTTCAGTCATAGATTACACCTGCTTCTTTGCCGTGTTTGTGTGTGTGTGTGTAAGAGAGAGAGAGAGCGAGCAAGACCACAGGTTTTCATTTCTCAAAGAAAATAACCAGTCAACATATGAAAAACGATGCTCCCTGGATAATATTTTCATAAGAAAAAGGCTCATATTTTGTATCATGAATTTCAGAGGGTGCATTATTCATAACAAGCACTATTTCAAACAATGATCACTCAGTAAAATACTGCGCATAAGCCGCTCATCCTCGGTGGATCAACCTGACACAGGAAAACGAAAAGTACAATGCAACTAGAGTGGCTAATGCTCTGTGGATGTTTGCTAAGATATTATATGACCTTTAAAGGTTCACGGATGAGTCAGTTTGGCTCCCCTCCATTCCCTCTTCTCTTTTCCGGCAAAGATGCAGAAGAGCAAGCTCAGCAGACAGCAGAGAGGAATGAAGAAGGAAGAGAGAGGTGGAGAAGTCATTAACAGAAAATTGATCAGGTCTGGTTCTGCCCAGCACTGATGCCAATACTCTTCCAAGGCTGATGTCTTTGCTAACACCAAAACAAGTAATCAGTGGCCCTATTACACAGACTACAGAAGCCCACTAATGATTTTGTTTAGAGACACAGAAGAAAGATAATTATCCCTCATGTGTCAATAGAGCAGGCATGCTGCAGTCTTTTAATTTATTCAAAAACATGCCTTGGTTTCATGGTTCTTTTTTTTCTTCCTAAAATAGAAAGTCACTTAATGTGTTTTGAATTATCCAATAGCTAAAGACTGGCTTTACTGCTGCCAGTATAGCAACCTGTTGCACTAATTTATATGAGATTGTTTCTCTTTCATACTGTAGAAAAGCTTTGTAATTGCGATATGATAATTTCTGTTTTTGGTATTTTGTATAATCCTACTTAGAATTCTTTTTTTATTAGTTGACGTGCCCACTTGGTTTACTCTTTAATGAAAGAATAAAAGAATACAACAAAGAGAGCTATGAAGAAATAACGGAGGAAATGGAAGAAAGGAGGACGGAAGACATTAAGTTGGTCGAGGAGAGAGAGAGAGTAAGATGAAAACTTTGTGCCAGTTCGTTTATTTTCTGATTATGTTTTTGACAAATATGAGCTTAAGGTGAACTTCTGGAAAACCCGTGACTTAGATAACCTAAGTGAACAGTCTACACAGAAAACAGGACAACAGAGACATTGAAACTAGGAAAGTAGCTCTCCACTGTAGAGCCTTCTGGCAAGGAGTTAAATATAGGAGTAAAAATACAAAGATCAATAATTTGAAATAAATAATTGATGAAGTTAAATCTTGTTGACATTAAGCCAGTAACACTATAAAAAAGAGCACAGGATTAAGTTTGCACAAAGTCTCCTCACAAATAGCTCATTATACATGGAACAGACAGCAGAAGATTGCCAACTGACCAGGAAGTACACCACCCGCCTGACTGCCTGCAGGTCTTAAAACTACTCTAAATTGTATGACATCTCAAAATAAAGCGATTTCTCTGTGATCTGACTGGATCAAAAGGACAGGGGAATAATAACATCATAATGCCGACTTATAATAAGCCTGGATTCATGTGGCTAACTTTTTAAATGCTTGTTCGCTGAATGGAGTTTGGATCGATCACTGCTATGCTGTGCTGAGACATATTTCCATAACTTACCAGGTTGTCCGACTTCCTCACTCACTTTCCTCCACGCAAGCTCCATATTTTTCCTGTCTCGGTACGAGTAGATTTGCTATTGTACAGCTCTGATGTCTGCAAACGACCACGATTAGTGGTTTTTGTCATCTGCTCCATTGCTGCCTTTGTCATCTGGTTACAATCTTGACTTCTTGGTTAAGGTTAGGCAGCTATAAGCAAACAATCAGCAATCTCACGTGCAAAAATTAGATCCAACCACTCTGACCTCCTCTGTCTGTGAACTCCGTCACCCTAACATAACAACGGCCAACTTCCTGCTTTAATCCTGAGGGGCAGGGGTCATACTTCTTGTGGTTGTTGTCTTTGTCAGTTGAAAGCATTCATACATGCTTTTAGGAATTCGTTGAATTTGCTGAAATGCTTTCTCTGCTCATCCCCTTATTCACCTGCCAATAGAATGAGGGAGGAGGAGGACATAAAACAAGAAATTGCAAAGCTTCAGACATCCACCTATTTGAGGACAAAAAGGAAGGTACTACCACTGGTCTATCAAGTCTGGTTGTTTAAAATAAATATATTTGAACATGACAACGATCACCTTGATGCAAAAAGGAGTCGTGAAATGTTCTTTAATTTGAGTCTTTTTGAGAACACCACCACACAGTCTCCACACTGATAACTCTCATGACAATCAGATTGAAAATACAGTAGCTGACTGACATAACACAGTCTCCATATCGCAGCTGTGAAAAAAAATTGCTATTGCACAGTCTCTGTTTGCGTGGGAGTGTTTCTACAAGTACGGGTGAGGTAGTGCAGTTGGAGTAATACTGTCAAGGTCCTGTCCAAGTCCTGTCTGTTGTACTGTGTTTCTCAGTCTGTTTGTTCTCTCTCCCATCTGTGTTTGTGTGCTCCTTACTCAAACCTGTTTATCCCTCCACACCTGCCCTTCATCAGGTCCCTGGGCTGCTCTCAGTGTGTCCCCAGCTTATCAACCTCTACCTGCTCCCCCTCATTTTACCTGTCCCGTCTTTGTTACCACAATGCTCCATTTGTCATCATTCTTGACTTGAATCCTTTATTTATTCAGGAAAGGTCGATTGAAAGCAAGCTCTCTTTTCCAATGACGCGTACAAAATACATGAATACACATACACAGTGTGATCATAAATCACAATTACATTCAGACTGCAGAACATTGAACAATAGGCATTTGAAACTATCTAAAGAAATAAGATGATTTAGTTCAAGAGCACACTATAAGTCATTCCACTTCTGAGGGGCGTAGACCTGAAAAGCAGTCTTCTCCAATTCGGTCCTTACATTGGGAATGTTTAAAATCAAGGACTCTTGTGAACGAGCGTGCAAATAACAAGTTCTAAATGAGATAAAACTGGTGAGATAGTCAGGTAAAACATGCAGCAGGGCCTTGTAGATACAAATCATTCGGTGCTGTTCCCTCCTTTCAGATAAAGATAGCCATCCCACTTTGTCATAAAGAACACAGTAAACTCATCACCTCTAATAAAACCAAGTGCAGAATGATACACTGCATCAAGGGGCTTCACTGTGAGAGAGCAGCATGCATGTAGATGACATCCGCATAACCTAGAACAGGTAAAAAAGTGGCCTGAACAAATTGTTTTCTACAATTTAAAGTAAAACAAGCTCTGTTATGATAAACTAATGATAATTTAGCTGTTAGTTTTTCAAATAGTTAATAAATATGAATTTTAATAGACAGCATATCATCTATCCAGATGCCCAAATATTTGTGATTGGAAACCCTTTCAATAGGAGTCCCATTCAGAAATACTACTGTCTATAAGAGAAGAAGGTGACAATCTTGTGAATAACATGCATTTTGTCTTTTTGGGATTAAGTAGTAATTTGATCTCAGTCAGAGCTGGCTCTATAATATGAACATCAGACTGTAGGTTTTTAATAGCTAGGTCAGCAGAGGGGGCGACTGAATAGATGACAGTGTCATCGGCACACTGATGTATTGTACTACTTGCAATTCCAACACTAAAATCATTAATATACAGAGTAAATAAAATATGGCCTTAGATGAATCCTTAAGGAACCCCTTTTAATACACTTAAAACATTTGACTGATAACCATTGTTGAAGTCTGTCAGATTTTGAACCAGTTAAGGGATTTCCTGTCAAAACTAAAGGTTTCAAGGCGCTTTAAAAGTAATGAGTTGTCCACTGTGTCAAATACCTTAGATAGGTCAACAAAAATAGCAGCACAGACCACTTTATTGTCTAAAGCATTGAAAAAATTGTTGACAACTTGCTGTCCGAGTGCTGTGTGCATATCTGTAGCCAGACTGATGAAGATTTAAAAATGTTAAAAGTAGATACAAACATTTTCAACCGACTGTTAACAAGCTGCTATAATAATTTAGCTAAACAAGGCAGTTTGGAGATTGGGTGATAATTATTGAAGTCATCCACAGGACCACATTTGTGTAATGGAGAAACGAGCAGTTTTCCACACAGCTGGAATAATTCCAGTTATTAAAGTTACATTAAAAATATGCATCAAAACATTGGTTATAACAGGAGCAGCTAGAAGAAAAAGATGTGGATCCAACTAATCAGCACTGGTAGACTTTTCAGGACCAATGTCAAACAGGGCTTCAAATACTTTGTGACCAGAGAAGGGCCTACACGAGAAACTATAATGAGATGTTAACTGAGATGGTAGGAGCATCACAAACTGAGTCAGTAGCTGATAAACCAGAATTCTCAAGGATATCGCCTGCAGCAACAAACTGCTTGTTAAAGGCATCACACTGTTCTTGTTTGTCAGAAATTTTGGAAGAGTCACTTTGTTACTTTGTTTGGTAATATTGAAGTGTGACAATTAGATGTGGTCTTAAAAATCTTCCAAAATGTTGCTGGATTTCCACTTCAACTGCATACGGAAGACAAGCATTTCATTGTGCATTCTGCTCCTGTTACCTGCTCCTGCTGGTTGCTTGGAGCAGGACCTTCTGTCTGCTTTTTAACCTTCTAGATTTTTGGTAATTTAAGCTCATTTTTGATTTTTAATTTGTTGAAGCTGTCTTACATCCAACATGTCCTGCCCTGTGTCTGCATTTGGGTGACAGCACATGCTGGTCAGTCATGGACTTGGCTTACAATCTTCATGACATGATTTTGAATCTTATGCACCCTTTTTTGAAAAGGTCTTATGTTGTTTTTCCACTAGCACGTTTTGCTGCCCGAGTCAAACCAAGAAGTGCTGATTTGCTTTTCCACCACCAGTTTTACTACGCAGAGTTGAGCCGAGCTGCGCAGGCGATGGACCGGCTCCAGAGTAGGGCCAAACAGGGCCCACCCCACCTACATGCAGACTGCGGTGACTGCAGCCAACCTGTGACAAACACCTGTCTCCCTCTCAAGTCGATACTCAACTCATGTCTGTGCAAGAAACCTGAGAGAAAGACGTTTTTAAAAGTCAGTGTTTTCAGCTCTCAGTACTTTTGTAGCTTCTTACTGAATCTTTTTATTTTCTCTCGTCCTGTTTATACCTTCAAACAACTGCTGTGTTTTACTGCTTCGTCACGATCACTTTCAGCTGTTTCAGGAGTCATGTTTAGTAACTGCTGGTGAAAACGCAACATTTCCTGTAATGCTGCTTTATAATAAAAGCTTTTAAAAGACTAAATACTCGGACTTTTAATGTGAAGTAGTTATAGGAAATGAAACATGTTTGTAACTGAAATGGCGAGGACACTTTGCTGTGATTCTCAATAGTGTCATTGGTTTAAGACATACATTCAAGCAGGTAGCCCAGTTGTGGTGGAAATGCAAAATCCTGGC
The DNA here is from genome assembly GCF_900880675.1 of Sparus aurata. Lineage (NCBI taxonomy): Eukaryota > Metazoa > Chordata > Actinopteri > Spariformes > Sparidae > Sparus > Sparus aurata. Next base: position 7,991,107 of record NC_044195.1, on the reverse strand, counting down.
GTGCAAAAACACTTCAGGGAGTAGGTTATGACATAACATTTTTTGTTTAGCAACACATTGTTTGTTTCTCAAATTTGTGTAGGAAAGGCTGCTGTTAGCGTTCCTGTCTATGGTGTAAGTGCAGTGTCAGCAGAGTTATCAGCCCTGTCAATCATTTCGGACAAAATATCTATAGTTAACCTATTGTGTGTTGAAGTGTGTTATATTATTTTCTGGAGGCATTACTTCATCAAAGTCATACAACATAGATATGTTGAGTTTTACTGTGTTTTTCCATCATCTCCCATCTCTGACACCATTGTCTGACCCTTTTTTTTTTTAGGTTCCTTGCCCATACTTACCCTTTTAACCCTAAGCCTGAGGCCTGCCTTGCCTAAATCCCTTCAGTGAGTCTTTGTTAACCTGTCTGAGGAGAACACCTGAAATCAGGTTGTCACCTCTCGAGGGAACTTGCCTTAACGTATTCACAGGCGGAAGACCTGTTTGTTGTTGTGCCTCCTGACACCAATGGCAGTCTGAGTGGCCCTGTCAGAGGTTCCCATTCAGTGGTCCGTCCGACACCTCCTCCTGGTCTCCAGATGGGGTCAAGGTGACACCTGTTTGTGATCTGCAGCAGCTCCTTTTACTGAGCTACAGTTGTCTCTTGTTTCTGAGCTCCAGCATTCACCTTTTCCTATGCTACAGCATGCCAGTGAGCCAGAGCTACAATATTTATTGTACTGCAGCAGCTTCCTGTTTCTCTGGCTCAACCAATCATCTGCTAGTCTCCCAGCCACCAGCCTCCAGTCCTGCAGCCCGTTCGCAGGCCTCCAGTCCATCTCTAAACTCCTCCACCAGCTCTTTTATCTCGCCGCCTCAATCCCAAAAGCGCTGTTGACCACAAACATGGGCACAGTTTTGAAATACTGTTTATTTGTGTTGAATGATGAATTTTAATGTTCTAATGAATCAAAATCACAGTAACTTTAACTTGCTGTTAATTGTGCCTCACCCCCAGATAACGTTTTTTAGCATAACAAAATGACACAATTTGTAGCTCTAATTTAGCTGAGGACAGGACTTTTTTAGGATTTCTAATTTCCAAAGGTGTTCTTGAGAACTACACTACTCACAATAAGTTAGGGATATTGTGAGAGACTCAGTGGATTTCATACATACGGTGTTTGTTTCACTTCAGAGAGTTTTGGGATAGGGAGGCAATTGTATTGGGGTGATAGACAGACCTCATTTTGTGTTTTCCACGTAATGGTCTCACTGTGTACAGTGTGCCTTACATATTGGGGCCAATACCAAAAAACTAAAAAACAACCCTTTTCAATGTGGCATCAATTTCAACATTCTGTGGGTATAAAACGCTGGTATTGTCAGTAAGTCATTCTAAGTTCATCATTCAAACAGCCATGAACACACGACGTCACTTAACGGACGAGCAGCGCCACCTGGCCATAGCGCGCCTTCGGGTCGGTGGCAGGCAGTCAGATGTTACTCGTGAACTTGGTGTGTCTCAAAGTGTCATCAGCAGACTTGCATCAAGACACAGAACTACTGGCAGAGTTTGTGACAGACCCAGGAGTGAAGCCCCACGAGTGACAGACCGCAACGATGACCAGTACCTAAGGCCCTATGCACACAGACATCGTTATGCAACTGCCACACAGCTGCAGGCCCAGTTACGAGATGTGAGGGGTACTAGGGTTTCCAGACAAACCATTCGAAACCGACTCCACAGCTTTGGCTTGAATGCCAGACGACCGTTGCAGGTGACTCCACTGACACCAAGACACTGCCGTGAACGTTTGCAGTGGGCACAAGACCATGTGACCTGGACAATGCAGCAGTGGTCTACCGTCCTGTTCACTGATGAGTGTCGGGTCACCTTGCACAGAAATGATGGTCGTCAGCGTTGCTGGAGAAGGCGAGGTGAGAAATATGCCGAGGTCAACATGGTCCCCAGGGTTCCCTTTGGTGGAGGAGGTGCAACAGTCTGGGCAGGCATCACCAGTCAGCGCAAAACAGATTTGGTTAATGTAGATGGCTCAGTCACTGCACGTTCTTACCTCAGAGAAATCATAGAACCCATCATCATCCCCCAATTCCGCCAGCACACCCCCAACTTTCTGTTCATGGATGATAATGTTCCACCACATTGTACCAGAATTGTCACAGCTCGACTTCAGGAAGTCGGAGTGCCTCATATGGTATGGCCAGCAATGTCCCCTGACCTGAGCCCCATAGAGCACGTCTGGGACCAGCTGAAGCAGAGACTGGATGATCGTACCCCACCCCCACGTGACCTGGCAGAACTGCGTGTAGCACTTGTGGAGGAGTGGAACGCATTGCCTCAGAACAACATCATGAGGCTAGTGAGGAGCATGAGACGTCACTGTCAAGCTGTCATTGCAAAGTTTATGTCAAAAACATACACTTAGCTCTGAAATTGGTACAGTCAGTGGGTGATTTGTTAATTTTTAACAAGGGGGATGGCCCAACGCGAGCATCACCGTGCCCCGACACACCTATGTACACACTCTTAACCATAACTATGACATTTCTAATTCTACAATTCCATTTTATCCAGTTATCTTCCTTCTCTACATACTACAATGTTCTTTTTACAACTGAATTAAAGTATTGAGTAAGTACACCTTTAAATTGTATGCAGTGAACTGAGTTTATTCAGGCAGCGTTTTCTCATGTTTCTCAGACAATTTTTTACCATCTAAATTTCTTGAAGGACACTCAATGAAGATTGTGCAAAATAGTAGAGCCTGACCGACTTATTTGTTGGCCGATTTTATCTATTTATTATATCTATTTATCCAATATTATGACAGATTTATCGGTATCGGCGAATATATTGTCCAATATGAAAACCTTATATTTAAAAACTACAAATACAGAATGGAGAAAGTCACTCTTACAGGGTGCGTTTCGACAGGGGGGTAAAACAGCTCCGAAATGTAACAGCTACCTCACTAATGGTTAAACTATAAACCAGCACAAAAATGACAATTACCAACATAACATAAGCCACCATGTTCTTAACAGACACACTAAAAACACTCACAAAAAGTAACATTTAGCTTTAGAACATAAATAACAAACTTACTATTAATATTAAACTGTCTGAAAAAACTCATCTCTGAAAAAAATTAAACATTACTGAAAATAAACATGTGCGTCTGCTACAGGTTTTATTCCGCCCTCTGCACGGCATCATAACGGGAACGTTTCAGAAGCGGAGTCTTTTGCCTGCCAGACTTTGTTTATCTGGTAGTTTTTCGTTTTTATACAGTCAGGAGTCTGCACAGAGTGTTTTATTTTGAAAACTGTCTGGATACTCTATGCCGTTTCCGTGTCTCTGACTTCCTGTTGGCGTGATCTGCTCTGTGCAGCTTGTTGCGGCTTTTGTCAAAAATAAACCAGGCAGTCGGATCGCAAAGCAGCCAGGCCCGACTTGACTCCACTGTGCGTCGGAGCTGATCGCGGCCACTTGTGATTTTAGCACACTATCTGCTACTAGCGGATGGAGACTGATGTCAGGTTAACAAGGGGGATGCTTTTTGGTAATTTTGCTAACAAGGGGGATGGCATCCCCCCTCAAATCGCCTACTGGGTACAGTGAATAAAACTTGTGTAATCTAATAATCCACTGATCTCTGTTCTGTCTCATTTCAGATGGAAGGGTGGTGATCCTGTCACGCTATGTCACAGTGTAACGTAACTGCACATTTACTTGAGTGCTGAACTTACAATTTCCACTAGAGTACATGTCAGAGTCGTATAGGCTATTGTACTTTTTATCACACTGCTGCTACATTCTTTTTTTTTGTTAAAGTATTTTTGTTGGCCTTTATATGGCTTTATTTATAGTATAAGCTCAAGATATGACCGGAAACAGGATGAGAGAGAGGGGGAGTGACATGCAGCAAAGGACCCGGGCCGGGACTCGAACCTGGGGTCACTGCAGCGAGGACAAAGCCTCTGTACACAGGACACCTGCTCCACCAACTGAGCAAAACTGCGCCCCGCTGCTACATTCATGATGACTTTAATTACAAACAAATAAATGATGTAATGTGTTTAATATTATGGATGAGATGATTACAATGACTGACAGACATCAGTGTATACAGTAAATTGATCCATCTTTGCCAGTGTCACCATTAATGTACATAAACATTAATGTCTATAACTGAACAACAGGCATAAAATCAGCAGTTACTTTTACTTCTAGTACTGTTAGTATGTTTTGCCAATAGGAAAGATCTGAATAACTCTTCCACTACTGATTGACACAACGAATACCTCCATGTTCATCTTATGCCTCTGTGGTCAGAGTTTTGGTCAGTAGCTAAACATACACAAGGCTAGCAACAACATTATATAACATATCCAGAGAGAGCGCAGATACATTTTTCCATTAATGGGCAGTCTTCAAACAGAAACTCATTCGACATCCTACAGGCAGAGATGTATGTCAGAGAGCAGGCCAGCAAAGGCATGCAGGGATTGAAAATGGCCTGCATACTTCCACCACAACAATAGGAAGAAAAGCAGATCTAGGGCCTGGTTTACAAAACTTAAAGTTTAACTTTGCATCCCAATCTTAGTCCAGAAACTGCTATGACATTTAGGTGTCGGTACACTAACATCTGATTATGGTAAGGTAAGCTAATGAAATGTGATTAACTAGCTAATTGCAATTATTACCTTATGACAAACCTTAACTACAGTTGGCTATGTAAAATACCATTAAATCAAAATCAATCAAATCAACTTTATTTATAGAGCACTTTTCATACATGGGCGTGCAGCACAAAGTGCTTTACACAAGAAAGATAGAACAATAATAAACAAAGCCCCTCCCTCCCACCCTCCATACTACATACATGCACACACACACACACACACACACACGCACCTACACACACACAACAGGAGTGAACAGTTAAAAGGATAAAAATACGTAAGATAATGAATAAAATAAAATAGTACCGAAGATAAATTAAAATAAAATTATTTAAGATTAAAATCGTTTTAAAAAACAAGATAGAAGCAACAACATAAAATACGATAGAACCACATAAGAACGGAATAAGAATTTAAAATATTAGTTAAAAGCCTGATTAAAAAGGTGTGTCTTTAACCTTCCCTTAAAAATATCAACAGTCTCTGCAGACCTGAGGTTCTCCGGCAGGCTGTTGAATAGATTGTTGACAGGTCAGTTAATTTGTTCAAATGTCAACAAACTGTAGTCATTTCATCATCTTACCAGCCAGCGTGCTTGAGAAACACCGAAAATCACAAGGATTCAGTGCTGGAACCTTTCACTGTTTGAACTATTCATCATTCTCTGATCCAAACAGGAGTCTATGATGTGCCAACCCTCATATTCAATGGCACTGGGTCCACCTACATCGCTGGCCTCCAAAGCAGCTCCATCTGCCTTACCAGCATCCAGGCCTTTGTCCAGACCTGCGCTGCCCATCTATCTTGCCCCCCGGTCATCCACCCAAGGCCTCCTGCTCCGCCCCTGTCTTGCCTTTCCTATCTTCAGCTCCCAGGCCACAGGGAGTCCCTCCTCCAGACCCCTTCCACCCACCTGGCTTAGTGTTCCAAGGGAGGGCACTGTGAGAGAAATTGCCATGACCCAGTTTTGTTTCTTGTATTTCCTAATGTTTCCTGCTTCCCTGTGCTTCAGCCTGTCTCCCTCTGTCTCTGTGGCGTGGGCGTGGCAGTCGCTCTCTCGAACTCTCCTGGCTCCTGAATCCCTGCTCAACCTTCAAACTTGTAATTGATCTCCGTCAGTAATCTGTTCTCCTTGTTAAATTCATAGAACGTATTTTTTCACCCCCTTGATTGATTAATTTGTTTATTCCCCAGAAACTTTCCTTGTTTGCCTGCTTACCTGCTGCCTACGCTCCCCCGGTCCCACCCAGCCATCATCTCCTCTCCACTTGACTCTCATCTCCCGGTATTTTATGATATACGTCATTACTTCACCTTACCTCTGTTTCTGTGTCCTGTGCTTGGGTCCACCCTGCAACATCTCAGCATTCAAAGCACAAAGGGACTCTGCAGGTTTCTATAACACAGTCCTAGATGCTGTAAGGAAATTACTTGACACATTAAAAAGTGTCTTATAAGACCAATTTCAAGTTTTATCTTTATATTTACATTTTGCGTGTTAGCAATTGTTGTTTGTTTTCACGCATATGGATATTTTTTTGTGACTTACTGTTTATTTTGAATTTAATTTAACCCAATCATCATAATAGCATGTATAACTTTGAAATGCAGAGGATTCTGCTGGGATGTTATCATAATTTCAAATGCTAAGTTATTCACGTGACCCCAGTCTGACAGAGATTCAACTTTCATTGGCTCGGCGAGTGATCTATACATCAACAAACAAATGTATGGATACCACTGATGTAGGAATCACAGAAACAGTATGTGAAAAACACGGGTAGCGCGCAGAGGCAAGAAACAATTAATTGCCGTTCAAAGGGATGGACGAACATGAGAAATGATCAAAGCGTGAGGCTGAAACACATACGTTGGGACAGGAAAGGCTGCAGGGACTTGTTGTTGGTTGTAGGGTAGCAGATGAAAAAGCCTCTGCTGTTCCAGGCATCTTCTTGCAGCCAGACGAGGGATGTCACATTACTTCTTCTGTGCCCTGCCAGCTGCTGCAGGGAGAGTGTAGCCGGGTCTGTCAATAGCAGCAGCAGCAGTCAATCTGTTTCCAAAGCCCTGAAGCCGAGACAAAGAGAGAGAGAGTGAGTACAAGTGCATGTGTATGGAAGCATCATCAGTCTGGTTTGTTGTATAAAGGCTGTTCAAGCCCAACATCTCTGCCAAGGATGCTTGATGTGTTCAAGAGTCAAGGTTATTACTACATGACTAGCGACTGAAGGTCAGATTTTCCACAGCTTCAATACTAGTTTTAAAGCTACAGATGTGATGCATTCTGCTATAAGAGGCGGTTGAGGCACACAGACATCGAGTGTTCATTTGGCCAGTTATTATTTTTTTTCAAATATAATCCTGTCCTAGTAGTAGAGCATTGTACTGTGGAACAGCATCGGCAGCAAGACGTATTTTAGCCACCTAAAAGAAGGCAAACCTAAGAATATATATATCTTTAAGTGAGTGCTTTATTTTTGAAAAGTTTTGGGGCTTTACTTTGCTGTGGCAAACTAGGAGATGTCCAGTCTGAACGCCTAACATGTCTGTTTGCCCTCTTTTCAACGGTGTCATAAAGCACAAATTTGGCTCATCATATGATTTGTTTTTGTAGGTTGTAAAGAAAATACAGAGGGAATATCTCCAAATCTCATTGCACTGGTAAGCGACATTAAGAGGTAATTTCAACACATTTAATATGAAATGTCTCTTACCCTAAATATGCTGTGTACTGCTAACACAGGGACATCATAGTAAGAGCAGTTACACACATTAATGTAAACTAAGAAATTGTGCTTACTGCTGTAAAGCGCATGCACGGACATTTATAAACACTATAAGCTGAAGAAATAAATAAATGTGAGGCTTCATATTTTTGAAGTGTATGTGTCAGTTGTAGCAAACTTGATAGAATGGTTTTGTATTTTTCAGTTGGGTGGTTGATGGTTCATCTCCTGACCCTGCAGTCGGGTTTATTATTGCTGGCAATGAGCAAATCTGAGGCTATCAAATTTACTTACACGCTGGGTGGTGATAAAGCTCCTGATACCTATCCTCCCTTTTTTGGCGGCATTGTGCAAAATCTGCACAGTACAAAATGTGTTTGTATTAACATATTATGTTATGCTTGCTGCACAATGAAGGTAATAGAGGAAAGGGAGTCAGCAATCTAAAATATATGTTCACCCAGGTTTGAGGCAGACTGCCCTGATAACTACTACTGACCAGCTCCTAATTTCTGATCATTGATATTCTAAATATCAAATTTGCACATGACTTAAGCCCTGCAACCCCCTCCTTTCCCTCCTCCCAGCGACAGGCTGCTCCTTCCAAAGAGCCGGACAAACAGACTGAAAAACTCCTTTGTCCCCCGTGCCATCAAACTGTTCAACTCCTCACTAGGGGGGAGGAGGGCGAACACGGATAGACTGAGGGACAGGGAGGAGAGGTCTGCCCAACTATAACTATAGACATGCTGGACTGTTCATGAAAAACCATGTGCAATAACCATGTGCAATAATAACAGAACCATAACAGATACTGTGTACCTGTTAGTGTTGTGACGTTCACGAACGAACCGATACTATTGAACGGCTCGTTAACATGAACGATGGGAACCGAGCCGCAGCTAGGAACCGTTCTTTTTTTTTTTTTTTTCTTCTTTAGCCTATTTATTTTTTTATATCACTGTGTGCTCCTCCTTTGCTCCTCCCCTGAGTGGGACAGAGAAGTTACATGGGGAGGAGCGCAGCTCAGCTGCACAGTGCTTATTAGATATGCAAATGTAGCATGATGCCACCTGAGTTGTGCACGCTGCCTTTGCGTAAAAATAAATAAAAACAAAACAAAAAAAAAACAGAAATACGTGACTGCCCCTGCCTCGGAGAGCAGAGCAGCTGCAGCGGTCTCAATTAGGAGGAGGACAGTAACTGTCGTGTGTTGTGACGTCGTTGTTTGGACAAAATGAGCTTAAGGAAACGGAGCAGCATTTTGATGCACTTTTCTCTTGTGGAAGACAGTTAGCAAAATGCAATATTTGTCATAAAAATATTTCTTTTAAGTCCATTTCAACAAATAATTTGCATAGACACACAACACCCAACAGTAAAAGTGGCAGAGTTGAGAAGAGAACCAACTGCCTCAGGCAATAGTGCCAATGAAGTCTTCATTGACACTGAAAATGCTAGTGCTTCCCCTGCCTCCACATCAGGTAGTGCTTTGTTTTTTAATGTTTATTTGTAAGTGTTAAGGTCACGGTGTTGCATGAATAACAAGTCATGGTAGCTTTACACACTCACATACAAACAATTTGTACAAAGGGTAAATCCAAAATAGTGATGTCACTGTCAAAGCAGAGTGATATGGCGCAACCTTGTGGAATATATACACTGAATCCAGATCAGACTTTAAAATCTAATCGACACATTGACATCGACACAAATGAGGTTATAATCAATATTTCAGAATAATTCAAACTCAGATATTGGTGGGATATCTAATTTTGTATTATTTTGTTCCAAATTTCAGCCTATCATACCTCCCAGTGATTATTTCCAAGATAAAATTAGTTACCACAAGGCTGGCTTCTTAAAACTTAATAAATGTAAAAATCAGTCTAATGAGCCAGTTTTTTGAATGGCTCTTTGAAAGTAACGGTTCACCAAGATCTGGCTCCCCTCAAAGAGCCATAAATCCCATCTCTAGTACCTGTGTACAGTTTTACATGTGTGTGTGTATATATATGTATGTACATATATATCTTTTTATTCTTATAGTGTTATTTTATTTTTATTTACTTATATGTATATTTATTAGGGTTGTCAAACAATACATTTTTTTAATCGCGATTAATCGCATTTTGTCCGTAGTTAACCCGTGATTAATCGCAAATAAATCGCAATTTTTTTGGCACATTTTTTTTCTGTTCTAAATGTACCTTAATGTATTTTTTTCATGTTCTTAATACTTTTAACAACATAAAGGGCAAATCTTCTTGCTTTATGAAAATGTTTATTCAACACTTCAAATCATGCAGGAAAATAAAAGGCTCAAAAAATATCCCCTTACCCTAAATGGGATCAAAACATGGTGATGTCTCATTTTGGCGGGGGCGGTGGGCTCTCTGCATCTGCCATGTGTTTGGCTTGCAAATATTTGAGACTCTACGTACTTCAATGGTAACTCATTTCATGTCGACAGTACATGCAGATAACTTTTGTCCTATCGACTGAACCATCTGGCAGTGTTTTGAAAGTGAATTTGCTGTCCTTTTTTCATTTCCTTTCGCTTTCGCTTTTCAGTCCACCGTGTTTTTCCCGAACGCTAACCCTGCTTCTTCTTCTTCTGATTCCCTTTCTTATTCCTCTGCCGCCCTCTGGATAAAGACTACAGACGCATAGACGGCCGTAGATCAAACAATGTGCATATCTTTTTTTTTTTAAATACCGAGCATTAATCGCGCGTTAAAAAAATTAACGGCGTTAAGAGGATGTTGCGTTAACGTGTTATTAACGCGTTAACTTTGACAGCCCTAATATTTACATGTATATTTTAAATGTTTGTATGTATCTTGCATATATATATATATATATATACATATATATATACATATATATATATATATATATAATATATTGCATTTGGTTTTCTATCTTTATAGGGGTGTCGGGTACTTTGGTGTCTCTTCTTTCTTGATCCTCTATATGTGTGTAACAGTGCTGTGTGTGACATGGAGCTTCAGTTTCCTTGAGGGAACCTCCAAAAGGATGAATAAAGTTGTCTAAGTCTAAGTTTTCAGCCAATCATATGCTAGCATTACATGCTTAAATCGGCCATCTTGAAAAGGTAGCTTCTGAGAGGCAAACTGTAATTCTGAGGGTTGATTAATAAGTTCATGGCCTAAAGTCAATTTGAGCACACTCTTGTTTCAACATAGTCCTCTCCTATATTTACACAGTCAGTCCAGCAGCTGTGGAGGATACAAATCCCTTTTTTGTAGAGGTCATCATCTTGGACCTCCAGAAAGTGGTCTACAGCAGGGGTGACATTATCATCAAAATGGTGAAAACTGTGAAAACAAGTGCAACAAGCTCAATCTTAATTTTCAAGTCATGTAAGCTTTGCTCAGGTCCGACTATTTACATTAGTGATGGTCAGAGGTAAAGTCTAGTTCCACTGCAGATCAGTAATGTGAGGTACAATGTGAAGTACATCTGTGGAGGACAGTATGACTTTCAACATCCCTGCGAGCCTTCACGCCATGATTGATTAGTTTGTTGCTGATTTTCCTCACTATATGTCTACCTTACAGCAGATATTCAGGGAATATATGATGAACCTGTTTCACAGAAGACATTTTAACTCCACACTGCAGCAAGAGCAGTGGTGTTAAATAATACAATTTAATGATGCTGAATTGTCTTGGGTTGCTTTGGTTCCAAAGTTACTTAGGTGTTTTGCATGCTGGCTTACTGCCACACTAGTCAGGGCTTACTGGAACACTTGAATAGTGGAAAGCCGCTATTAATGTTATAAGTTACACCTATGCTTTATTTAATCACATTGGTCTCCCACTGATGAATACGCACTGATAATACGCATTGATGAATTCACAAACGTGTTCCATGATTTATGTACAATTGACCCTCCACTCTCCTCCATAATTTTCTCTGCACTCAAGAATATGTCCATGTGATTGGCTGAAATGGAAATACATCTGATAGGCTACAGATGAGGGTTTACGTTAGTTGGGAGCCAGTGGGGGCTGTAAGGTAGGGTGTGAGCGCATTACAGCAGCGAAATCACACATCTGTCGGGCTCGCTTATGTATCATAAACCATCATCCTAACGCATATAATCAATTCAGTGTTATGAGTATTTGTAACATTAATGCTATAAACAGGCTAAAAGAAACATGTTTTCCAGAGGAACATATAAATATCATATAAATAACTGTAATTTTTGGCTTAACATAACTGTTGCAAGAAGTGTGCTGCTACAACTGCTGTGTGTGTGTGTGTGTGTGTGTGTGTGTGTGTGAGAGAGAGAGAGAAACCTTTGTGAAATGGCTACAGTAAATTCTAAATCATTGGTGCTGTTTACAATACAATAAGTATTTTCTTTCCAGTTTGTCACAGCATCGCTGTAAATCCTTTCTGTTTAACGTATTTCAACTGCTTCCTGTCTGCCTCCCTATCTGAAGGGCGAGTTACTCTCAGCAGCTGTTTAAACATATTGGTTCAACTGATTTCACCATTTACACCAGATTTATTAAATAACATAACATATTGACGATAACCATGTGACAATTTTTAAAAATCCAGTCAACGTTTTTTCTTGGAGAAAAAAAACGTGAAGAATGTCACCAGACTCCATTGACAAATGCTCAATTTTGAGACTTGTTGCGTTAGGAAAAACTTGCCTTTATATCCATCTCTGCTGCAATGTTGGGGTTAGTTATTTCAGAGACCCCCTCGAAGATGGATAATTCCCTCTTCAAAATAAAATAAAAAATTGTGAATGGAGCAGTGGCAGGGTCTGAAAGCACAAATGCAGGTAGACACATGAAAAGCAGTTTTTGAAGCTAAATGTTCTTACATCCAAATGAAAAAAACACAATGTATATTTGTGGATTACACTTTTAAATCAATAAAAAATGTGTGCATGCATCAGAAATACATGTGTGAACCTTTTTCTATGATATCTAGTTTTTATATACATATATATATAATTGTATATATATATATATATATATATATATAAAATTGTATATACATATACAATATGTATATATATATATGAACTTTCTACATATATACAACAATGAAGATTTCTGTGTGCACTGCCAAATGTTATCATGGAGAGTCATTTATTGTATGTATAAATCATAAAAAAAAAAATGTAATCTTGAGACCCATCTGATTCCATCAGGCTTTTTCTGCAATGACAAGTCAAGATGCCCGCCGTGATAAAAATTCCTATTGGTTTCCCACATTTCCAAAGAACAGATATCGTGCAATCTGTCCGCCGCTGTAGTTAAGATCACAGCAGCGACCTCCTATCCAACAGGCATGCAATCTCTCTGAGGTGCTGTTAAATAACAACAAGATAGACAGAGATTGAGGAGCACAGTTCACAGGTTTCAGAGGGCCCAACTGCACAAACAGCCATATATCATCATCATTATTCTGAGGGGCTGAAGATCAGTGACAGGAGGGCATACAGCCAAATCACATCACAAGTGACATGATAACACAACAACAGAAAGGTCATCACAGTGGGGAATACGGAATCAACGCACTGTGATGGTGGTTACACAGCCGAAAATGACTGTGCGTGGAATAAAAAGCATAGGAAGGTGGATTAAAGTGAATCTGATTTATTTAAATAAATGAAACACAATTAGATGGATGGCAGTGGTCACCTTGCTCAAATGAAGGTTGGATATGGCAAAATTGCTTTTTCTTCCCATTTGCACGGGTCACACATCCCACTTATCTGCTATGATTAAATTGGACAGTGACAGCAAAACTTTGAAGTGAGCACCCAGGTATTTCCTTATATATCTCTGGCTAACTAGACAAGGCCTGTAATGCATGTTGAGTCAAATGGCTGAGGTCAGCTGGTGCTGGTGGATAGCGGAGCAAATTGAAGTATGATTCAATCATGAGAGGAGTTTTCGCTCATTTCCTTGAGCGAAAAGGAAATTACTTTTTATAAACAGTTAAATTGCAACGGCAAATATGTTGTGAGAGAAATGAAATGCTGCCCCAATTACAATTTCTTATCAACATAATTAGGAAACGGTTTAATACAAACTTATCTCCCAAGCTGTTAATGTTCATACTGAATGTATCTGGAAAATGTTCACTGCCAACCTATTTCATTTGTTTTACCCACAACCTTCGCTTATGGCTATGTTTAGGAAGTCTTGTCTCTCTGTTATGGTTAGTCAAAGATCAAGGTCTTTGTTAAATACAGAAACAGTCAGTTAACAGTTAACATTTAACCAAATTCACACCATTTTTTCCCAACCTTAAGCTATATTCCATCATCACCTAGCACCTTGCATGTTGTGCGAAAATGTAGGCATTTCTTCTTTAGGAAAGTCATCACCTCTGGACATAATACAGAAACCAATTATGTTGCAGTGATAATATAGGTGAATAAACAGATGGTTCATTTATGTAATTAAACTTAAGTTAATAGTTATTTTGCCATAAGCAATTCAATAATTTATAAACCATGTAGTAAGCAATTGTTTCTTGAAAAGTTACAACTGATGGTAATAATACTTTGTAAATGGTTAATAAATACAGTGTCATTAATCCGTAAACAGTATTAGGATGCCCATTATAAAGTTACATCTAATGTCTGGAAACCTTTACAATTAATAGATGTTTTGTAAAGCATTCCAGTGCTTACTAACAGTGAAATAACTATTAGCTTATGTTTACTCTATTATTTATTTATCATACAAACTTAAGTCATGTATTTGTTTCAACATGTGCAAATTCTAATCTAGACGTGGAAAAAGCCAGTCACATTTGGAATTCACTTTAGAAGAAAAATTAAATTTAGTTCTTATATTGGAAATGTTCATTCTCATTTAAAAAAAGGCAAATCATGTCCAGTTCACATGTGACTTTATGCTGTTTTCACATGTTGAAATCATAGTTCGCTGTAAAACTTAACAACTGCATGTGAAAATGTGTGAATTTGTGTGAGGAAGCAATCCCACCTGATTATTTTTGCGCCATTTTTTATTTATTAAATGACAATCCATTAAATGTGTCAGTCATATCAACATATTTAAAGTCAAAGTTGAAATTGTCAAAAGACACATTTCACTTGACTGTTCCATAAGGGTTGTGTATCACATATATATATAAAAGATATTTACAAAGACCTCTCTCCACCATAACATCCAAATCAAGCTGTTACACACAACTGGCAGGCTGTGTTCTGAGCTGACAGAGTGCAGGACTACAGCCAGATGTGGAGAGGTGATATCGGTGGAAATATCAACGTGAAGTTGCAGACCATTTCATGACCATCTTTGTGCAAATTAAAAAACTGCGCTACGTGTTTATGTTTATAAATAAAACTGAACTACAATCATTAATTTCATGATGCAACCCTGTCTTGTTCAAATAAATTACGTTGCCAAACTCTTACATCTGTGGTCCCAGGGCAAGAGGCACAGATGACATCTTTGTTAAGATAAAAGTGTTAAGATAAATTAAATCTGTACTATAAAAACACAATTAAAGGACAGTAAATATTTACTGTACAACAATGTGATTTAATCTTCAATTTAAAATTAATAAAGCTGCAGCACGTTTGTACATAATAGGAATTAAATAAACTATTTCAAGGAGACAAAGTTACTTTCATACTTTTTTTTTTTATTCCACAATTAATGTGGCAGTTAAGAAAAATATGTTTTGAGCATCTAGAAAAGATGGCAAGCTTCTTGTAAAATATATTGTTTGTTTTATATACTGTATATATATATATATATATATATATATATATATATATATATATATATATATATATATATATATATATATATATGTATATTGCACCTTGCATTGTTTTCTGTCAGCTTTATTTGATTGGAATCAGCGGTGACTTTACTGGGGATCTTCAAAAAGCAAGCAGCTGGTCCTCGAGGCCACTACAGGGTGCAGCTGCTCGACAACCTCCTCAGATAGAAACATCTGTCACAGTGAATATCTTTGATCTGATATCTTTGATCTCGGATGAGGTTTTTTTTGTTAAATATTAATATTTAATTTTAATAGCTGTTTATAGAACATCCATTGTATTAGAATGCTTAATTGCTTTTGTTTGGGTTTTTCTTGACAGATGCATATTACAATGATTTGTTGGAACATCTCTGGTTACCATGGTTTTCAGTGCTACTAATTCATCAAGGCCTTTACGGTCACTTGAGACAGCATCACAATATTACTACCACTGGTCACACCTTAATGATCTGAGTGTTTTTGAAGGCCTCAGTACCTCACTGCTCATCCGTCACCATTCACCATCAAGCTGTTACAGCTCAGCAGTAATGGTGTAGCATTTCTATTCTGAAGGTCACTTACCAGTTTAAAGTGACAGGGGAAAGCGAGAGGCCTGTGTGTCATTCCGGGCCAATACCAGTTTGACATCTGCTTCCCTTGACGTTCAATCACTGTGATTTTCTGTTTCCCACTCAGCCTCTGTGATTCTGCAGCCCAGCTCGGCTCAGGCAGGTGGGAAGTGATGAATGTGGCTCAGGCGCAGGCAGGTGGAAAATGATGAATGGCAACAATCACACCTGACCATCAGTGGAGGCTGCACAAAGCAGCAACACAAAGAAAATGATTATCAGAGTAGCTTTGTTCAATCAGTGACTCCTTATCCTTATGATGTTTTATATGTATATATATATATATCCTTTTTACCATTTAACCTTAAAAGACATATGCTGTTTCTACCAGCAGGATCAATGTGGAAACAATCATTTCATTTTGATTCTGTTCTTTTGATTTAACCATATAATTTTATAAACTAAAGGAACATTTTAATGGATCAGTCCTAAACTATAAATCTTAACTACAACGAAAAGCTGTATAAAAAGATGCAGTCAGATTCTGAATCATTCAATACTCAAAGTCAAAACTTTTTTTCTTCTTTTCTAAGGTCTTTATATTCACTGATTTCAGTTGAAAAAACCTTTACTTCATTAATTTGTGTCAAACAGTGCCGTGCAAATCAGACACTCACCATGATCTTTTTCATTCCTTTGGTACTGGCTGATTGTGATGAGTCTATCTTCCTGACAATAACCTGGAGATTTGTACCCAAGTTGCCAGGGGAAATGCTACTAAGCTTAAACTTTTAATTTCTTTATGTCTTTATGTTCAATTTTCAATTTCATCTTGACAACTTTGTGATTATGGGCTTGTTTGGGCTAGGCACAATTCAACTCGGTTAGGATTAGGAAAATATCACGTTTGGACTTTGTACCTGTTTGGTTGGCACGAACACAACTGGAGATGTCCTGGGGTCTCCTTGAAATAACCATGTTTTGTTGCCACACATATGGCCCAACTTCCCATCGAAATGATCACTTTTTCGTCAACACAAACACGGCTGGAAATTGTGCCGAGGTCCCCTCAAAACTATCCAGTCACGTCACACTTACAAATGTTGAAATGCAGACTCAAACTGCATGACTGGCCTAGTAGCTTGTTTGCATCTAACTCCTCCACCATCCCCTCCACCTCCCAAAATTAAAGTCAAACACTAAACATGTGATGTGAACACGATATGAACCTTTCTTTTAGACATGACACTTTTACATGTGAATGTATCTATGGTTCGCAGAAAAATGAAAGGCTAACTTTTTATCCTGTGGCCCAGGTTGGTTTATGAGGCTAAGCTTTTGAGGGAGTTTCAAAAGCTCGCTATTTTGCTAGAACATCTGAACAACGCAAAGCAATAATCTAGTGTTAGGCCAGTTTAGAGTGAAGTGTTGTGATTCCGAGGTTGGTGGGGCTTTGTGGGGAATTTTACAGCATCCATTTTCTTTCACTCGCGTTGAGCATGAGTGAGGAGTGACTGTGAAGCATATCTTTGATGAGTATTGAGTATTGAGTATTGTCGTACATTAAGCAGGCAGTGTAGTGCCTGAACGCATTCAATGAACGATCATTCATGAATGATCGTTCATGAATGCGTTCATATTTTGAGCGAACGTGAACTGAACTTACTGTATTCTGCCTTATGAACGTTATTGTGAACGCGTTCATTCTGGCGTTTGTGAACGGCGCGTTCTCACAGTTTAACTTCGTTCAAGACAGTGCCAGATTTCCATCGAACCTTCCAGGCAATAACCAGCTAAAACACATCGTGAACAGGCCTTAATATGTAGCGGAAAATCCCCCAATCTGACTGTATTGTATAAAAAGGACGCTGGATGAGAGGTTTGTGCTACTCGCTTTACTTTCGATCAAAACAAAACTTAACTATTTCAGACAGAAACGGCTGCATACCAAACATGCAGTGAAGCATTACCAAACGAACACAGATTAATTTGTCCTGAACGGACACAACACTGGCAACACCAGCCACCACAGAGTCACACCGCCGCATGCGTCATCAATGTGCTAAGCATGGAGGCAAAAAACAAATGAAGGCTTCACATCTGTTTTTTTATTGTGATATATCTAAAAAGTTTTGGAGCGATGTTGTCGAATCTCATTTTTTTTGATGCTGCTAACTCTGTCCATTCTCTTACCCTTAAACATGTTATTTGCCATGTTAACCCAGAAGATAATGCTCTTGAACACCTGATGAACTTTGTTATCCTATGCAAAATGTTTTATTCACAAACAAAAATTTGCAAAATCACTACCTAAATTTGCTCCTTTTCTGCTGGAACTGAGCTCTTTGCTTAAATCTCTGATTTTGTTAAATAACAAAAAAAGTAATACCTTACTGAGTCATTATGAAAAGTTTTTCCCTGAAGCCACTGTCTGAACTATCTATTAATTTATCGTTTTATTTTTCCCTTTCTTCTTCTTTTTAAAAATTATTTATTTACTTATTTATCTAGTATTTTATTTTTAATTTTTAATTTGTACTCTATCCTGTACCACAAACCTGAAACGGCACATTGAACTAAAGCCCCCGGCCTTTCAAGGTATGTGCAAGTGAATAAAAAATCAAAAGACACGGCAACGGCGAGCCAAAACAGATCCTCTACCACCCAAATCACATTAACGGCGTACAGTAGCGGCTACGCTGTCTTCATCTCCCAGCCGCAGCTGGACAACCTGGTTTTGCAGAATATTGTGGGAGAGCTGCAGTTTCAGTGTTAAAACTGATAAAATAATAGCTGTCTGTGGTTCTATATGGGCTGTGGCAATAATTTTAAAAAATAATAGCTTGCATCAACATATTGAAAAAAAAAGAACTATGAACTAGTTCATTTTTGGAACTGTGAACTTAGTTCAACATTTTGAATTATGAACTATGAACTGAACTAGTTTATTTTAAAGTTTGTGAACTGAACTTTGAACTAGTTCATGTAGAAAGTGAACTTTCCCAACACTGTAAGCAGGCATGCCCTGACATGCAGAATGAGGATGAAGTTGATGGTTAGCATTAGTTTCAGTTCATCTTTTGACACAATGGGCTATGGGTAAGCTAGTGACACTAGTTGAAACTAGGCTATAGCTGTTTTGGTCAGTTGTTAAATAGACTGTAATTAATCATTTTGCTCCAAAGAGTATTTCAATAGATACAACTTTGTATCTCTTGCGCTGTCTTTCATTGACATTGCCTTTAATAATTAATATCATTATATGAACTGAATTGTCAGATGGAACCTCGTCATTATGATATCACCGTTCAGTGAAATCACACCTGTTACAATTAGGGCTGCATAGTAAATTGCAAAATAACCAGATGCAATATGGCAAAGTGCAATCAATTGCAATATTTAAATCACAGAATTGCAAGTATTTGATAACAGATCAAAATTAAAATGAAGTACTGCAGAGATGTCCTGACCTTCAAATCTTTTAGAATATCATGCAGCCGGTTGTACTTGATTGCTATTCGGTTTTTCAGTGTGTTTGTTTGTCAGGGTACAACAGTCATCATAACAACCAAGTGTGAAAAGCAGTGTGTAAACTTTGAGATCTGTCAGGTCGAAAGAGAAAAGCTTCAGTTATAAACAGCATATTTTTATCCATCAGAGAGCATAGTGAGTGAGTGTAGTGAAAGTTTGCGATTGTTGTGCAGGTTATTAAAAGGCAAATTCAATTATAGCTGAAGGGATATCTAAAAAGTGAACAACCAGTAATTCAGACTGACCGGCCATTATATTCTACAATTAAAACAATTCACCATGTGGTATTTAATCTTCATCATTTAGTGAGAGAGAAGTTCTCCATCCCTGTGGACAAGATTTCTGATAAGGTTATTCTGACACTGAGGCGGATGAAGCAGTGTTTGCAGACTTATCCACAATGGAAGGGATTTGCTTTGTCATCAAGGACAGTCACAACAATGGCATGTTTAAGATGGTTAGGTTTTATATTGCATGAACAGCAGTGCTCATTTCCAGATGTGTTCACTAAATTATTGACCTTACTTCCAATTTTAAGATTTGCATGAGTGTAAAACACTTCATGGAAACAGGTTGCATTTGAAGTGAAAAGTGATTGCTTTGAAAAGGAGACACAGCATTTTAAAACCAGAACGATCTTCGTCCAGACGCATGTTTGAACTTCATTTCAGAAAAATTCTCTGTCCGTAACGCATAACACATTAAAATTCTCTTACAATGCCCATGCTGTTGTAAACAAGAAGCAGTCTGTAATGATGAGGCAGGGTGGTATGACTGCTGTTCACAGTATCCTCCTGGATAATTTTATTCTTATCAAAAACTTTTCAACAGCAACAGCGTCTCTCTTTTTCATCACGGTACTTTCAATGTCTATTTTTACATACATGCATTTTATAATATCTGTGCTGTCAATGTACAGACTCAAGTATTTCACGGTATCATACACTGAGTTCATGCTCATAGCCACATACTCATGTACTTTTTCAGATGGACCGTTCTCTAAAATTCATTTAAAGAGGCACTATGCAACCATTTTAGCAAAAATCACATTAATTATGCGGGCTGAGAGTCGTTCTGATGGTTCATTGACACTTTCTGGGTCGTTTGGTGGCTGCTACGACTCCCCCTAGCGCTTCTGGGCGGAGAAACAGAATATGCAACTTGCTGCCACCGGTCCGAGTTCAATCCAGATGTGAGTTGGCGGAAGTATCCCATTGCCCCTCGAAAATGTAGTCAGATTGTAGTTTCGAAACTGCTTTACGGCAGACACACCCCCAAACATGGAAGCGGGTAGATATAAACTGCCAGTTGCAAGGCAATTGTTGTATTCATCATGGATCAGTCGACTAAAAAGAGACCCAGGAAGCCACAGTCGGAGGAACAGAAGAAGAAGAAAAAGGAGCTTGACAAAAAAAGAGACCAGACACGAGTAAACATACAAGCTTTTGAGGAATGGCGTCAAGTGAGAGACGTGGCCGTGTTGCTGTTGAAATTGTAAGTAGCCTACCCTTGGATGAACTTTGTCTTTGCAACGTGACTTGATAGTCTTTTGAACAATGTGTTTGCTTGACTGTTTCATTGTGAGCCCTGTATGTGTTTAGCTTGGTTTCTTGATGGCTAGCTCGCTAGTTAGCAGGTGTTTAGCGTAGCAGTCACTTGCTACCAAACACGTTTGTTTGCGTTCTGAATCCAGGTTCTCGTTGTGTATTTAGATATGTAGATCGGTCTTCGAATGTCGCATGATTTGTCGCCTGTATCATGCGATATGTCCTGCTGTTTAGCCGGCCGGCTTCTTTGAAAACAGATGCACATGGTAACGTAGTAGCTGCTAGGTGGGCGGGGGAGGCTCATCAACAAGTCTTTACGACAGTGTTAGTGAAATATCTGCGCCAAAGCTGTAAGGGGAGCCCTGTAGCTAAAAACGTAAGCACAAATCTGGTGCAAAGCTAGAAAACAGCGAAGGAATCTGGTCTGGAAACTGCTACTGCATAGTCCGGCTTTAAACTGTTTTGACATAACAGCAGAATCACCTTTCTTTTAATGTAGCAGGTGACCTTAATGTTAAATTAAACCTGCAGTGTGAACACACTAATTACACACTGAGCAAAGCTGTCATTTTCCAACAAATGTTGCATCAAAACAAATCAGTTATTAACAACGCAGTCAATATTGGTGTTGGGTTAAAGCTGAGGACGAGATCCTTCAACATGTGCTCTGTATTCTGTGTCCTGAAACAGAAAGAGGGTACAGGAGCCACTCACAGGGCTAATTTTTTGTTGCTCCATCCACATGTTGATTGGGCTAATTGTTCAAAAGTTTTCTCGTCAGTCAAAGGTTTCCACACGTAAAGAGACGGGGTAACCATGGAGATACCAGCTGACACTGATGTCCAACAAAGGACACAGCAAAGTCGACTCTGATGTTAAGGCCAAAAAACGCTGTTTTCCTCATCTACAGGACATCACTGAAAGCTGGGTTTTTAAATACCTTCACTTTGGCAGGAGTTTTGAAAAGCCTCAGTGTGTCAGGATCCTGGGTTTGTTTGTCTTATTTCTTTGTGTGTCTCTTCCTGCTTTTCAGTTTCTCCTGTGTGTTTTTCCCTCTCAGTGTTTTTCTATTCATTACCTCACCTGTCCTTTTCCGTGCTCACTCACCTCACCTGTTCCTGATGTCTGTGTATATAGTCTTTGTTCTCCCTCATGTGTTTGTCAGTTCGTTCCTTGATGTACCCAGTGATTCCATCAGCCTCTGCCCATCTCTCCATGATGTTCTGTAGTGTTTCCTCCAGTGTCTCCTCCTGCGTCTCCCCCATTGGTATGTTTGGATTTTGATTTCACAATTTTTGTATTTGATTTGAACTTTGCTTCTCTGTTGCACTTTAAGCCTTTTAATTGTTACTTTGTTTTTTGGTCCTTTAGACTCATTTTTGGTTTGTCTAGTTCTTTTGGTTCTTGTAGTTTTAGCTTTGTGTAATTAAAGCTCGCTTTTTGCTCCCCTGTCCGGCCTCTCGTGTGTGTCTGAGTTTGGGTCCTCATCTAGTTTCCCCCTTAAATGTAACACAGTTTTCATTAAGAAAAGGCAACATAAAAAACAACAACAAAACAAAACAGCCATGTAGGTGTGGACAGGGCCTTATAGCACAAAGTCTGGCATTGTCGTTTGTGAATGTTCCTTAATGGCCAAAGCGAGAGATGTAAGTATCTCATTATGTCTCTCAGTATATCATTTGATTTCTAGCTGAGATAATGGTTGTCACACTCTGATTTATTTCATGTGTTTAACAATGTTTTTAAAAGTTTAATGCCCATACAACAAACTGAAATGCATCAAAAGCTTGACGTTGCGTTCCCAAAAATCTTGATTTTTTCTTTTAAAGTTGATTTTAGGTTTTACTTTATCATCCCAATCCTGCCATAATGATATCTCAAACTGGTGTGCTGCTCCTGGCTAGCATTAAAAACCGCTGTTATAATCTGTTTAGTTGGTAAAGCAGATTCTACAGACAAGACCAGGAGGGACAACACTGTGTGAAGAGTACGAAGAGACCGGGAGTATATGTGACAGAAGGCAGATGGTTGACATCCTTGCAGCACATATGGTTGAGACAGAAGGGTAAGTTTACAATACCAGGTTTAGGTAGTTAACAGCTGTTACACTTTGTTTCTTTACTTTGAATAAATTCACACACTGAATGATAACTAAAATGTAGGCACGTTAGGACCAAATTACTGATAGTTTGTTTGATATTAATGTTGAATTGTGAAAGGACATAATTAATTAAACAATTGATTTAAATTGGAAAATAAGCAGCAATCATAGTATAAAGCTAAACTCTGCACTACATTACTAAAGTGATAGTATTATTCCAGTGGGATAAAACACTGATGCTTGTGTATGTAAGCAAACAAAAATGTACAATTATTTTTCTTCCCTCAGGGAATCGTTAAAGAGAAATGGGCACTGGGAATTGTCACCTTGTTCCCTGCATTAAAAGATCACCTCTCCAGGAAAGGAATATGTTAGCCTTATTTTAACATGTATTTTTGCACTAAGGAACGATTTAGAGTGGATGAGAGACAATGTACAGAGCCCCTTTGATTATTAATGCTCAAATACATAAAGTTGCCAGTTTATTATGCCTTACAACCACCCCAGTGGGAATCAGAATGATGATGAATCATCAGATTATCACCCAGGTATTTAATTAAAGGTAACATAAAATCAATACATTGTGTCATGCACAAATACTTTAATAGATGTACTTAAATGGATAGTTTGGATTATTTTAAGTGGGATTGTATGAGGAACTAACACTAACCCTAGTTTTGAAATGAAAGAAACTTGTAATTCAAATAAAACTACCCTCATGTAGTCCTACTCTTACTGTAATGATTGGCAGCCTTTGATGAACTTGCACTTCATTTCAGTGTAAGTCATAACAATGCTCTCAGCAACATGTACACGTTTCTCCAGACAACAGTCTATAGTATCCCTGTTGATACCACTGCAGAGAGTCCAATGGTGCAAGAGTGTAGAGCCAAGTTCTTAAACAATGTACCATGCAACATTTGCACATCATTGCACAATGCACTTTGTGCAGTTATTCTGCATTTTGTTTTGTTTTTTTCTTGCATAGATTATATTTTTGCTAAAAGTCTTTTTTCTTAGTCTACAGCATTTGTGTTGGTACATCAGAGAAGCCTTATGACAAACAACCATGTTCATGAATAGAAGCTCATAGCTAAATTCTTGAACTACGTATTGGTGTCATATTTGTAGATCCTTGCATGATGCACCTAGTGCATAAATGCCGCACCTTACATTTTTTCATGGGTTATATCCAGGCAAAAACAATTGTTATCTGTGCTCAGGAAGGATGTTCACTGCAGTTAAAAAGTTATGCAGGATTTGGAAAGCACTTAAATGCATGTCGTAGTACTGTGAAGACAGGCAGAAGCAACATAGAGACACCACATCAGTCAGATTTGGCTAAACAGAGCTCACAAGAAGAGACCCCTGACATGGTCCTAGACATGACACTGTAAATGTCAAAAGACCAGGCATAAAGATATGTGTGCCTCAATCATAGAAAAGTTACAAGGCAGTGGTGTCGCCGACAATGTTGTCTCATCTGTTGTTGAAAGCATGGAAAAGGAAATGTCAATGAAGTTCATGCAAATCCCCATGAATAAAGAAGTGTTAAGTGCAGTGCCTGCTGATAATCTGCCCAGTAGAAGTGCAGTGGAAGAAGTCTTCAACAACACTTTGACACTTTCATTTACACACTGCTGGGAAAAACAGTTTGTCGTTAAATTGATCAATCTTCTGCTCTTGTTAACCTATACCAGGATTTATGTGATGGAAAACACTATAGAAGTCACTTGTTGTATGAAAAAAAAAATTTTAATGCTTTGCAAGTTTATTATGATGACTTTGAAACATCAAATGGGGTCATAAACAATAAGCTTGAATGTTTATATTGTATACACTCTGCAATTTACCACCACATCTAAACTCATCCCTGATGAATATCCATCTTATTTCTTTGTTGCAGTCCCACGATGCAAAAAACTGTGGCATTGACAAAATGCTTACTCCATTTGTAGAAGAGGTAAAGGTACTAGAGAATAATGGAATGAAAGTGTCATTTGCTGAACAGCCTGTCAATGGGACCATTGCACAAGTAACAGGTGACAATAGGTCTGAACTCATATCTGGGTTTTGTTGAATCATTCACTGCCAATCATTACTGCAGAATGTGTCTAATTAATCTGCACAAATGGCGATTAGTGAAAGTGATCCACATGCACGGACGTGCACAGGTACGGGCTATTGTTGCTCAGGCAACAGCCGCTTGCCCTCAGTAGCTGAGCTGCCCCTCTGGAGAGAGTGCCTTTTTTTTTTTTTTTTTTTTTTTGCTGTTGTGTCTACACAAAAATTTCAATACAATAGCCCATAGTCGGCAAAGTAAAAGTGTTAAAACAAATGAAATTGCAATATAAATCAAACTTTTTTTCCTGTAATCAAAAAGTTATTTTATTTTGACAACGTCAGCGATGCCCTCTGCCTCTCGTCACGTGACTTTAATCTGACACACTGAACACTCAGGTGCGCAATACAGTTTGTAGGTGTACCAGAGGGAACGTTTGTCAGTCAGGTGAGTTTTAGAAGTTATGGAGATCACAAATGCTTTGTGAATAATACAAAAAAGTATCCACCTGGCCTTGAATAATGTGCAGTTCTTAACGTTTGCCTCATGTCACGCAACATTGCCTCTTATTAACGTTAGCCTATATGCTAGTAACATGAACCAAAGGAGCAAAAGCTAATAACATCCCATAAACCGGAGCCTGGATGGTGTTTTGTGCCCCCAACTGAGTCTTCAAGGCAGCGCAGGGTTGGGGTTAAAGCTCACACCGCTGCGATACGAAAATGCGGCACGGATTTGCGGAATATCCATGCAGCAATGTTCCGCATGTAAAGCATGCACACTGAGTCCGGTGCGAAATGTTCGCATTCTTGTGCTCTAATTTCGCACCAAACGAAAAAAAAGTCGCGGTTCATTATCTGACAGGAGTGCTCAAGCTCTCCAGCACCTACAGAGCCGGCTAATAACAATAGTAATTGGCTGGGTCCTTGATCAAGCATTTGTGTGTTGTTGTTTTTTTAATAACTCAAAATAATGACTGTATTTCAAGCTAAAAGAAAAGGTGCATCTCTCTCCTCCCTCCATTGTTGTGTGTGTTTTTGTCGCTGCATGGTGTTACACGTGAGATATCCTCATGCTGAAAACGTGACTTGTCGCACACGTGACATCACTCCCCGAGATGCAAGAAGAAAGCGAAAAAATAATTTTACTAAGGAAACTGACAAAAATGATAGTAACGCACAGGGACTTGAATAAGTAACTTTAATCTGATTACTGGTTTGGAAATATTAACGCGTTAGATTATTCGTTTCTGCAAAAAGTGGTCAGATTAGAGTAACGCGTTACCAGCATCACTGATTGTATAACTTAAGTGCAACATGGAGCTTGAAGATGTAAAGAAAAAAAGAAAAACAGGAGACTTAACTTTAAGCAAGTTTGGAGGTAAGTCGGAGGTGTGGAACCATTTTAAACAAATCATGGGCAGTGACAACATGTGTCGGCTGTGTCAAGTGCGGCACTCGTTGCATTATTCGTTAAGATAATTCTAAACATATTTCTGTGGTTCAAACAACATGGAATTGTAGTTGACAACGTCATTTATAACAGCCCACGTATTAAAAAATAAATCGGGCTCGGGCTCATAATTACAGTTAATGGGCTGGGCCGGGCTCGGTCACAACGTGCACAGGCTCGGGTCGGGTCGGGCTTGATTTTTTGGGCCCGATCTAAGCTCTAGCTGGGACACCAGAATGATTAAACTTTCGCTCATTTTATCAGATAAATCGTTTGCGTTCTATGATGTAACTTCCCGTCTACAAAGCAAGCGATTTCATTGGTCAAGCGTGTAGTTTCTCAGACGGAATTCCGCAGACGACAAAGTGGTTCCGGATTTTTTTTTTGCTGCACGAAAGTTCCGTCCCGGTGTGCAAGCTCCCATTATAACCCATGAAATCATTATTTATAAATTTCCGTGCGAATAATCGGCAAGGAAATTCGCACTTGGTGTGAAACGGCTTTTAGGCATTCAGTTCATACCTGTCAACCCTCCCGTTTTCCCTGGGAAATTCCGTCATTTTAATCATCTGTCCCGCCGTCTTCCCGTTTACATATTTTCCCTTAAATCTCCCGTGTTTCCCCTGCAGCCCAGCAGGTGGCAGTACAGTAGTTGTAGCGCCTCAAGTACGCATGAAGATTCGGGAGATTCGGGATGCAAGCAGGATTCGAGTCGTTAAGTTTCGTTTCATTAAAACCGAAAGTAAAGACGGTCGCTACGTGACTGGAGGTCTATTTTTAGAATGGCAATTGAATGAATCGGAACGACGTTATCAATTAGTTGTTGAGTTTAGTCAACACGTGAGAACTCGTCTGACATGGAGAGTCTCCTGTTGTGTGCTACATGTGTGAAATAACAACTTTAGTCTGGACTTTGTCTGCAGTGTATCTGTGTAAACGGCTTCATTCAGCGTCCCTCCCCTCTGGCACGGTGAGTTACCATGGTTACTGAAACTTTATAATGTTGATCAACAAGACGTTTTTGGTTAGTTTGACTGTACAAAATCATGAATGTAGCCTGATTGTAGAGCTCAATGCTGAAATCTTGTATTATAACATAGAACATAGAACACATTATTAACAGTATGTTAGTGATGACAGAAAGGTGATAACTCGCCATCAGAAGAATGCAAAAGTTCCTGTTTGTATGATGTATTTTTCTGTCAAACGATAAGTGGCTCACTTTAACAATATTATTATTATAATTATTTATAATAATAATAATAATAATAATAATAATAATAATAATAATAATAATTAATGATAATGATGATAAGAAGAAGGAGAAAAATAACATAATGAAAAGTTCTGTCGATGGTTGATTATTTGAAAGAGTAAAACTTGAGAGAAGCATGGCAAAAAAAAGGCACAGTTTGATTTCATTGATTGAAAATTACATTGAAAAGACAAAAAACAGAATAGAACAGCTGTTCAGATCATCCTCCTGTAAAACAACGTTGGTCAAATATTTAAACTTGATGTCTGCATTAGAGAACATGGTGTGGGGTGAGGCTACAGCTCGAAAAAACATTTCAGTCAAAAGATTTTTTGCTTTAATCCATGCATTTGTTGCAGCAAGAAAGGCAGAGGATGATCAGGCAAGGAGGAGGAAAGGTGAGAATTGTTATAAGCTAAGAGAATGAGAAAAATAGCGAACTAGCCTACAGATGCAACAGATAGCCAATAGAGATGCTAACCTGTAACCTACTCTATATGTAGTCCACCCACATATGATTCGCAGAGGATTTCCCTTATTTTCAAATCCCGATGTTGACAGGTATGATTCAGTTGTGATGGTTAGGGTAAGGGGCTAGGGAATGCATTAATTTAATGAGTCTCCTCACTAAGGTAGAAACGTGTGTTTTTGTGTGTATGTGTGTGTTAGTGTGTGGCGGGAGTGCCTTCCATGCAGCATATATATATATATATATATATATATATATATATATATATATATATATATATATATATATAGACTCACTAATATTAATTTTGTGTGCTTAAGTATGCCTTCACAACAGAGACAGTTGAAGGAGAAAGAGAAAGACCTCAAGAAGGCGGCTAAAAAAATGCATCATTGCAGAGCTGGGTAAAAACTGACAGCAGGCCAGCTGTAGGAGGTGAAGCATTTTGATAATGATAAGACACCATCTTACATAATATATATAATGTGGAGTAGGCCTATCTTATCAGAAGCATTTTCTGTAAGATACAAACACTGCACTATACAGTATACAGTATGTGCTATGCATAGTATTGTGAATGTATAAAAATGTTCTTTAGTAAGCACCTGTCCATGAGAGCATTTGAGAGCCTAGTGATCAAGTAAAATAGCTTTAGTGAAATATGGGATGGTAAGGCCAGATAACAGGTTTACAAAGTCTTTATAATGTATTGTGATTGTTCTTTATACAAGTAGGCAACATACTTTTATATATTTTTTTAAATAAATAAGTAGGTATTCTCCAGTGTAATGCCTGGGCTTCACCAGAATCATTGAATGAAGCCACATTATATGGAAATTCAACTGACTGCAATAGAGGTTTCAGTTGTCAGTTGACAGGTAGCCGACATAATGAGGGTGATAAGCTGAGTTTTAGAGAGTGACTATATGGGGGCCATGTCAAGAGTGTGATGAGGAGAAATATAGATGCTGTGGACGATAGTATCCTTAATTTAAAGGTACATTATAGAACTTATGCAGAATTATATTAGTTATTATATTGGAGACAGCTCCATCTTCAAACTCTCCGCTGAGCTTGCACATACCTTTGTAGTGTGGTAAGGAAAAATATAGAATTTGCATTGATCACAACAATAATAACACTTTTTTATTTGAACACTTACATTCTTAACTGTTTTGTATAGGTGAGCCGAATGATAATGCCCAGAACAGTCCACTGTCAGAATATGAAAAAAGGACATACTTTCACAGTTTTTAGGCATTTTAAATTAGCACAGCTGTGGTTCAAACCCTGCTTCTGGTTCTGTTGTGCAGTTGTGAACATAGCAATCGTAATCAGAATCATGTTTATTAATTTCATTGGTATATTAGCAAATACAGTAAACATGGAGAAGGTAAGAAGTATAAAGCAAGTTCTGCACAATCATTGTTAATAGAAATAAGTGGCTTTATAATACAGTCTGTTTTTAAAATGAAAAAGATGTAACACTAAAACATTGAAGCTGTGATCCTGTAAATCACTATAAAAGATATAAAAAGATATACAAGAAAAGCCTTTACACTCATAATTGATTACTTAAAAACATGCAGTGTTGGTTACGTTACTTTTAAAAAGTAATTAGTTATAGTTACTAGTTACTTCTCCCAAAAAGTAACTGAGTTAGAAATGGAATTAGTTACCAGGAAAAGTAACTATTGTGTTTTATTTCTTCCCTCTTTTGAGCAGTCATTTTAGCTACTCTGCATTTACATAAGTATTTAGAAAATGTATTTCTGCATGGCGGACCTGCACCTCTCCCCAATATTTTTGCCAGTGAGTGCTCTGAAGGAGTCTGAGTCAACTGTTGATAACAGGAGCATGTTCTCCTGGCCTGCTGTCATCATCAACAGCGTCAGCAACAGAGTTTTTGGCCAGTGTTAGTTTTGTAGAAGCGTGTGCCACTGAGAGATGCTTCATTAGATCAGAGTTGCTTACAACGGACGTGGAGATTAAAGTAGTGTCTGTACTTCCACTTTGAAAATGTTAACTTTCCCTCCGGACTCGCCATTCCAGCAGTTCACCTCTGCTAGTTTGTGTGTGTGAGGCTGCTGTGTGCGTGTGTGGCTTGTGTGTAAACTGAACACTGCCACTGATTGGCTTAAGAACTCTCACTCAACGTTAGAGAGCCAATCATCATCACTTATGCGGTTGTCTCGCCCCTCCCTCCTCCCTCACCGGAGGAAAAAAAAACAGCTCTGCAGCTCCGGTGGCGGAGAGCCGAGTCGGTGACAACAGCTTCAATGAGCAGCTTCAGTTTGTAACGCGCCACATTTAATAGTTGGTAACGGCGTTGTAACGATGGAAATAGTAATTAGTTACCCGTTACTGAAGAAAAGTAACGCCGTTAGTAACGCTGTTTATTCTAACGCCGTTATTCCCAACACTGCAAACGTGTAAATGCGATGTTTGATCTGATGGCCCAAACAAACAAATAGAAAGGCAGAAGATATACTGTAAGTGTGTGTGTGTGTGGGGGCGGGGGGGCGAGGGGGGGGAATGGCATGGTGCCCTTTTTCCAGGTTAGAGCAATAGCCACTCCAAATGTCTGTGCACGTCCCTGTCCACATGTGATGT
Source organism: Sparus aurata (assembly GCF_900880675.1). Classification (NCBI taxonomy): domain Eukaryota; kingdom Metazoa; phylum Chordata; class Actinopteri; order Spariformes; family Sparidae; genus Sparus; species Sparus aurata. Next base: position 7,960,284 of record NC_044195.1, on the reverse strand, counting down.
TACGGACCAGTTTAACTGATGAGCAGCATTACTGTTATTTTGTCGAGAATCCAAGAGAACATTCTTCTTTTGTCATCAAGCGCACCAGTATACTCAATTCCTTGTCATACTTCAATGTGTCAGATAACTTTGTGTTCAATAAATACACCATATGTTAGAAGGTGTAGCACAGTCTGAGATTATGTTATTGTTTGAATATTTTCATCAGAAATATATTTCTAATGAAAACAATCTCCAACATGTGTTCAACTACAGATTCATGGACAAAAAATATTATCCAGCTCACAGAAACATTATTTTTACTGGCAGTAGTATTAGGCTAAATGGGAGTCAGGCATTATGCCTTATTCAGAACCTCACACTAATCTCCAGAGATATCGTCTCAGACTGGCACTGATGCTTTTGTCCAAACTGACTTACGGTAATTCTTGCATACATTCATACACTGATGGTGGCGACTGCCATACAAGGTGCCAACCAGCACATCAGGAGTAGTTTGGCGTTCAGTATCTTGCCCAAGGGCACAGACCAGGGGAATCGAACCAGTGACCTTCTGATAAGAAGACACTGGCTCTACCACCAAACCACAGCCGCCCATATTGCATATTGCATGTTGCATTCGTGTTGCATATTGTGAACATAGTAATTACCCCTTGTATTACCTAGGGAATTAGTGTATTAGCACCACTGTTTTGCATCCTCAAAATAATTTGATCCTAAAACATCACTATATGATCCATTATCCTGAATGTGTACCACAAATAATTTAAGTCTAGCGTGAAAAAAACAAAACAAAGTCCCTTGCAAACAAACACCAAAAAGCTGTTGTCTGTTACTGGGAAATCATTGGCTGCTAAGGTAATGAGTCTGGGCCTGTCACACTGAAAATACTGACTGATTGCTGATAATGGTGATTTGGTTTCAGGGCATTTTCAGATTGAGTGTCCAACTTGGATTATTCATAATGGTATTGAATATCACAGTGATCTGAAGCCAGTTGTTTGAATCTTTATTAGAAATTACATTTATTTTTTTGGGTATCTAAAATTGAGACATCATTTGTAAAGCATTCAAAAGCTTGTCATGTTGACAACATTCATGTTTCAGTTGTTTCACCTCATGACTTGATATATTTCAAGCAGTTTGATGTCCATATATCATATGGTACAGACTATTTTTTCTATGTTATGCAAGACAGCTGCTTGTAAAGGGTAAGAAGCAGTTACAGGCAATAAGCCATATTGTACAAGGTCATTGTAGAGGGTTTTGAATGCCCTGCACCATATCAAATTTAATTGAATGTTTAATGTTCCTTGTTATAGGAAAAATAAAATATATTTTTGTCTCCAGTGCTTTTTGGAGTGATTATTTCACATGGGTGGTGGATGGTTAAACTACCACAGTGTACATTTTTAACTCCCATAGTATTAATACCATGTGACCACCTGCAGCACAGTGAACACTGGTTAAGTGTACATTTTACACCACATATACCATTGATAGATACAGTGTGTGCCTCCAATGAGTGAACTTTGTGAAAACTTAGTGTGAGTTGTGAGAAAGAAAAACTGCAAATTAAGTGATCAGCAGTGTTTGAAGTTAAAAATCCCTGAGGAGCACACTTTCCACAGCTGCAGATTGACATAACTGACAAGTTAAAAAAAAAAAAAAAGAAAATCATATCATAGGATAACAATCTGAACATTAAACAATACATAGCCTTATCTTTTACAAAATATTTCATAACCAGCTCAGGATATTATTATGTAGTCAAAATAAAGACAAACTATACTAAGATAAATACTGAACCTATCAGAAAATATTCCATCAGGAAGTAGTACAAAATAGAAGATATGTTTGAAAAAATTAACACAGAAAACACTTAATAAATTCACAAGAAATAGCTTGTCAATCAAACCCTTGGTCTTGGGGGGCAAGATGTGTGTAAGATCCAAAAGACTAAATGCCCCTCAAAAAAGTTTCAGAAATAATTATCTCATGGCACCATATGGTGAAAATATATAAACATTGAACAAAACATATACAGAAAATATATGTAGCTCAAAATGCATGTGCTCATAAAAGAAAAAAAACTTATATCTATATAGTAATATCAAGATTAATATTAGATTGGAGTTTAACAAAAAACATTTCAGAGCCTATCCCAACAAGTCCCAAGTCCCTGGAATCCTCCTCCTGTTTTGGGAAATAAACAGATGATACTCATGATACTCTGATGATATGTGTACTGATACATTGTTATTCCTTAAATATCTCCTACACAAAATGAAGAGGACACTTGAAATATAAAAGTAGATTTTTGTACACTCATTATAATTAAGTGGCACACTGAGAAGAGCCGCACCAGTAACAGAGCTGAAAATGTAAACTCTAAACATTTAATCATAATCTTTCACTTGCATTTTGATCCATCTTTTGCACCAAACTTATGTCATCTTAAAAAAAAAAGAGAAAGAAAGAAAGAAAGAAAGGATGGAAATGGCTCCTCTACTGCACAGCATGAATGTGAAGACTTCATCATTGGAAACAGATGGTGCCCTGAAGAAAGATCAAGGAGACGTCAAAGTAATTATGGTTCACTATTCAGGTAACAATAATCACACATTATTCCATGGAAATCCGGTGTGTGGTATAATAGGTACTTGATATAAAGATGAGATTTTGACCAGACTCTGGAGCTATAAGGTCAAAAAGTCATTAAGATCACGAGGGTTCAGCTTCTTTGGTTCATAAGTATTCACAGCAAATTAAATGACAATCTGCTATGTGGTGGTTGAGATATCTTCCTGTCAACGTGTTCCTCGAGCTCTGGGAAAATTCGCTATCACTTTTTCTGCTATTTCAAGCCAGCAACATGCAAATTTGTCCTCTAAAGCTTTGAGCGTTATTACAGATTGCAGAGCCTCTTGATCTCAAAAAGTGAAGTGTGATTATATCCTCCAGTTACTGTTTAAAATTCCACAGTGTGGTCTCAATCCTCACCGACCTGAGATTCAGGCTTGCAGCAGGAGAACTGGCAGGACTCAGCTGGCCATATTTGTCTGGCATTCAAAGCAATCATTTAATTCCAAGGCTAATATTTTGAAGATTTCACACGGTTTGGATCAGTTTAACAGGAGGATACTATTAGTGAATGTAAAGCTCGTGGCTGCTTTAAAATACTATCTGGCACTGTAACTAAACAGTGAAATGTTAACGGTCATTGATGAAGAAATAAGTTATCCTGTGCATCGTCCCCTTCCCTCTGTTTTAAGTCTCCTCACAGCACTGTAGAATGAAACAATCCTGCCTCAGCAGCCTGAGTAACAGCAAAATCTACAAGTGATGGATTTAGCCCACAGTCGCTGAAAATTACAGTGTGTACTTTTCAGCCTGGACAGTAAGTCTAGTGATCGATAAGTGTGTGAATGTATGTGGGTCTAAGAGGGGCGCCGGTAACAGCATAATTCCTACACCAAAATATAATTTATGTGGTGAGGAAGAGTGGTGCAAATTGCCAATTACTGTGGAAGATCCAATCGAAAGCCCTCACAAATGGTGCCTTTGAGGGAGCTTAGTGTCTCACTGGGGAACGAATCACCGAGCCCGAGGAAACATGCAAATATTAATCCTAACCATCATGTAAGGGTCTGGCACACTATAATCAATACTGAATAAATGACAAATTAGGGTTCCCAAATTGCCAAATTATTAGATAAAACAGCTATGAATTCCAGATAAGCATTGACACACAGACAGACAGACAGATAGATTTAATTTCATTGATTTTTTTTTTGTCACAACAGAAGGATGATCATGTTTTATTACATTCTGATTAGTTTTGGTATGCAGTTAAGTTAAGCAGTTTAACCCGTGGATGTCCTTGTCCTATTTAGTACTGAGGCATAAAACATTTAACCAGATCCACAATCTTTGTGCTATGTCAGTCTTGTACCTTCTCCTTATACAATCAGCCATCAGCCTCAACCAGCTCCCTATGATTAAGGTGTACTAAAAACTTAATTTGATTTAAAAGCATTGCCACTGAACATAATCCAGGCAGAATGCTTGTTTATGCACACACACAAATAATGGAAAACAGGTTGCTACTGGAGAGAGAGAGAGAGAGAGAGAGAAAGAGAGAGAGAAATTAACAAATAATCATACGCAACAATTGGATGCATATGATGAGGCCTGAGGCGACTCTTGATGACCATGGACTTGTTCGGGTGGGTTTGATCCTGTAGTGCTGCATCCATTAGTGGCACTGAACATGAGTGAACGCCTTCATCTTCAGTGTTGAGTTGTGATGCAGCAAACTGGAGGTGCCTCTTCTTGTGTCTTAAATTACTGTTGTAGCCTAGGGCTCATTTGTTTCTTTCGATGTATGCTGTTAGTAACAATGACAGCTACTGACATGCTACTTTTGTGTGTGTTCACCACTTCAGTATTTGTTTGTGAGCCCTGTTTTACATATTCTTTAATATCTGAATCACTGGACCGGCCTGTGTTCAGTCTCTTTTTGTGTTAAGTTACTGCAATCTCATTTTTGGTGGCTTTTATTCTAACTATTTTTGGCTGTGGCTCAGCAGGTAGAACAAGTCATCCAGTAATTACAGGGCTGATGACTCAATCCCCACATCCTACTACTGCCCAACAAAAAACGTATTCTTTAGGTTCTTTTGATCAAATAAACTAAAGTACAGTTCAAGTATTTCCCAAGTCTGCTTGACACAGTAAGAATACTAATATCAAGGTCCTTGTAATGTATTTGAACAAGTGAACAACTTGGGACTAATGGGATCACTTTTTAGTTTATTAAAGTTTACTTCTCAGTGTGTAAATGAAAGCTTAGGCCTGTTCTTTATGAACTGCACCTTGGCCTGAAAGTGGACAGGATTAGGGGGCTGCAGCAGTGGGTGTAGAAAAAACATCCTGTTAGATCTGATTTGTATTTATTGAAATGTTATGAGACAGCTTGCGTGCAGTTTCCATGTGTTTAATTATGTCAACTATTAAAATGGTATACAGGCAATCTGTGATGCCAGTCAATGGTTCAACCGTCATTTTACATAAACACATCATTATATCAGTTTTCTGCTGAAAATAAATCAGCCAAACAGACATCTGTCTCTCAGAGCACATACATCCAAAACATTAATAATCAAACACAGAGAAAAGACACACAAGAGAATTATTGATCTGCCAGATATTGACACACAGATGTTATTTTTGGAACCCTCACATCCCGTTTACTACAAGTGTGTGTTGCTAAGTACAAATTAGCAAAACAGTTTAATGTAATATACAGTTCACTACAACTAGCTATGACAATATGTATCATTATTATTCCTTATTTAAATTAAATTGGTCTCTCTGACTGCTAAATGTCTCCATCACCCACACATGTTTCTCTTATACATCATATTGTTGACATCATTGTTGACATCTAAACTAATTGGCTGCCATTTCCCATCATGCCCTGGGTCTTGCAAGAGCCACTCTGGCTCCTGGCTCTAAAACCTTCAGCCGTTGCTCATGTGTGCATGACGTCGGGATCAAGTCGGACACAAGTCGGACACAAGTCTAACCTGCATATACCCCGTGGTGATCAGCAGTGATTGATTCTGCTCAGGCACATCACATCTGGTTTCACATCTGGTTTTATTTTGTACTGCCACTATTCCATGAAGTATACTACAAGTGAATTTATAGATAATGGTTATACACCAAGTAAACATGAGAATAAATACTGGACGGGTCACGCCTTAGATAGATAGATAGATAGATAGATAGATAGATAGATAGATAGATAGATAGATAGATAGATAGATAGATAGATAGATAGATAGATAGATAGATGGATAGATAGATATAGTTACAGCAGTAGTGGGTCGGCAAATAAAACACTTTGTACGTAACATAAATAGAATCCAATATATACATAGTGTATATATACAGTGCACAGTGTGCTATAAACAATAAACAATAATAATATATACAACAAAACAAAATATGCAAATATACTATAACAATAATAATATATACAACAAAACAGTAGAGAGACCAGAGTTCTCTGTCAGGCAGAGGTGAGAGAGTTGTTGTATAAAGTGATGGCTTGTGGCAGGAAAGATTTCCTGTATCTATTGCTATGACAGCGAAGCTGAAGCAGCCTTCCGGAGAAGGTGCTCCGCTGTCTGACCAGGGTGAGTTGGAGAGGGTGGAGAGGATTATCCATGATGGATAACAGTTTTTTCAGTGTCCTCCTCTCCACCACAGCCTCCAGAGTGTCCTGTTTGCAGCCAATCACAGAGCCAGCCTTCCTGATCAGTTTGTTGAGTCTGTTGCTGTCGCTGGCTCCGATGCTGCTTCCCCAACAAACCACAGCAAAGAAAAGTACACTGGCCACCACAGACTGATAAAAGATCTCCAACATCCTGCTGCACATGTTGAAGGATCTCAGCTTCCTCAGGAAGTAAAGTCTGCTCATCCCCTTCTTGTAAACAGCTTCAGTGTTAGATCTCCAGTCCAGTCTGTGGTTGATGGTAACACCCAGGTACTTGTAATCCTCCACCGCCTCCACATCCCTTCCCAGAATGCGCAGTGGTTGGAAAGCCGTCTTCCTCTTCTCCCTGAAATCTATCACCATCTCTCTGGTCTTGCTGATGTTTAGCCACAGGTGATTCTGTCCAGTCCACTCCACAAAGTTGTCTACCAGTGCCCTGTACTCCTCCTCCTGTCCCTCACTTATACACCCAACAACAGCCGAGTCGTCAGAAAACTTTGAAAAACTTTGCAGGTGACACGACCCGGTGTTGTACTGAAAGTCAGTGGTGTATAAGGTGAACAGGAAAGGAGACAGTACAGTCCACTGTGGAGCTCCTGTATCACTAACCACTGCATCAGACAGAACACTGCCCATACGGACAAACTGTGGCCTGTCTGTCAGGTAGTCAGTAATCCAGGAGACCATTGTGTCATTGTTTACACTTATAAGATGTAATAAGCTTTACTTTTTGTCAAATTAGACAAAAACAACTACAACTACAAAAGTTAAAAATCGATAGTTTGTCTAAAATTAGGCAAAAAATAGAAGTAATAATGTCAGCAATATATTATATTATGTTATATTATATATTAGTATATTAGACAGTAAACATACACCATTATACGCTAAGTAAACAAATAAAGAGTTAATAAGACATCATTTGTTACAAATAAGAAATACTATGATTTTTATTAGATAGTTAACAAAAACTTTTGTAAGCTAACACATACAAATTTATAAACTGTATTAAAGTAGGCAAAACCTAAAAATATTTTCTTTGTTAGAAAAAAACAAACCAGTGTCATATTTTAAGTCGCAGAAAGTGGAATTAAAAAAAAGAAAGAAATAACATTGACATTTTATATCCATATTTTTTTACAGGCTGTAAATTGACATATGCTGTGCCATATTAATAATGGTCAGCAAAAGAACATAGCTCAGAGGACGATGCATTTAATTTGTCTTTATTTGCTATAGTTCCACTTTATTACAGGGTAAGTTTTTGTAATTACAACCTTGTTGGACCCTTATTACTTTCTAGAGGTGGATTAGTGACACATCACATAATACCACCTGTTTAGTGGTTGTAGTGGTGTGACCGATGTGCTTCTGTGTTGTGTTGGTTTGCATAACGCTGTGGACCTCTTTGGATATGATCTCCGTTTATTCTGATAGAATGAGTAACAAGCAGAACCTCCATGTAAATAATACTGCCCACTCCAGCTCCTCTCCCACAGGAGATTTGTACAAAAAGGCATACGTAGTAAAAACATTGCACAGTGAATAAACTACATATTCAGCAAAACACACCTGACAGAATGAGTAACAAGCAGAACCCTCCATGTAAATAATACTGTCAATTCTATCTCCTATACAAATAAAATAAAAATAAAGATATCGACGAACCGGAAGTTAGTTCGGTTTGTTATAACTTCAAGCTAGCGGCTTTCAACTGTTAAAACTACATATAATAAACAAAGAGAAACAATAGGATGGTTTATGATTATCAACTGAAAGAAACAATGACACCCACCTCTCCAACAGGAGAATTGTACAAAAGGGCAGAGGTGGGGAACCCAGAAAGCATTTATAGTAGGGACCACAGAAGAAGAAATTCAAGAGGAGGAGCTCCGAGCTACACTCACAGCCTACACATATTGGATTTGGAGGCATTTCCTTGTCAGGCAGTAACAGATTTTGTGCAATTATATACACATTTGATTCAACACACGGGTTGACCTGGTTACAGTGGCAATATCCACAAAACTGCCACTTGAGGGAATCTGAAGACATTTCCAACACGTCGTTGCGCAAAAGATGAGGTCTGCCATGATGTGTGCGTTCTACAGTTTAATTTTATGCAGAATAATTTTAAGGCAGAATATTTACAGAAAACCGGCTGTGTTGATGTTGAAACCAACGTGTAAATATGAAAGAAAAACGAAAAGACTAACGTTATAATGTAAATAATAATAGGCCTCCTAATTCCACTTCACCTGTTCACTGGTGACTCCCCTATATAGACCAAGTTACCACCGTGTTTCCCTGTCTATGCCCCCTGGTGCGCAGGTGGACAAGCAACACTGCTATTTACATGACTCACCAAAAACATACACAACATAACATATTCACACATCAACACTGGCTACGACAGTGGTTGTTCACGTCTATACTTCTGACAAACATTTCCAGCAACATTTTAAAAAAGTGGCAACAGGATCAATCATCAGCTGGCCTCTCCTCAGCATGCGCCTGCATCTCCCCAGCCTGTCATCTCAGCTACCTTCAGTCTGCTCCTGCTTACTTTTTCTAGCAGTGTGGAGTGACTGTGGGACTGAACTAGTATCTGGGTAGGGGTATCCATCATCTCATGTGCAGGTTGATCTGCAATAACATGAAATGTTTTTGTAGCCAAATCTACGAGGACAGCAGAAAATGATTATGTCCACTGTGCCAGTCGCTCTCTGTCATACGATGTCATCCTTTGTCGGACAATCAATCCTCAAGATAACAACAGAGTCCGTTTTATTCTACCATGACACCTACTGGGTCATTAGCTCAGTGTTAGCGTGTTGCAGGAGCAGCCCACGGCAAAGAGAGAAATCAAACCTGCTGGCAGGGAACCAGCCTCCAAACACAGAGGACTCCATACGTGTTTTATTCCGTACTTCAGCTATACGGTAATATGCTACTAGAAAACCTTTAAGTATACTCTTAAGATTATACTTTTAGCCGATTTTAGTTTATTAAAGTACATTTTAAAGTGTTGTGACCACAGGGGTAGACAGGGGGCACTGGCAGTGTTGCCAGATCTTGCGAGAGAAACAAGCAAAGTGGGCCTAAGAAAACAAGCCCAAAACAAGCGACTACTCTGGTCGTGGTAAAAAAAAAAAAAAAAGAGATATCATTACACTTTGCACACACACATAAATGTCACCCTGAATCCATACATTTATTGCATTGTATCATTGCATTTGTTTTTGTTTTTATATGTTATGATCCTTTTTTGTTTTAGCTCCAGGACTTCAAAACAATATGACATACAATACAATAGGAAGAGGATCGAAAAAGAACATGCCCAAAAAACCCACGACTCGGACTACCGATATTAATTTAAATAACGACTTTCCAGAAAAACAAGCCCAAACTCGCTTTTAATAAGCGGACTTGGCAACTGTGGGCACTGGGAACACAGGGAAAGAGAAACACTGGGTACTTCAGTGCCATGGCTGCAACACAAGGCATATCCCCAATCAGTGTTGTGCCTGAACACGTTCAATGAACGATCGTTCATGAACTCGTTCATATTTTGGGCGAACGTGAACTGAACGCACGTATTTCTGCCTGATGAACGTTATTGTGAACGCGTTCATTCTGGCGTTTGTGAACAGCGCGTTCTCACAGTTTAACTTTGTTCAAGACAGTGCCAGATTTCCACCGAGCCTTCCAGGCGAAAACACACCGTGAACAGGCCTGAATATGTAGCGGAAAAACACCCAATCTGGCTGTTGTGTATAAAAAGGACGCTGGACGAGAGGTTTGTGCAGCTCGCTTTACTTTCGATCAAAACGAAACTGAACTATTTCAGACAGAAACAGCTGCATACCAAACATGCAGTGAGACATTACCAAACGAACACAGATTAATTCATCCTGAAAGGACACAACACTGGCAACACCAGCCACCACAGAGTCGCACAGCGGCATGCGTCATCCATGTGCTAAGCATGGAGGCAAAAACAAATGAAGGCTTCACATCTGTTTTTTTATTGTGATATATCTAAAAAGTTTTGGAGTGATGTTGTCGAATCTCATTTTTTTGATGCTGCTAACTCTGTCCATTCTCTTACCCTTAAACATGTTATTTGCCATGTTAACCCAGAAGATAATGCTCTTGAACTAATGATGAACTTTGTTATCCTATGCAAAATGTTTTATTCACAAACAAAAATGTGCAAAATCACTACCCAAATTTGCTCCTTTTCTCCTGGAACTGAGCTATTTGCTTAAATCTCAGATTTTGTTAAATAACAAAAAAAGTAATGCCTTACTGAGTCATTATGAAAAGTTTTTCCCTGAAGCCACTGTCTGAACTATCTATTTATTTATTATTTTATTTTTCCCTTTCTTCCTCTTCTTTTTTAAAATTATTTATTATTTATTTATTTATACCGCAAACCTGAAACGGCACATTGAACTAAAGCACCCGGCTAGCCTTTCAAGGTATGTGCAAGTGAATAAAAGATCAAAAGACACGGCAACGGCGAGCCAAAACAGATCCTCTACCACCCAAATTGCGGCTCCGCTGTCTTCATCTCCCAGCCGCAGCTGGACAACCTGGTTTTGTAGAATATTGTGGGAGAGCTGCAGTTTCAGTGTTAAAACTGATAAAAATATTCTGTGGTCTGTGGTTCTATATGGGCTGTGGCAATCATTTTTAAAAATAATAGCTCGCATCAACATATTGAAAAAAAAAGAACTATGAACTAGTTCATATTTGGAACTGTGAACTTAGTTCAAAATTTTGAATTATGAACTATGAACTGAACTAGTTCATTTTAGAATGTGTGAACTGAACTTTGAACTAGTTAATTTAGAAAGTGAACTTTCCCAATACTGCCCCCAATCCTCTGTAGTTTTAAACTGTGTAACTCTTCACTTTTATACTTGAAGTTCACAGGACATACTCAGGATTAAGGAGATATTAATTTTCTTTTCAAACAATAGTTTATTTGATGGCACAATATACAAACCTTACAATGACAAATCAAAAGACATCCCAGCTCAAACCAAATGCCAACAAAAGCAAAAATGCAAATCAACAGATTAAGTACAAGCCAAATATACGCTGACTTTTCCGTGCACTACAAACCAATGATACTTTCAGCAACATTGTGTAATTATTTGAACCTTGAAACAACAGCTTCAAAATCACTGTCATGTTACAGTGATTGTATTAAGGTGAATTAATGTCTCTGTCGTACCCATTTCCTCTCCTATGGCTTGTTTCTGCACTATTGTCACTTCAGTGAGCAGGCATGATCAGAGCGCATAGTTCAAGGCAGTCAGTGATTTTGGTGAAACTTTATTATTTTTTAAGGTTTCCTCGTTTTCCCTCACATATCCTACTGCCCATGGAAGCAGTAAAATCACACATGTGTGGGGGTCCCTAATACATTGCTAACAGTGTTGGGAAGATTACTTTGGAAATGTAGTTGGTTACAATTACAAGTTACCCTGTTGAAAATGTAATAGTAGTGTAACTATTTCAATTACTTTCTCAAAGTAATGTAACTAATTACATTTGATTACATTTTGATTACTTTTCTTAATTTTGAATGAAATCTCTCAACTGCTAACCATTTTCACATTTTAAGACCTATAGTGTGATAAGCCTTTCAGTTCAAAGGTTTAACCATATATTATGAGTCTGACCTTCGGCCTGTACTGCGAAGAGGCTCACTTCCTCACTAAATGGAGCGACAACGGGCTGATTTCAGCCAAGAGGAGCAGGTTGTTTTAATGGAGAGAGTATGAGCGATACAAAAAAGCCTGATCACAGCCTGAAGCAACAGTGTTGCTGCAAATATGACAAGAGGAGGCTGATTTTAATTTCTGACAGCTTTACATTGAGCTGCTTTTAAATATGAAGCTTTAGAGCAACAACAACTGTTGTTTTGAACTGTGTTTTATATTGTTTTCATATATTTCACTGATCGCAATTATAAAATGCCAGTGTGTGTTTTATTGAAAGCGAGGCTGGGTGTGCGTATGAAAATAGGTTAGAGTGGGTTTTTTAGGTGCTGTAGCTACAAGCAAATCTCATGTTGTCTCTGTACAAAGACCTTCTTAAATGTGAGAAAACAGAGTAGACCTACTCAAGATTTGCGTTTGGGCAACACATAACAGGCGAAACAATTAATTTATTCATCGCCACAACATTAAGTTAAAGTATCTGTCCCGCTGCGAGCGCACAACTTCTTTCAGTGGTGACTGACTGCATATAAAAGTAAATAAATGACCTTCTGACGCGAGTCGGATCAACAGCTGAGCAGCGTATCCCCTCAGCTGAACATCTGTAGGCGGAGACGCTCAGAGAGAAAGTAAACAGCAGCGGATCAGCGCGATCTCTCCCTCCGCACAAATGCTCCGTTCTGATCCAGCTCCACTGGACTTTCAAAGTAAAGGTGACGTCAGCTGTAAATGAGTTAAATAGTGAAATAGCGGCGCTTTTATAACCGATTTTATGATTAAACTCTGAACAGAACCTGGTCGGGACCAGGTTATGAGCTAAGCATAAGTTACCATGGTGATCTAGCCGGGTAAAAAGAGAGCCACCTTTGTAATACGGGGAAGCCTGGCTTCTGTCTGTATTAAGTGTTTTTTGTATTTCCAGCCCAGGAACATCTTGTGCGCCGCCGACACTGTTGCTGCTGAGTCTGACTGCCGCCGTACGGTTTGTCGGTTGAGTCGAATGGCACATGACCAGAGAGAGTCAATCATAAGCATCAGTTTTGGAAGGAGGATGTTGATATGAAAAAAACTAAAAACAAACATGAATCCAGGGGGGCGAAAAACTATTTAATAAATCCGAGCTTTGGCGGCGATTTTTCAAATGTAACTTAAGTCGTAATCATTGAAATTTCCAAAAGCAACTGTAATTTAATTACATATTTTCTCCCAGTAATGTAACGGATTACAATTACGTACATTTTGTAATTAAATTACGTAACGTCGTTACATGTAATTCGTTACTCCCCAACACTGATTGCCAACAAGCACTCTTTTAATCACAAATAAGGAATTAACATAGAAATAAATGGAATTTATTATTATAGTATTTTTCATCAATAAACAGTTTAAAATAAGGTGCATCCTGTCTGCTTCCATATCTAAAGTGCGCCTTACCTCCTATCAGCTGTTTGAACACACTGTTTCAACTGATGTCACCATTTACATCAAATGTATTAAAGAATGACATTTTGACAGTCAACATGTCAAAAATGTCATAATCCAGTAAATGGTTATTAATACAGATGACTTTTGTGGAGAAAGAAGAAAGTGGAGAAGTCACCAGTATTTTATTCACTCTATTCATGTCATACATGAAGATATTTCTGTCTTTGTGTAGTGAACATATGCATTTCTTCCAGTGATGTAGGTGTAAATCTGCATATAGAGAGGGGAAGTGAGATCAGATCTCAAGTGGTCACAAGAGGCATGTCGAGACACGTCTAAGGTCAGGAGTGAATTGACGGGCTTGAAGCTGTCCACTATGATTGGATCATTCATACCGGATGGTGCAACCACACGTCTCCCTCTCTCTCAGAACACACAGGTTCGTCCGTTTGCCTATTTATCTATCTCCGTCATAAACATTAGTGAGGGTTAGGTTTAATTAATTTAGAGACCCACCCAAAGGCCAGAATATAACTGAACCGTGCTCAGCATGCTGCTCAGTTTACTTCATAAGTTTCGACATTTAAATAATAATGTTGCTTAAAGTATAACTTTGGTGGGCATAGTATATATAGCATAGTGATAGTAGTACATTGCTATACATAAAAAAAGTAAAATCAAAGCTCCTTGTCTTGTTTAAAAGAAGCACACTAATAGCACACTCAAGTGTCCTTGAGCAAGGCACTGCACCCCAGAGCACTCCTGATGTTTGCATAGAACCAATGTAAAAATGCAGTCCATTGTCTTGTATCCAATAAGCTCCATGCTAATGGGTTTATGGGTTTAAGCAGGGTTGTTGGCAAACAACAACAATGTGTATTCAATATGTGTATTTATGCTTATTATTTACCTTAAAGCCTTATGCTTCTGTGCTGCAGATGACAGATGGTCTAAACAGACAGATACATCAACGTATTTTCATGCCAAAATGAGCACAAAAGTCGCAGTGTGCCACCTGATCTGCATAAACACAATCTCCGTCACTGCACTCTTCTCACCCAAGCAGGTTTGTTTGGAGCCAGGAAATTACCAACTGAGTATGTTGTGCTACAGCTGACAATACACTGGCATCAAAACTGTGGCCAAAAGGTTTCTGTCTTACTTACATCTATCCATCTGTTTCTCTTCTGTCAGAAACATTCAAAACACTGCATTGTTTGTTTAGAAACGTCGGTTATGTCAGTTATTCAAGGATTTCTGCCACACTGCATGAGGAGGCAACACTTTTCTTGATTACTCTCAGGATTGCAGAGTTTTGACAATTGAAACAGCATTTACTACTTGAATAAATATAAGTAACACCACATTCTAATCAAAACAATTTAACTACTGCCTACAGCAGCAGACGGAGACCAAACAACTGAATAACACACAAGAACATAACTAGAAAAAAGCTGCTTTTGGCCTTCAATTGTGTGTGTGTGTGTGTGTGTGTGTGTGTGTGTGTGTGTGTGTGTGTGTGTGTGTGTGTGTGTGTGTGTGTGCACGTGCGTGTATGGGACATGAGGGATTTCAGATTTTTCTCTTTTATGAACCAATTATAAGAAATGGAATAAAACATTCCTGAGTAGGCCTGTGGTCCCACCGGCTCAGACAGTACATTTCAGAGGGAAAACACCCTCTCTCCAATGAATGACTTGGAGCAAACACAGCAATTACACTCATGTTTCAGCAGAATTTGCCCCCTGTATCCCAAGACTATAGGATTGCTGTTTCTTGCTAAAATTCTATTACATTTTGTGCTCAGGTAATGCAACTTTCAGTGTTAAGCTCTGTTCCGGTGTGCAATATGATATGATACATGAGCTCAGTAGCCTGGCTGGTTTTGGAGGTTATTGGAGTTTCTACTCTGATGATACACCGTTCTCATTGTACTCTTAGATATGCAGCACTCAGAGATTGAAACCGAGAGCTCCTCTGCAGTTAGCAAGTCTTACAATCTACCAGCTTTGCAACTTTTTAATAACATTTTCTACTCTGCAAGATGTGCAGTATTGGATAATGTACCACTAGCTTTATCCATAAGAGGATGATTAAAACCTGCTGCCAGGAGCTGATAGAATTAGCCAGTCACCACTATGATGAATGGCCATCACATCTATCAACGTTATTGTCCAAAAAAAGGGAAAATGTTTGGCGATGATGTGATTACCGAGGCTGAGTGAGGACAAGGAGACAATGTAGAAGGACATCAGAGGACATCATTAGCATCATTAGCGGGGATCACTCTTCAAGGTCACTTTTTGAACATTGTATCTACAATTCAGAATAGCCAGATTTGTTCAGGTTGACCTTCCCTTCATCTTCCTCTCACCACTAAGCCACATTGATCTGAAATGTTGCACAGAGAGCTCTAGGTACAGACAGTTTACCGTGCTTTAATGATGATCCTCTTGTCACATATTGTGGGCCCGTCACTTGAAAAAGCCAGATTGCGTTTCTAATGATGAACAAGCTGTGCCAACACCTTTGGTGTTACATTTCTAATTCACATACAGATATGTTTACAACATTACAATGATACATGTTCATCTGCTGTCTGAAGGAAATATTCACATGCGCTGAAGAAATAAAAATAGCATCAAAGCTGCTGTGACTGCTGTTCGCCTGCTCTGTGGGCATCCAACAACTGATTACATCAACGGCACTGTGACATAATTAGTCATATAGTTAACAGCATTACTCGTTTGATAAAGCAATTTTTCCTTAACTTCCTGAAACAGACAATTCAACGGCCGTCCCTGCTCCCTGCAGTGAGCGACCAGGTGTGCAAAGGTTAAAAAATACGTGACTCTCCAAGTGCTCTTCAATCTCTCCACCCCAGCCTATTTGTCCTGTGCTGGATTGCAGGAGGCTTGGGCTTATGTCAGCTCATGCCCAGCTTGGGCATGAGGCTGGGTACACCCCAGTAAATTGCCGGTCTATCACAGGGCTCACTCATATATTTGGCCTTTTCCACTACAGGAACCTGATGACCTTTAACTTTGGGGGGTTGTTCTAAATCCAAGTTCATCCAAGAAACAGCTAGTCTGAAATACACAAATGACAAACGCTTAAGTGAAGTGTCTCACTACAGTAGTCACTGTATAGGTGATATTCTGGTTTAGAACACCTCACGTGTGCTTCAGTGCAATGTTATGTATTTGTCCCTGTGACCCTTTGGACCATTGGCTCAAAAACATGATATTTCTAGTAACTGTTGTGTAGTTTCAGTATTTTCAGAAGATTTATTTATTCTTTTTTAAATTGACTAATTGGCAGAGCAGCATGTATAAATGCTGCTTTGCTGTATATTCACTTGAATTTTTTATTTTTTATTTTCTTGTCTTCCTGCCACTGAGTTACACACAATGGTACACTAGAATGTAAATTACAAAAAAAGGTTTGCAACATTTGTTTAAAGGTAAAGTGGAAGGGATCAAGAAATTTAGACCATCTTTTAATGTCAACATTTTTTGTAACATTATTTATCAGCAAAGAGGATGCTATGAACACCAACATGTGGAGTGCTCCATTTAAAGTGTGTGGTGATCCTCATACCCAGAGGTCGCCAGTAACTCCCTAAAGAGTACCAGAGACAGGCATACTGAACAAACAATCTAAACATTGTGAAGCAGAAAGCTAGTTAGTTTAAGGCAACAAAACGATTTGGTTAGGTTTAGGAAAAGTACTCATGCTGACTGACATGGGTCATCTCAGATTCTAGCAGGCCCCTCTGTGGTGCGCACTGGATGATGCTTGAGGTTCCAGAAAGTTTCAGGAACATCACAGAGGTGGCACTCCACACCAACCTGCAGAGCATGCACACCTAGTTTATCTTTAACAGACGCTGACAGAGGCTGCATCAAGCCCCATAGAACAGATTGCGCCAGGCAGGAAGTCTTACACCCACAGGAAATGTAGAGTATCCTGTCAGTTTTCGAAATAACACACCCTGTGTGGATTTATAATCTACAGCACAACATAGTCGGAATTATCAACAATCGCAATTTGAACATACAAAAACTCAATCTGATAAATCAACAATATCAGGCAAGCTTGACGCTACGCTTTTGAAATGCTCCCAGCAGGATATGAGGACAGACCCAAAATTTTGCAAAACGCCGAACGTCATAAAGACAAACCCGGTAGTATCAAGGTGTTACATACAGTGTGTAACCTGACTTTCTTCTTTTACTACAGCCACTAGAAGCCTCGTGATGAAATGTAAATGTGGATCATAATGAGCTGCTCGCACAGAAGACGCATACGTTGCCATTTTTTTGTTAGCTTTGTGTGTGTGTGTTTGTGTTTGTTGTGTGGGTGTGTGTGTGTGTGTTTGGAGGGGGGGTAACAGATTTAACAGATGCACAGTTACATTAATCCCTCATTGTTAACCACTCTTTTACTGTTATGTCTCCCTGTTCATGTCATGAGTAAACAAAGCGAGCCACATTACTTTGACAAAGGACCACTAAAAATAAGGATAGGAGTGCAGAAGTGGCTGCTGGGACTTGGCAGTCAGACTGAAAGCCCACATAGCTGTCTGTCGTCGTCTGATAATGCTTCAGTTTTAATTGTTACTCACGGATACTGATACACAAGGTACAGGTGGATAGGTGTTACCATGATGCACAACTTCCTTCTTAGGAGCCCATTCAGGATATTTATGAATCTCCTGGTTTCTCTGTGTGCGTGTGTGATGCGCGTATGTACTGTGTGTGTTACTGCAATTTTATATGCTTTACTTCTACTTCATATTCTGACTTATCCTCACAATACCTTGCAGGGATTTGGCAGTTATGCAGAAAGCTAATGTAAAGCAAGGTGTTCCTTAGAGGAGTAAAAACTATGAATTTGAAAATTTGTGTCTTTATCTTGGGAGACCAGATAAACAATAATTCACTACGGTCCCACCCAACAAACTCAGTTGCGTTCATGTCAAGACTCTCTCCCTATAAACAGAGCTAGTTCACAGTAATGGCTTCCTGAGGGACAGATAGGAAACAGACCCTATAGAGGGAGATAGTCCTCATCTCACAAGTCCCATCTTCTTGTAAATTTGCAGCAGTCTCAGTGGGGTGATAAAACAGATGCACAATTTACTAGCTGTGGGACAGGAACAACACACATTTGAGTTATTACCGAGAGCACAAAATTGAAGCAGCAGTCATGTTTTATGCAAACAACTAAAACACCCCTGTCTACCTCCAGTATCATTAATGTTTACCAATTCAGAGGTACTTTATTCTTTGTGAACAACACTGAAAATTGCCATCTAAAAAACAAAATAACATTCATTTCAGAGAATCGCGCTGAAAATGCAAATGCCCTAAGGGTGGCGCTAGAGCAAAGACAGTCTTGTGATAAAATATAAGAAAAAAGGGATCACCCCTCCAGAGCATCAGTCTGCTTATCAAACTTGACAGCCAACTTAATTGAAGATGCAACAAAAAGAAGTGTTGCCACTACCATATTTCATCCAAGAAGTTTCAGTGAGCGATAACAGCTGAGAGACGAGCGTTCAGCTTTCTCTTGATGTTATCGCTCTTTTTAATTAAACGCATGTGATGTATAGAAAAGGGGCTTGTAGCAGTTCATTAGAAAATTAGTTTAATCAACTCTAATGTTGAGGAAGTAACGACTTCAGTCATCCTTAAGTGAATATTAAGGTGCACACTGATCAATGTAACTGTAAATGTGTGTATTAAATAGATCTAAATGGTTTTCCTACATTGTGGTGACAAACACATCTTTGTCTATGTATTGGAGAGGGCGTGGTGTCTTTGAGCATGAGTCCAAGACTTTGACACTGGAGACCAAAGTTGCTGTCCTGAGTCCCACACGGTCTAGGCAATAAAAGCACTTAGTGGAGGTTCGGAAGAGCTTGTGGTTTAGGTTTAATGCTAACAAACAAGTCATGGCTTATTCAATATTAAACACAGACCATGATCCCTCAGCCTGCTGCCAAGTGCCTCAATACAGCCATGCAGAAGCTAAACACTGCTATTGTCACTTTAAGGGATACCGTAGTGCAAGACTGGATTTAGACAAAAAACAAATGAAATACGTTGTCAGTGAACATTTTCCTGATTTGTTTACGATCAACATTTTGTGGCTTGTGAGATTCGTTGATCAACATTTCCTCTACATGTCAATATGCAACATAAAATATTCTAGGTGACAGGGTTTTGTGTGCACAAGATACCGTAGTGCTGTGTGTTGTCACCCTCATTCTGAACTCAACACACAATCATTGTAGGTACATGTGTAAATAAGACAGCAAAGACCATAGAGTGAAAACGATGCTTCTGGTTTCAGTTATGTTGGAAAAGCACACGTGGTGATCACAGAGATTTTTCCCCCTTAATAAGCTATATTGTTTGAAATATAGACATTTGAAGATACAATAATATGCACTTAAAACAATTAATTAAAGTGTCTGCAGAGGTCCCTGAGAGTGTGGTGGGGTGCTGGCTGACCATAGTGGTTAGCTACTTTGCTAAAGTGAAATTAAAACAAAAGATGCTATTAACTTTTTACATTATACTGCTGTGCTTTTGTTCTGGTTAGGTTTGTGCACAAAAGCCACATGAAGAAAAACGTAGCATTTTGGCTAAAAGTAGCTAGCTGTTTGGGTCAGGCTGTGTAGAGGTCTTGTAAAAAAAAAAAACATACATTTTTGTGGCAACAAACAGATGACTTTCCTTAAAAAAAATATTTTGTTTAGTTGTGTAAAGTGTACTGAGGTCTCCTTAAAAAGATGTCCAGTGGTATCACAAATGTTGGAATGCTGCAGTCACATAACGATCGGCAGAGCTGATCAGGGTCGTTCGGCTGGTAATTTGCTGGTACTGTCCTTTATCTACATTTCATTATCCAGTGTGATTTAATAGTAGACCTAGAAATCAGCATTTCCTTTATATACATTCAGTATAAGACTACTTTTGGCAGCACCTTTAGTGCTATCAAATATAATATTATAATTCTATATTATTGTATAATGTTCCCCACAATTGTGAAGTGAAATATCCGTACCGGTCTATGTAGATGGTATATTGTTGCCTGAAAAGTGCAGATGAAAAACATCCTGTGTTGACGGGGTTTAAAAGTGGTGGCTTTGTGAGGCTGCAGTAGTGGTTTTACAAAATGCTAATTACAGCATGCTTACATGCTCACTATGAAAATGTCAATGTGACTATCTCAAACATTTCCGGTAGCGGCAATTGCAGGTGTATTTCTGGACCTCACTGCTTCCCAGAGATCCAGTCGCCTGTGTGACGTCTTACAGTTATCAGGCCTCCATAACAACACCACTTGAAAGTTACTTGCACCTTTTTTTAACTGATATTTATTTATATGAAAATCTTCAAGATTATTACTTTAACATTCGAAGTCCGTCCAAATTGACACACATCTCACAACTTCTGCAATATCTACAATGCTTTATTTACCAAATGTTTTCAGCTATCATTGCTTCACTGTGACAATATTATCATGCAGATGTTTAGAAACTAATTACTAAATGGTTTAGCATGTTAATATTATACATTTTGCTATTTTGCGCAATACACTCAGTAGAGCTCGAGTCCCCAGGAACAGCTCCAGGCTTCATGTTTCACTGAGCAACTTTGAATTAACAGGGCCTCGCCCCTGGCGCTGTGTCCAGATTTCCCTTATTAGATCATGGCATATCTAAGGAAGATGGACATGTTTGGCAAGCATTCTGTCATATATGTGTATTAAATGTTAGCCTACATTATCTAGCAACCATAAAAAATGTGCATGACAATCCATCCAACATTTGACCAAGTTTTTTCAGTCTGGACCAAAGTGCTGGTCTAATCTACCGGTCGTTGCCATCCTCAGAGCAATGCCTCTAGTGTGGCTACAAGAGTGCACTTGCCATGAGAGTTTAGAGATGATTGACAAACGTTTGACATGACATCTGCCAGTTGAAGGGCTGCTGTCTCTATTATGAACATATGTTGTTCTCTATCACATCATACCAGGCTTTATTATTCTGCACATGGAATCCCATCTTCTCTTCCCATTTAGAGACTCTATTGTTGAGTCAGGGGGAATTGATTATCATTAACTGAATGGAGAGAGCCAGACTGGCACCACCACTTGCATGCACTCATCGGCTGATTGTATTGAGACGCTGATGCTGAGATGAGGAGACTGATTTTAAGTCAGGGTTGTTCTGTCAATTGTCAGTGTTGCTGCCCGTCTGAAAGAGTGTTTGAGATTAAATGGTCCACAGGCTTTACCCTGGAGCTGTTCTTCGATGTCTTTTAAGTCCATACTGGCAGGGCACCATGTGGTGAGGGGACACTTAGAGAAATCAGTCAATCAATCACAACATCTTGTTCTGATGGGTAAGACACTAAACTGGCAATGTAGATTTAAAGAAAGGTGGAACGAAACAGGCACTCTTTACCTTTTTAAATTGCCTCCAGTATGTGTTCAATATAATTTAACTCAACTTCATCAATGTCAAATATGATTAATGCAAACCTAGGGGGACAGAGACACTGCTGTAGACTGACCATACTTCTTCTAAGTAGAGCCCTATGAAGTCCATCAAATCCTCTATCACTTAGGCTTTTACACCGATTATGCATGTGGCGTTATTTAAAGTCTCTGATGGTTCTGCTTAGGGCTTAAAGCAGACTTTGGAATTGAGCTGTAGACTTCTGATAGCAGCAGCTCTCTTGAATCAGAAACCTACTTTTGAGCCCATTGCAAGTTTTGTTCATAAGCCCTGGCTGCCTTTTAAAGCTATAGTAAATAACGTGAGTATTAACAATGAAAAAGCCATGTTTAACCCAGTGGTTTTGTGGGGTGCCTAAATCAAAATGAAAAATCCAAAGCGAGTCTGTGGGTCCTCAAATACTCTGGAATCTGGAATTCCTCTCAAACGTTCCATCAGAGGTACAATCTGTTCACGACTTATAATGAACAACTACCTCATTTTTTTGTTGTTGTTTTTTTTACAGTATTGAGATTGCATATCATTCTTCCAGTTGCTCAGGATAATTATAGCTTGGTCATTTTGGTCTGCTTCTGCAAAGCGGCTTGAAATGAGGTACTACTCTGCATGGTGAAGGGGGATTTGCTGTAATTGGCTCCTGAGAGTTTTGTAAAGATGGCAGCTGAACATGTGCTTTGTTTGCTTGGCTCCATTAGCGTAATGGTCCATTTGTACCCGTGATGTGCTGAGGTGAGCAGAGGCAAAGTTTATGGAACATAACTTTTTTTGTCTCGTAGGCAACAACCCTCCATCCCACTCCTGTCATCAAGGGTTCATACTGTATTTGTTTTGGAAACAGAGAAAGGTAGGGAGAAGAGGCAGAGTGATGATAAAGGAATTCTGTCAGAGGTGTAGAACGGCTGGCGGAACTAAAACAGTCCATCACGCCAACACAACAACAAAAGGACCTACCTAGATATTAGTCAGGAGGGACATTTTCTTCAAGGGGCCAGAGTAAGCCAAGTCTCTGTTATGCAGGCTACATTTCTGTGTCAGATTGTATTTACTGCATTTGTATCATGTTGTCATAGTAATACTGTCTGCTATAAATTTCAAGTCTACTGAGGGGAAGCAATGTTGATTTTAAATCTATTGATTAGGCACTTCAAATAATGGTAGTGAAAGGAATCCACCGCCCACTGTTTCACCACTGTTCATTAGGGCCAGAGCATAGAGGTTACCATGGTCCATACCAGAGGTGGATAGAAGTTATTGTTTTTGTAGAACTTATTATTAAATGTATGATGATGATGATGATGATGATAGTTATTATTATTATTAGAAGTAATGGTTGTAGTAGTAGTATGGGAGTTATGGATCTCAGGACTTGACATTGCAAAATGGCTTGATAGCACCCCCTATAAAATTATTAATGAATTAAACCTCAGTAAAATTCAATTTTAGGCCACAAAACAAGGAATGATAGTTACTCAAGTATCCATTGTCCAGTTGCTCCAAACTACACAGGCTTGATGAGAATCCCTGTCGGACACCTACATGCTAAAATTCAGTTATAGTCCTAGTGCCACTTACTGGCAACAGGAAATTACATGTTTTACTCTTTTTATATTATATACTTAAAAACGTTGCTATGGCAATGGTGACGTGAACACTGTCAAAGCCAAACCAAATGTCAGGTTTGATAAGAGTCGTGGCCTAAAGACATCTACGTGTCAATTAGGAGTCACAGTTACTAAGCCACCTACTGGCAGCAGGAGGTCAGCCTTGAGTCACAGTCATCTTTTGATTTACATGAGATTTATTGAGACACCTGAGTACTTTTTATGATATAGCCACCGGAACATTGTGTATAATTTGTGAATGTCCTGTGGCCTGTTAAAATTGCCAAAGGGATTGACACACCAAATGCTTGGTCGAAATCCCAAGTAGGGTATGTCCCACTCGCTTTTTCTTGTTAAACAGTGTGTAATCTTGGTGCAAAGTGAGGAGCATTGCATAAAAGAATTGTATTTAGACTCCTCATTAGTCATGGACTTGTTTGGGCATTACATAAATTAAACCAATCAACCTATCATCTCCTATGTCCCAGGACCCGGTGCATAGCTATTAAGAGTTAAAACTCATCTTTGCTGAGGGACACATATGTGATCCTTGGTTGCTGGAAGCTCTGCTCTGTCGTTTCTAAATCAGCTGTCCCATCATAACTATATTTGACTGTTTATGAAAAAAGAACACTGATATTTAACTGAGGAGGAGGAGGAGGACTGCTGCTGCGCATCCCTCTGTGTGTCGTGATGTACAGCTCTCGGTCCATGGATCAGCTGGGACGAGTCATAAAAATCATCATCCAATCAATAGCTGGTGGGATGCAGGTGGGGGAATACATTTTTAATGAGGAAAATATAAATGACATTACAGCATTCCTCCAGCAGCAGAAAAGATATGTGCGTGTCTACATAACCATGCACATTAGTGCACAAGAAACAGCTGATAAACTCTACACATCAGAAGGTCACACACATCATCCGGATTGATACAATAAAATAGTCTGAGTTGAAACAGCCTTCCTGAAGAATCATGAGATCCTGACTAAGAATGATCATTTTAGAAGCTAAAAGTTTAATTCTGTTTCCATTGGAGAGTGTATAACTACAGCTTTTAGTTGCTAAAATGTGCCACCAAAATTTGCTGCAGCAATGAGCTCATGAAAAACCAACATGGCCAGGGGGACAAAGGTGGACACAAGTACATTTGCTATTTACACATCATGGGCACTGGGCATGAAAAACACAACCGCCTCTCTGAAACTAGAAATGACACTTGCGCTGCGTTGTGCACCACTTTGCACCAGGCTTAATATAGAGTCCAATGCAATAGAATTAAAAGTTGTGTTGACCAGTCTGAGTTTGGGCAACATGCAACAACGGTGCATTCAATTCTGCTTTTAGCAGTGCCATAACATTGTTTTTAAAGCTATGGCCATGATGGTTCCATAACATTAACCTTATAACCATGTGGTTATTATTAGAACCATGATGATTTTACCAATAATGAAGCAAGGACTTTATCAGCCAATCCATGATCTTTCCCTAAACTTAACCATTTGTTTTTGTGACTAGACCTAACCAAAGCATAACCACAGCATTGTCACCTTACTTCGAAAATTGATTTTTACACTTTTGGGAGGTGCAGACAAATGTTTCACTAATGATGTGCATCAAATTAGGGTGTGCTTCTATGTGTTGAACTAGAGTGCATAGACAAATGATGCATTTTGTTCTTTTAATCTATTTTAAGCTTCAATTATTGTTAATGATATTAAACACAGAGAATGAGGGAAGATTTCTGAATGGAAATATGGCCTAAAATGATTGATAAGATTTGATAGAATACCAGACCTGTGCCTAGGTAGTAAAAAAAGGGCCAAGTTGGCATACATGCACACAGAGTTGGACATCAAGTCTGTGACTGAAGCACTCAAGTCTATTTTGGAATTAATTAATTCATGATCAGTTTGTTAAACATTCTTCTTCAGACACCACATGGAGAAGTAAACAATCCAATCCTCTCTGCTCGCTCTGTGGTTCCATGGGAAATTGACCACTGTGTCCGTCTGTATAAACATGGACATCACATTAATGGACAATGCATGATGAGATTATGCTTGTAATGGGGAAAAATGTAATGTACCTTGTTTGCCTGAATGTGGCTGTTTGTGCTGTAGTCAGGGGCCACTGGAGTATGTAATTTTATGGTCTCCATATTCAGACATTTAGGGACAGCGCCAGCTGGCGCTTTGAATAAATTTGGAATTTCTCAGTTTCACATTTATTTGTTGTCAAGTCACCAATTTCATGGTTTGTGATTTATATTTGTGTGTAGATGTGCAGAAATCAGAATTTCTTTCACCATTGCTTTGTTGCTCCCCTTCTGATAAGTGGTCTGAATCCAGGAATGCGGCTGTTGACAGCCGTTCATGAGCTTTAGCTTGCAGACAGTATATGCTCAAAACTGTGTGCATCAAAACCCTGCCAGGAACCATGCCTGTTATGTCCAGGGCTGGCAGGTAGTGGAATACTAGGTGTAAATGTAGAACATCTGTGTACCGTGGCACTGTTCAAAAACATGCTGACACAATAATTATGATGCTGCGGTAGGTTTTAAATTTGTCTACTGTTCTCGCCACATTGGTGTGACATCTATTATTTAATAGACAAATGCCTGTATACGAATGTATTAATTTTCCTGGTGAAGTACTTTAACTGAAAGTTCAACTATCTATCTATCTATCTATCTATCTATCTAATTGAAAGCTTTGTGATTAATTAATCAGAATTAATCTAGTATGCCAATATTTGCGGCAAGCATTTAAAAATATTTCAAAGCAAATGTTTATTGGCAGATGAGAGAATCAATTAATGGTATATATAAACATATATATATGCACGTGTGTACATGTATTTATAGATACAAAGAAAATACTTTCCCTGGATGAGACCTCGGTTGTTTCAAGCCCCATCAGACAGGATTTACGTTACAGAGGGAAGTGGGGAGTGATATATTCACTGTGTTCCTCTGTAATTTAAGTCATCGTTCGGACAGCATTTTAACCATCATAAAATTACAGGGTAAGGGTTGTAATGGACAGGCTGAGAGTTGAAGGGGAGGTGCTGAGGGAGACGCATGAGGCGAAGAAACTGCGTGAGGTGAATTTGAGACAGAATTTCCCTCCTCTCTGAGTTACAGCTCAGTCAAGTCTCAACACACAGACATGAAACACTTACTGATGTTGTTCAGTGTGACTTGGACTTGCAAATAAAATAAATATTCATTCACTTAGACTCACAACAAGTACAGTAAATCTGTAGAACGGACAATAAAATGTAAGCAGAAGCTCTTTAATTTGACATATAGAGACAACAAACTCTTGCCTGGTTATTATGATTGCACTGTAATAACTCTAATTACCACAAATCCACAGCACACTAAACATCCAACATGCAAAAATTAGTTATTTTTTGTGGCTCAACAGCTTCAGATTGCAGTTCACTTAATGTAGACATCAGGAACAAAGATTGCTTTGTTGTGATTACATTACTTATGATTAAAAAGTAAAGTATCAACAATCATCACAAAGCACAGCCAAACATATAGCAAGTAAAACAACACAAGATATAGCATGCTTGTTTGTTTGTATTTTTTTTTCTTTACACAGTTTCATTCATGTGTCGACAAAACGCAAGACACTGCAAACTAGTTTATGATCATAGGTGCAGTTTGAAATTTAAGCCTGGGGATCTGCAAAAAGAAAATCTAGAGGAACATTAATGTGCAAGCCCATAGCAGCAGCTTAGCACAAAAAATGAATAATCAGGATACCAGCAGGTAGGTCATAATCCGACTAATACAGTATGTCCAATGAGTGTTGAAACATTGTGCGAAGTGAACTCACAGCAAACCAGATACAGATTAATGAAATAAGAATTTCTCCAGAAAAGTTTTTTTTTAAAAAGCGATCATCCCCCAAAACTGACTGCTTAAAAGTCAGCAGACAGAGCAGGTTATATGACGCAAAGTCATGAGTTAATAAAAGTATAATTACCTAGTATAAAAATTATTCAGTATAGCCTATAACTTAAATCATGTAAGAGTCAATCCTGATTATGCCATAAACTGCAAAGACATAGCCTTTCACTGTTACTTCTTCAGTAATGCACAGGTCACAGTTATATCTAGAGGCACTGTGGCTAATCCATGGATTGGGCAGGAGCGGTTATAAAAATTAACATTCTGATTAATAGCAAATGGGCTGCTGGTGGGTGAAATAGTTTATCATTAATGAGGAAAATAGAAATTGCATTACCTGCAGTGATCCACCAGCAGCACGAACAGAGCTGTACTCGTTTACAAGGCGCAGCAGCTTAACTCCATTGATTATATAAAGCTCCCGACATGCCGACAGGATTGGTCAGGATCCAATCCTAATGTTCTGTGTTCTTCTACACAACTAAAAGGTCACACACAGTTCAAGTTCACACAGTGAAAGTTTGAAGTTAGTTTGGAGCAAAGCAGCCTCATGATCAATCCCACATTCCTCAGTGCTGTTTAAAAAAAAAAAAAGTTCTAAAAGTTGAGAGTTTCCTCTTTTATAGTCAGAGGAAGGCATTGCCATAGATTGTTAGTTGTGTAGATAATATCTCGATCATTATATGCATTTTTAGCTACAGCCATCAGGGGGTTTAGTGGACCCCATGAACCAACACAAACTGGGCCTGTGCTTGTAATTCAAGTCCATCAGCAGGAGGTCCAGCTCTGTGTCTGTCTTGTAACCTATTATTTTGTGAAACTCTCGCCAACAACTTCAAGCAAGACTTACTCTTGTCTCTTGCCGCTGGCTCAGTCACTCACTTTTTTTTTTCTTAGAACATCCCGTTCGGTCTCCGTCCTGACGTCCGTGGAAGCTGCTGCGCCAGGTTCCGTTCTCCATTTGCCAGTTTCCAGTCCTGGTGGCCAGTCTGGCACCTGCTACCCACCAGCATTCTCGGCTGCCTGAAAACCTCCTCATCCCAGTGGTCCAAACTGGTCCAAATCTTCTGTGTGGGGACATTTAAAAGCTCTAGTAACACCCAAATCCAGACATCCACAGAGGCAGAATACCATAGCAGCTAAATCGAGCTGGTATTTACATTGTTTCAGAGCACGAGCGTCATTGTGATCATAGATACTCACTAAGATTGAACTCCCACTCCTGCAGCAGGCGGTGTCCTGGAGAGGGAGAGACCCCGGCTGTGTTGGTAGAAGAGCAGCATGCCAGGGAATACATCCTATTTCACTATATACCTTGTCTTCTCCCAGAGGGTCTGAATAAGTCAACAAAGTGCACCTTACTCCAATAATAACCTCTAATATAACCTTTTAATAAGCTCCCCTGTACATCCTATCTATATATTATATGTAATTTTTCAACCCTTGCACTCATATTGAGATAATGGTTATGTGATTGCAGCAATTTGCTCAGAGCTGTACTTTAAAAACCCTGTGATTTCCACTCAATTACACCCTTCAATTGGCCCCTACACGCCCCTCTTCACCTTGTGAGGCTTCATTCAGTTTAACTTACTATATTCTGTGAGTTCAGATCATTGAAACAGTTTTAGATCCTGCTGTTTCCCCTTGAGGTTTCAGGGGTCAGGGAGGCAGCAGAGCGTCCCCTCTGATCCAGGAAGGCGGCTCACCATGGGGATCTGACAGACTGACCTGCCTGGCAGCTATGATAGATACACTGGGACTGGTCTGACCTCTCTGGCTGACATCCACAGGCTCACGGTTGGCCCCAGTCATCATCTCTGGGTTGAAGTGCAGGATTGGGAATGGTGGAGCTGCAGCGGTATATTCTGCCCCATTTCTGCTGGACTGGTGAATCACCTCTTTGTCCAGCAGAAAATTATATTTGCCATGAGTATTTCAAAGTGACTGAGTATCCCTGTGCTCAAGAGCCACAGAGAAGCAATATGTCCTTTCCAGTTCTGAGTGTCCCAGGGTAAAATGACTAATAACCGGGAAACATATTCTCTGAAAAATGACAGTAAGACTAGGCCAGACCTCGAGTAGAGCCCATAAATGTCACTAAACCCTCCTTTCACGTATGTTACTGAAGACTCCACGGTTAAACTCAGTCACGTTCTAAAAAAAGCTTTTAATTGATGTAGTCAGTCTTTCGGTCGGTCAGTCCAGACGGAAAGATCTTAACAACTAATCAGTAGATATGATATTTTAAACAGAGATGATTCTCAGACAATGACTCTTACTGGCTTTGTTGATCCCTTGCCCTCTCATCCAGCACCATCGGCAGATAAACGTTTGAGTTTGTCTTCGGTTTGTGACCAAAAATTCTGCAAAACTCTTAAAATTCCCATCAGCATCAGTTAGCCTATATGTTGGGTTTATTCAAGCAATATTACACTGTAAGTGTGCTTAATCTTAAACCCTAAGAAAGCGATGTAGGCAGGATGGAGGCACTTTTACCAACAAGACAAAAGACAAAAATGCTTATAATTTATAGATTTTATGTGGCAATAAACTCTTAAAAAAAACCTTTGATGATTGTATCTCTGTTTCCATGGAAATACACAGGGTCTGACTAATTACTTGCAAACATTCAATCAAGTGGCTAGACTCTGTGACTATGTGTAATGAAACCTAGTTACCTATGACCCCAGAACAACCAACCGAGAAGATTCAAGTCCCTGTTGAACTGCCCTTGCTTAGTAGAGATCATGAGATTTCCCAAACTGCATAAAAAGCCTCACATACAAACACAAATCTGCTTAGCAAGCTCAGTCTTGTTATACCAAAGATATCCTCTGAGAAAAAAAGCATGTAACTAATGCATCTAGATAGTGCTTGAAGTAAGCTCGCTTGTAATGCCTTGAGCCCTGTATTACCCTTAAACAAAGGTTTATAAAAAGAAATAAAGTTTGAGGTCTTTTGAGTCCTGCTACATCTTTTATAGAAAATGTAGTGGTGATGATGACACTATGAGACAGGAGTCTCACAGCCTGGAGAATGAAGCTGCTCTGTATTCTGGTGGAACAGCAGCAGATACTTCTGTATCTGTTGTCAGATGGCAGCAGGGTGAACAGACTGTAGCTGGGTGGGTGCTGTTTTTTTAGTGTCTTTGGGCTCTGTGCAGACATCTCACTTCACTGATGTCACTAATGCTCTGTAGATGGTACCAGTGATGTTCTGGTGGTTTTAATCAGCCGTTTTCTGTTGCTCTTCTGCAGAAGTTGACCAGAATCTTGCTCCAGAATTTAGCCTTCCTAAGTTTCTGTAAGAAGTAGAGCCTTTGCTGTGCTCTTTTGACCAGGGTGGTGATGTTTGATGACCATGATAGGTTCTCTGTGATGGTAGTTCCAAATAATCCCCATCCATCCCCATGACGTAGACAGCAGTGTGGGTCATTGCCTACTTAATGCTTAAATCAACAATCAGCTCCTTGGTTTTGCTGATGTTGAGCAGTAGATTGTTCTCTGTGCACCACTCTGAAAGACTGTCGGTTTCCTGGGGCATTCATAGTGCTTTCAGTGATGTTTTGTTCCACACATCTGGCTGGTCGCTCAGCAAATGCCGCTGGTAGAGATCCCCTCACAGTCTGCTGCACTTAGTCCAAACCCCACGTAACCTTTTTTGATGTCAATAGGTGCATATCTGTCATAGGTAAATCGTGCTTCAGGAAAAAGGGGCATAGAGGTGAAAAATAGAAAAATATATAAAAAATGTGGCAAGAGTTGAAGGAGCCACTGGCCGCTGCATCTGCACGTGTCGCTGTCATAGGACCACTGTGGTTCAAGATTTATTCATGAGTAAGAACATTTAAAAAACAGCCTCTCATAAATTTCTGCTCCAGATCTGGTAGGTACAATGTTGCCATAGAAAAGGTGGTGTTATATTTTTAGTGCCGTGCAAGGTCTCGCATGTCTCATTGACAAGTCAGATTGTTTGGTCCAAACTTGTTTAATGTATAATGCTAATTGATAAATGGAATGGCAAACATTAGACATTGTTCTTGTTCATTAATAAAACCTCAAGTCAACAACAGGCAGGTCCAACATCTGAAGAGTTTACGGGTCATCAGATTCTGACCCACATCAGCATAAAAAAAGAGCATCAATTAATCTGAGTAACACTGGCAGAGGTTGATTATTTTTTTAACCCATAATAATAAAAAAAACCTCATGCCTCCATTTCAAGTAGACTGAACGACTGTAACGCATAATTGATTCACATGTCTTCTGAAAAATGTCTGTCTATAGACTTCAGTGGGATTAAACTCTGTTGCTAGAATGCCTTTAACAACAAATGGCAAAATGTCAAGCCAGTCCAGTATGTCTAAGCATTGATCTTAAAGCTCTATAACTCCACTACAAAACTTTAAAGGTGAGTTCATATTCCAGAGTCATCTTTTAAATGCCGTATTATGCACTCATCAGATCATTTCTGCAAACATACTGGATCAATCCACTGCCTTCAGAGAAAACATTTTAATGTGGACTTAAGAATATATTTTATTTTTCTTAAAATTCAAGGCTTCCTTTTAAAAAAACAGCTACACAGGAAATCCAAAAAGATCAAGCAAACAAATCACAAGGACTAGACAATGGCAGCATAATCTGAAAACATGGTCAAAAACACAGGAAGTCAAAAACACACAGTGTAGAATGTTTATTTCAGAGAGACTCAGACTTTATACACAAGGGAAGGGGGATGATTTGACACAGGTCAATCAGGGTGGGACAGACACTCAGTGGTGGGAAACACA
This sequence comes from Sparus aurata, assembly GCF_900880675.1. NCBI lineage: Eukaryota > Metazoa > Chordata > Actinopteri > Spariformes > Sparidae > Sparus > Sparus aurata. The sequence goes on along the minus strand of NC_044195.1, from coordinate 7,927,981 downwards.
CAAGGACAAGAAGGGGCTCTGGAACGAGAGGAGAGTTAGACATCACAATAAAACAGGAAACAGGAAATACTGGTACAAAAACACATGAAAACATTAACTGGACTGTACAAGACATGACCTACTGGACCTTCATCGTCACATGGTTAATATCATAAAGCTGAGTTAGCTCAGATTTAGGTACACAAACTACTTGGTTTACTAGGCTTAGGTAAAGATCATGATTTGGGTAAACATAAGGACTTAGTTTAGTTATGTACATAAGTTACATTACATAACATAATGTGATGTAAGATTTGTATGTTAAAGTACACACACAAGTTAAAGGGGAATTCCAGTATGTTTAAACCTGGGCTCTATGTTTACATGTTTAGTTGTAGATTGACTCAGCTGCTGCAACACGGCTGCAATGTCTGCGACATAATCCTTTGGGGAAACGCTGAATGTCAGGTTACATCCACAAAAAGTGCTTGTTTGTGCCACTTACAGGCTGAGGTTGTTACTCTAAGTATCTGCTATCATTATGTAAGCAATTCCTACAGAGAGAACCTTTTGTGAAATAATAAGACCCAGGTTTTGGAACCAGAAACAGAAATCTCATAAGGTGAGTTGTGACAGTTGTTCCTCATATAGATGATCAAAATCAGCTTGATATTCATCCATGACTTTGAAAAGAAATTCTTATTGACGGTTATTGATGTAAACATTTTCACTGTCAACTTCCTGTTACAGCTCACCTGCGAGATTTCAGAGTGATACTTGTCTTTCTGTTTACAAAATAGATCTTATTATTTAAATAAAAAGATCTATATATATTTTATGTCTGAATCATTTCTAAAATGTTATTTAAATGTCTACATTCAAAGTAACAAGCTTAGTCTGTCAGTGGCAAAAACAAGCACTTCCAGTGGACCTACTCTGACAGTCAGAGTCGCCCTAAAGGGCAATGTTGCAGCCCATGCAGCCATGTCTTGGTCGGACTGAGCGTATGAATGATGTTCCATAAATTAAATGTATTTTAATTTTAATTATTTTGATTAAATGATACAGATTTAATATTCTTCCTTTTTTCTCTCTCCCCTTTGCCCTGTGGGACGAAGTGAAAATGATTGAAAAGTCAATAGTGGCTTTCTCCAGCATGTATTCTGGCAAACAACACCCTCTTAGCGTAAGGTGTGTCGTCTGTCAAAAGCGTTATTTCACAGCACACTTCCACCTGCTGTCAGTGCAAGAAACACATTTATTTTTAGGCATCAATTAATTCATATTGAAAACTTTTATTTTGTATTTATTTATTTATTTTTATGTAAGTTTAAAAGTTAGAAGACTTCCATAAAATGAGATATGCTTATTTACTGTATATCTAAGTTCAGTCATTGAGAATTATTTTTGACTAAATAGTGCAGACTATTATATATAAGAACGGCAAAGCAAGCAAAACTGTGGAGACTCACCCCACTTTTAAAACGTACAAATGTTCATAGAAGGTTTAAAGCCTAAGTGCAAAACAGACTCACGAAAACAGTGACATTGTGACACCATGGACAGCACTACATATCAAACAAGTAAGAAGTTGACTGTGTGCAGCTCAGGGGACTTTTTATTCCATTCTTTCATACATCTAGTACTCAATACTAGCAAACATATACTGACAAAGACACAGTATTTTTACATTTTCATCTAATAATTACACTCTTTTTGAGTAAAATGAATATACAGTAAGATGTGAGACACTGTGCTCCAGCACATTTGAGCATGACGTGTCATGAAGTATAGCTAATGAGTGGTAAAATAGGTACTGAAGTTGCTTAAGTTAAAGTTGTAATACTGCAGTGTAAAAATACTGTTACAAGTAAAAGACCTGCATTAAACATTTTACTGAAATTAAAGTAGCAAACACAAGTATTAGTGTAAATTTAAGTGCAAAGTACCAAAATTCAGTAAATATTCATTCACAATTGCTATGTCAAAAATGACCTGATTATTATTATGGATTCATTAATGTGTAAACATCACTGATGTTGCAGATGGTAACGCTGGACCTAATTTAACCTGCTTTATTCACTTCTGGGTAATTTTATCAATACATCCTTGTATGTGAGTTGAGTTTTTAGTAGCAACCTAAATCTGCAAAGCAATGTATAACTATAGCAGTCAAATAATTTTAATGTCATATAAATTACATTTCTTCCTTCTAGAATGTAGGCTAATGGAGTAAATATATAAAGAAGCATAAAGTATAAGAAAACAAGTAAACTGCAAGCACCTCAAATTGTAGAGTACTTAAGTTAATGTATTTCCACCACTGGCTGTTACCATGTGATAAGATCTGCCTGGGGAATACTGGTCTTCATAAATACAGTGCTTTGTGACCAAAGCATTTGAGGACCACTCAGCTAGAACCTCCTCATCCTGAACCTTTTTTGTGGGACTTTGGTCCTCCCTGCAGTCCCTGGATGGGTCGATGACTCTCCAGTCCCTGAGTCGGTCAACCACACTCCAGCGCCTGGTTCTCTGTTGGCAGCCCGGCTGGTTTCAGCCCCTGGTTCTCCAACAACACATGTCCCTGGTACTCTGTATGCAGTACAATCACACTCGTCTTTTAGCCAAAGTATTGGAGGAGTGTAGACTACCTCAACCTCTACAGAACCTAGGAGATTAATTCACCCCAACCTTAAGGGTTAGTCACTTCACTACAATGACACTCTGTAAGGAGGTTTTCTGTTGCCTAATTAAGGGGCAGGAGGTAGACTACCTCATCATTGACCTTACCCTGGGGATTAGTTTGGCTTAATGACAAGGGTGAGCCTCAAGACTACAATGAATGTCTATGAGGTCATCTTTTTTCTGAACTAGGGGAAAAGAGAAAACAACCTCAACCCTGACTGAAACCAGGGGATTTTTCTTCCCCCATTTCACAGATTAATCTCTAAACTACACAAAAGACACACAAAAGATGCATGAGCAATTGGAATGACAGATGAACAGACAAAAGGCTACATTTCTTTAAAATCATATATATGTTTTTTTTTTGTTGTTTTTTTTGTTTTTTTTTATATCCAGGGCTATTCATTAAACATTTGGGCATTGTAGTCTCAGACACAAAAGCCTAATTTGCTCGTCCCATTCTGACTTGTATTTCATGGTCAGATCCTTCTCAGTAGCAAATTAAATTAAATGAGCTTTTTGGTGCTCAGTAAAACAATTTTTTGAAGTAAAAAGCAGTTCCTAAATACATTTGTGGAAGCCCCTGAAGGCAAGGGCAACCTTACATGCATATTGCATAATATATAAATCATTACTGGACTCTTCAAAACTGCTAAGGGTTGCAGATTCCTGTGACATGATTCCACCTCCTGAGTGACCATTCTTATTATGTGAGCATTTCTTTTGGGTAAACCACTTTATGTCTATTTCCTCAGAGGATTACAACAGCTAATACTTCAACCAAGCTAGCCAGATGCTGGCTTAAGTTAAGATATTCCCTATACTCATGTTGCAAGACTGTTAGTTCCAAAAAAAAAAAAAAAAAAAAAAACATAGAAAAAGCTAATTTATACCTTATAACAGTTACATAAATAACAGTAATCAGATTACTGAGATTTCTCCTGGGAGGAGTAAATTCCTGGATGCTGAGCCTGGTGATGCCATCCATAATTCTGGGTATGAATACACAGAGAGACACACAGGAACCCAAAGACCCCAAAGAAACAGCTTTGTTTGCAGCACACCTCATCTCACACATGCACAATCTTAAAAGTATTGATTTAGTCGGTAAGTCAATAAAAGACATTCACTTCTCCTGCCCCTATTCACTTAGCTGTCAGCAAAAGTTACTGTTGCTCTGCTGAAATCGAAGTACCATCGGAATGCACTTGTATGAAAATGTATTCAAAAGTAAATAATATAAACAAAGGTTGACATTTACAGAATCATGATGACTGCTTTCCTGTTTTGGAAAGGGGTTGTAAAGAACCCTAACCCTGTTTGTTATATAAATTGTACCTTGTGATAGTGAACTTATTTGGGGGAAAAATACTCCAACTGAGTTTGGTATGCTGGTGCATACCAGAAAGGGCAAAGCAAAATGAAATCACCAAAGAAAACACAGCATTCTGTGATCAATCATCTCATCCACAAAAATACGTACGGGTTTTGTTACTGTACCTGCAAAGCCTAATTATGTGACTGCATGTCACCTTTCAAGATCCATATCTCCAGGCTGTAATAAAGAGACTTTTTTTTTAGGCTGCTTTAATTTACTTTTGCCTGGCTCATACAGCTGCTGGTGTCTTTTCATAGTCTGGAATGCAGGGGGACCACTATAGTGAAGCTGCAGCTGCAGGAACTTTTTATTTCTCTCGTGTGGCAGCGAACACAATACCCCGCCTTTCAGTAACAATTATGCTGCAAGCTAAGCTTATGGACACAGCTGACTAAAGTAACTTAACCAACCGGAGCAGCATGCACTTTTCTATGGCAGTGGCAATGTGCTTGTTCCTCTCTCACACACTCACTCTCTTACTTCCCAAAGCACACACACAAGACTAAGTCACACAAACAGATTAAACAACCAGCCACACCTTCCTTAAAGGAGAGGAACGACTGGAGCAACAAAATCACTCACAATTATTCAAATGTGTAAGTCTTACACAAAGAGCAACACAGGCTATAGGCAAAGCCACTGCAAAACAAGCTCATTTTAACACAGCGTCTCCCCATCTTTATCTTTTTGAGTGGGCGACACAAGTGGCCCTATAGATAGTGGTTGTTGTCTTATGGCTTAAAGTATGAACCACTTAATTGATTTATGACCACAGAATGCATTCATTAGCACTTCCATCACATGTACAACTCTTTTTCACAATTCCATTATACAGGATTATTGTCAAGCTTTAACCCTCTTCATCTATAGTGCATTCTCTCCTATCCCATGAACAGCCCACACTACTGCCCTGTCTGAGCCAAAGGGCTACATGTGCTCAGGTAAGTTTTAAAATAAATGACTGCAGTGAGTAATCTTGTTCTATATTTGTATGGAATTTCAGTCCATCAGCAGTTTGTAGCTAAGAACAAAGTTTCACAGTTTTTAACTTTCTGTTAGAGATCAACTCTGAATTGTTGATTGTCTTTATTTCTATAAAAGGGTTTACAATTATGTGAGGTTATGATATGATAAAAGGTCTACCTACTTGTGCAAAGTGAAAGTCGTCTGAGCACATAACCCCTACATTTCCATTTTAACTTCAGTCCCTCCTTTTAATTCCCATGAATTTTTGATTGAAAGTTTATTTTTGTTAATGTTTGAATAACATCTCAAGTTCTTTTTTATTGACCAAAAGAGTCACTCAAAAGCTCATGAGAGAAATTAAGTTTTCTAAGTGGGTCTATATTGAGATTGTTTTTTGTCTCAGTTTCATGTGAACTTTCAGGATCCAGACTGATTTTTCTTTGTTTGTTATAAGCTGTTTTGCTACAAGTATAATGAAATTCATATGTCAAGTAGAAATCTGAATATCAATTTGAACAAAATACCCTTGAACTTACCTTCAGCTTAACTATGTCTAAATAGCAGAACATCTTTTTGGGGTTTGTTTGAGCTCTCGCTTTGTTTTTTGATCCATTATTGATCACACAGTCCTCTCAAACTGTCAGAAAGTCAACATAGGCATCTCTGGTCATGCATTTAAGTGGTTCATCCACTATTCAACAGATAGACAGTTCTCAGTCATTATAGGTGACTCTCTGTCATCCCTAGCAACGTGCCACTATGGTATCCCCAAGGCTCAATTTTATGCTCCATCGTGTTCTCCACCTACATTCTCCCCCTGGGTGATATCATACAGAAACACAACATTCAATTCCATTCCTATGCCGATGACACACAACTATATCTTCCCATCAAACCAAATGACCAAACCTCCCTCCAAACACTTCACAAATGCTTAGCAGACATAAAAATTCAAAAAACACCAAATCCATCCTCCTCGTGCCCCTCCATATCAGGACTCAGTTTGATAATTACCTCCTTGCTCTGCTCGCCTCCAATGTAAAGCACTCAGCCATACATCTCAGTGTTTTATTTGACTCATATTTTAAACTACAAGTATACGTAAAAAAAAGGTTGTCCGATGGTGTTTTTATCAGCTACATAGTATTTCAAAATTAAATCATTTCTGTCATTCAGTTCCCTCCCGATGCCCAAACGCCTAAGATCATCATACAGTTCGTTTCTACCAATTCCAGAATTGTGCCGCAGAACCAAAGGTGACTGTGCTTTTGCAGTTAGAGTCCCCAAACTATGGAATGCCCTGCTTGAAGAGATTAGGTCTGCTGTAGTGATAAATCATATAAAGCTGTTTTTAACACCTGATTTAGATGATTTTAGCTTTGTTTTATGAATCAAGATTTTACTTATTTTATGTAAAGTGCTTTTTAACAGTTTTCAAAGATGCTTAATAAATTATCTTCATCTTCCTCTTCTTATGATTATTATGACATATAATACTCAAAACATTTTCGTTCAAGCAAGTAGTGTTTGCTCATGAGATCATTCTGCATGGCCATAAATATATTTTAATTTTATTTTGCTGAGTCAGATGACAAGATTTATACCACTCTTGAATCTTGTATTTTTGCAAATATAGTGCAACAGTCGGCAGCGTATTTTCTTACTTTAGCATAAAAACATACAGGACTCAGCTGCCTGGCAGCATGTTGCAAAACGTTAGGTTATTGTTGTATGTACTACTGTACATAATCTTAAAGCTGGTAATAAGTAAGAGCTTTGTCCACAATGCTTGGAATTTAATTCTTATCAGCAAAGTTGTTGCATGGTTGCTGTAATCTATGTAATTCTTCATAAAACGAGTGACATTTAATTGGCCTGGTTATAAAAAAAAATATCTGTTTTTAAAAAAACACTTGTCTTGTATATCAAAAGTGAAAAACTGAACACTACTTCAGCTTCACAAATTCTTCAGCAAAAAATGATAGCTACAGACATGATGTAATGTAAGGAGGCAGTAAGAGTGTGACCTCTTTGTGTAACAGAAAGGATCAAAACAAATGTAGGCAGAAAGCAGACAGAAGAAGAGTCTGTGTCTGAACAGAAGTGTGAAGGTCTTGTCCTCAGCCACTGTGTATTTATTCTCTCCCAGAGATAACATCAGCCATGCTGCCATTCTGTCTCCCTCCCCTAATTCTCACCTCCCACATTTTGTAAGGCATCCAAAGCATAAATACTGCTTTATAATCCAACAACGCAGATGTGAAAGCAGCTCCTGGAAAATCCACTGCAGAAATTAATTTGACATCTGCACAGGATCTGCAATTAATGTCAATTTATTAACTGCAATTATCATCATTTCTCTGCATCATCCGTGTTGGGAAAAATACCAAGTATTCAAGAAAGTGTTCCCCTGTCAACAGGGTTAATACATTTTGATTCACACATGGTGCTAACATAAACATCTATTTAATTCTTCTTGTCCATAAGATTGGTTGAGTTAAACTCTTTATACCTAATAAAACTGACGCTGGTCTTGCAAGTCTTCAGGGAGGGCAGCTGTTAGCATGGGTGGGCAATTTCTTAATGGACTGTAGAAAGACCAGATTAGTTCATTGACATGCCTTACTCACTCTCTTAAATTCAATTATCCTCTCTCTTGAATTAAATTATCACCTGCTTGTCAGGACAGATGTGTTGCTTCTGTAGATAGAGGATGTAAAGTGTGCTGAGATGCACTGTGAGTGTGTGTCGGTGGGGCAGGTGTAAGTTGGAATAAATTTGAACAAATTGGAAACGAATGCTCTGTTTTTCAGCCACAGTGTGGAGGCTGATACCTCGATGAACATGAGAAATGACTCCATTCAGCTCTACACTGAAACATTTCAATTAGTCTGGGTTCAGGCAATATTTGTTTAAGACATGGGCCATCAATATTTCCTGCATAATTAATTGTATGTAATATAGGCAATTTTTTTATGGAGGTTACATTTGCATTTTGTCATTTTCTCCAATGGAGCGCCATAAAGATTGACATTTGAGCAGCTGTGACGCTCGGGGCAGTGATGGAGTGGAGCCATTTGTCTCTGACTGCAGGGACAGTTTACAGCCTCAGCCTCTTCCTAACCTTGTAAATCTATGAAACTGTGTAAATTGTATACATTTTGTATAAACATTTAATCCCTTTTTGCATTTGTTTCTCATCATATTCAAATATCTGCTGACTAACCATTGTCTTAAGGATGAGCGTGGGGGCTAAATGGATTTGTGGGCGATAAGGTTTGTCTTTGAGGGCAGTCAGATATACAGCTGAGTCCAAAGTCTGAGACCACATTGAAAATGTCTAATATCGTCATAAACAGCGAAATGACCAGAGAGTAAATGAAGACATGGACCGCGGAACAGGTAGGGATAGAGCCCTACCTGTTCTGCAGAACAATAAAAACATTATAATTCATTCGTTCTCATTAGCTTCATTAGCTCTAAATTTTTTCTCAAAAAAAAATCATGGAAAAATAACTCCGGACTCCTCTCCAGCCACACAGTCCACCATCGCTCCAGAGCCACCGGCTTTCAGCTTGGCTCCTTTTACAAGTTTGGCAGGTTTTCACCGCTCCAGTGAATGTTGTATGAATTCAGACTGAATACTTTGAGACTCAGACTTCTGGGATGAAAGCAGGCCAAACAGTATCATCAGTAGAATCAGCAATTACTGCAAATCCTGTGGCAAAAGCTCTATTACCAGAGGTGCACACGTTGTTGAAGTTATTCTACACCATCCCTCTATCAACTGCCACTTGCGCTGCTGATGGGCCCCGCCAATTTGAAATGCAGTCTGTGGTCAATGAATGAAGGTGTTAGACTCCAATCAGCAAAAGTCTTCCTGTCAGAAGGCTGTCCAGCAGTGTCTCGGAGGACGGGGAGCAGTTTCTAAACCATTTCTCAGGAGAGAAACAAGGCCAACACTTGAGGTGGGCAAAGAATTACCTGAATTTCACAGTGGATGACTGAAGAAAGTCTTATTTACTGATGAATCCAAGTAAAAGATTAGACAGAAGGGTGTATGTAAGGAGAGGAACAGGAGAGAGAATAATACCACAGTGTTTTGAAGTCCCAGTGAAACATGGTGATGGTAGATTCAAGTATGTGGCTGTTTTAAAACTCATGCAGAGAAATTGCTCCACCCTTTGGTTTGGTCTTTGTGGAGCTTTGACACAACTGCTTGAAGACAAAAAGACCAAAGAGTCCGGACTGCCATTGACTTTCCTCCACAGTCACCTGACCTCATCCTCCATCATCACGTAAAGGGGCACTGAAAGCCAAGTGCTTGATGGGATAATAGGAGTCCATGCTCTCAAACAATAAAATAATTTTTACTACTGCCTCTGTGTAGTTTTTCCATATTTAAACCCTCAACAAGCTTTGCAAAAACACGATTCTATAGCTGACACTTCAAATCACAAATATCTGACATAGCTGCTGACTGCCTTTGGTTCCTAGTTATTTCAGTGTATAAAAATCAATTGGCAGAAACTTTGTTCAGATGAGTAATCCATCACTTCTGCTCTATTCTGTTTTGACTGTCAAAGAATCTCAAATCACAATTGCACAATGGGGCATTACGGATTTTTAAAATCAATCTGCACTCAACTCGGCAGTAGCATACCCCACAAAAGTAAAGCCTCCCTCAAACACTCCCTTGAGAGGCAACTTTCTGTTAGAGAACTTTTAATACCTGAACGGATATTTGTTTAGCTTCTTTGCCCTAAGGTGACGGTCACTAGCTCGAGGTGAACAATTTTGAACACCAATGCTAATTGAAAAAAATCGTTTGAGAGCAGTCACGCTTTTATCTAAACTGACTAACAGGCTGATGGCAGGTTGATATGAACACATAAAATGGAGGGGGGGGGGGTTGTTGGCAGGAAATGACTTGCCACAACTGTCTGCTCTCCACCAGTGATTTATGTCCCAGGATATCACTGAGCCACATGATGAATCATCATTTGATGGCAGGCTTCATGACTCCAGTGTTTTACATGGATACCCAAACATGCTAGGGTGGGAGAGTGCTGGTGCAGGTCTCTTGGAGCAAAACATATCTCTGAATGACTTAATTCAAGTTCATGGGTTGTTTTATTTTTCTTATTTAAAAATGTACCTCTAAGGGATGTTAAAGACTTCACAATATTGTTTTACAAGAAAAATCCCAAGTATATCCACATATCTCTGCCAAAACCATAAAAAAATGCATTAAATCCAAGCTGCTCATTTAGATTAGCTGCTCATGTCCTCGCAGCTTTCACTGTTTATTTTTCTCGGCATCAGGACACACAGTGGTCAATGTGCACGTCAGTGATAGGAGCCAAAGTTGGCAAGCATTGGTGAAAAAAAATCCGATATTGCATCATAACTGCATGGAAAAGCAACTCTATGTGTTTTCTCTTCAAAAGGACTGCAGAGAGGGCAAGGTCAGTATCTGTAGGCACCTTTAATGAAAAATATTGTATTGTAAAATCAGATAGTATAGAGATACTGAAAAATGAGAGCTGTTGTTATAGAGTATGCAGGTGCATATTGATCTGAAAAGTCAATATAACATGGCCTCTACATGTTGATGATCATATTAGAGTAAAATTTATGAAAATCAGTGGCTTCCTGGAAGGTAAGAAAACGAAAAAAAGCACCTTAAAAGTTTGAAGGTGTAATTTGTATTTTTTGTCCTCATCAGAGTACAACCATACCGGTTGAAGTTTCAATGAGCTCATTACAACCCTTATCGACTGTTGTTAGGCGGCAACCTCTAGCAACTGTAGTTATTATCATAGCTGAAGAGGACGAGGTGAGGAGAAGAAATGAAAAGAGTGAAAAGTCCATCCAGGGAGGAGGTCAGGAGGACAGGACTTTCAATTAGGATGACTGTTGTTCATGTCCAGAGTCAATGGTGAGTTCTTTCAACTTACTACTGTAGTGAAGTAACATCATGTACATAACATAATGTGAGCTACTTAAGTTACAGGTACATTGTAAAATAAGTTAAAGAAGTAACAGTAAGTGATTTTAGCCTAAACCACAAAGTCTAAAGTTTAGGCTTTGTGGTTTAGGGGTCTCCAACCTTTTTTAGGATGAAATCTACTTTCCAAAAATAAAACGAGTCGCAAGCTTCTTCTACTCCCCTTATTTTTGTTTTGTTTTTGCAGTATATATCCGCACATTTTAATATTATTATATGCTTACCTTTAATGTGATTTTTGACACCGCATGCTGTCGACCAGGGCATTGTAATCTGGTGTTTATCCCGAGAGGTTCACTCTGATGCAGTCATCCAGGTGGGCATCAGTGAGACAAGTTCAGAACTTTGACTTGATAAAGTTCACGTCAGACTGCACCTCTGATATAGCAGACAGGATTTCAGGGCCATTTTTGTGATCTTCGAACAAAGAATCAGCCACGAGAATCATTGCATCCTTGACAAAACCCTCATCTGTAAAAGGTTTTTTTTTCTTTGCTAAATGATGGGCCACTTTGAATGACGCTTCCATTGCAGCCTCAGCTCCGTTCACTGGTTTTGTGAACAACGATTGTTGCCGTTGCAATCCCACTTTCAGCTCGCTCACCTTAGCTGACCGCAGGCTGCTGCCAGAAGGAAAATCACGGTCCAACTTCTTATGAAGTGTAGTGAAGTGCCACTCCACATTGCTTTTCTTCCCGACGGCAACGCTCGTCTCACAAATCAAGCACACACACCTGTCTTTTCAATTGTGAAGAAATAGTCAGTCTCCTACTCTTGATAGAAATGGTATGCCTTCAGTTTTTTCCTCGATGGCCCTGCCTCACTCATTGTTTATCTTGTATGTTAGCTTCAATCACGTTAAAATAAAATCCACATTTGCTCGTTAAATGCGTTCATGTTCGGCTCGGAAATATTAGCATTAGCCGCCGGCTTGCCTATCTGTTACTCAAACGTGATTGGTCGATATTCATTGTGGGGTTGGGGAGGGGTGGTTTAGATAGATCTAGAGTTGTAGTGGGTAGATAGAGTTCACTATAAGTGAGCTTTTGTTTATGCACAGGGTGGATTCTTTTTATTTTCTTTCTTTTAATTTTTTATATTTTGGATTAACTTGGCGAGCTACTTACTGAGGGCCTGCGAGCTACTAATAGCTCGCGAGCCCCCTATTGGAGAGCCCTAGTCTAAACCTAGCCAAGCAGTTTTATTACCTAGACCAAACCATAGTGTGACCTTGCAACGAAGGCCCGTGATAAAGTATTCCGTTGATTACTTTTATGTTGTGGTAAGTTTTGTCACCACAAAAATAAAATAAAATCCCTGAAGCGTATTTGCACTGTTTGTTTGGCTGCGTGCCAGCGGAAAGGTAAACCTACTGTTGTGTCAACGCATGTGTAGCTAGCAACTTTAATGTAGTGAGATGGCAGAGAGGACAAGTTGTGCCTGGAGGATAAGCACTTTTTGTATTGTTTTCATTGACACGACTGCACCTAATATATTATAATATTCCTATTATAAGGCAGGGTCACTAATTGTGGCCCTTAAAGATGGCTATGAAATGACATTCAAATCAATACATTCAATAACTAATAATGTAGTAACTCTAAACTGAAACACTTTACTTTTTAAATGCAGTAATCTTGTACATAACAGTAAAACCTGTTGTTTTGTTCAGAATTCAAAGGTAACGCCAAAACTATATGGGCTAGCTCAACGGTTTTATGCTGCTCATAATACTCCTTGCTCTGACTATCTTTGGCTGTAGCAAGTAGCTGCCGTTAGCATGTAGCTCAGATAGCCGTAGAGCTGAGTGGGTGGAGTCAGCGCAGCCGACAGGGTTCAACTCAACCATCAGAGTTGATTGTGGAAAGACAAACCAAGACTGTTTTAGTATGAATTTAGTTTGAATGAAGTCGATTTCACAATGCAATAATGACGCAGAAAATCTTGTGTTAGTCATGTCAAAGCGATAAACTTGGATTTAGAAGGTGCATTTGTTGGTAATGTTGATCCATTTTTTTTTTTGTAACATTTTTAGCTTAAATTTAGGCAGACCTTTGGAAAAATTTTCATATTCCATTCATGTAAAATACTGTTATGGTCCTTTAAGTGAGATGTACAACAGAATAGTAAAATGTGCAAAACACCACATACCACACTTTGATAAAAAGGCTAGTATTAATAACAGTCATTTATTATCTCAGTGCCTCCCAGATGCTCTTTTGAATGTCACCTCATCACCTCCCCTTTTTCTTTTAATCAAGATAATGTGAGCTGTGCTTGTTCAAATTACACACAAGGATTCAAAGAGGGGGCTGGATCCACTGATGGAAAATTCACAAACATTCGGCCTGTGGCTTCAATGCAGTTTTGTGTATAAAGGCTTCTGCTTGTGGAGAGATTGGCAACTCTGCCTCTTTGACTGTGGATTTTCTCCCTGTGTGATTGAGTGCTGATGTAAGATGGCAAGTCAAGAATGAAGCCTTTGCTCTTTGAAAGATTTGCTTTTGAATCAGCTTGTAGAAAAGCTTTCAGTAACATTACCTTCAGAAAAAAAACAAAAAAATTTATCTGAAACAACAAAATATGGACAGACAGGTGCATCACCGGGAGCTGTTCTAGTGTAATTTGTAAAAGCGTCGATGTCAAAGCAGACTACATAAGTAAAAGAGATGAGAAATCTTTATTGCAATTGTAAAAAGGACTGTGTCAGTATAAGAGCTTTGATCTCTATGAACAAAAATACTGCCAAATACTCTGTTCCTATTTGGAGAGAATGTGTTTCTATTTGAAGACAGTGCTGAGTGCAGTCCAGGAGAATATCCCCATTTGTTGTGTGGGATGGGTTATGGCTCTGGGTCCCTTTTCTTCATCTTTATTGTAAAAAGGTCACACCATTTAAGCCATTTGTCACGGCATTACAGCATCAGCTTTAAAATGGAATTGAACAATATTGGATCTCGTGCAGAGGAGCAGAGACAGTGGGACTGGACTCAATATAAAATAGGTAGATTTGTCAATTTGAAGAATACCTTTGGCAGAAGAAGATGTTATGAAATATCTCCTCTGCAGTGCTGCAGTGACACTGCACAATTTTTACTTGTGTAAGTAGGAAGAATAAAGTCGAAATGCAGCTCAGGATGTATACTTTATACTGTGTCTCTGCAGCACTAGAGGACATGAAAGGTGACTCTCTGACTTATCAGGCTGAAATGTGATGTCTTTGCAAATTTGAAGAAAAAAACTTGTTGAACATATCAGTCCAATATCCTTAGTTCAGAATGACTTCTTATTGGATTTTACAGCCTATGATTTACATCCCTCACCAGTATGGGAAGTAGTGTGCCTTTTATTAGCAAGGTTTAAAGTAAGAGGTGGTGGATAATAGATGTGTGTAGTGTAATGACTTTTACACCAGAGAACAGAACGCGTCTTCCATCTCAGACCAAAGATTAATGTTGGGTTTTACAAGCATAACCACAATCTTTCCCACCCTTCTCCTTACTCTAGTTGCAAGCATCAATATCCTGTCTGGCGGTAGAGTTCACTTAATCTGTGGTGCTTCTTTAACATTCTTTACAGTTTAATGCCGTTCAGCTACTTAACAAAGGGTAGGGCAGCATAATACAGGGACGAAGGCGACTGCTTGCAAATATTGATGTAAACGAGAAAAATGCATAATAAACAACAAATAGGCTTTGCAAATGTTTTCTAATGAAGATAATGTGCTAGAGATGTTTGTTAGGCCTCAAGGATACACATAATGAGTTTAAGTGAGAAACACTGAATGTAAACATAACTGTTTAAAGGGAAAACTCCACCGGGTACCTTTTAATTTGGCTTGTTTGGAGAGATGCCAGTTACAGCATATTAGCTGCACTGAATGAGCAAACACAGAAACGGATATGAGAGCAAGATACCCGACAACACAAGAGTTCATAGGCCGATGGAGACAGATGGCCAACACATTGAACCCAGGATAAGCCTGTAAATGTATGCATCACTAAATTAATCTTACACCCACTGAATGTCACGACACTATTACTGCATAGGTTTTTGTTTTTGCTATTTCATTCATTTAATGCTTTAAAAGTTATGGTAACTGTATTGTATTTCCCTTTGTGATTTCCCACCTTCTTCTCTTCTTACTTTCTTTCTTCTGATTTTATTCATCCTTTCTTCTCTCCGGTTTGTTTCAAACCGCCCGTCTGTCCTATTCTAGCCACACAATATTTCAGGAACACCTGCAGGAAATGTCTTCAAATCTGACACAAATGCCCACTTTATGGTTATCACGGTATTCAACTTCTTAACTTTCCCCTCTCCTAGTGGTTCCATGTGGTGTTACAGTCAACACCACTGTCCCAAAGACAGCGTTGGCAAAATGGCTACTGCCAGCCGCCTGGCTAACGTCCAAAGCAAAAAACATATATACGAATCCCAATTTGACCTAATAACCTTGACCTCATTGCCCTTAAAAGGCAGCCTTAAAAACAAGTTTGTATTAATAAGTAGGCAGTAATAAGTTGCTCATTGATGTGGTAGAAAGAATGCTGGTTCTGAACATCTTGTATCTTGGTGGTAAGGAGAAACACATCAACAGGGAGCAGACTTTGACACAACGCTGGCGTGCACCATAATGCCCGTCTGTTAACTCCTGTTTCACTCTCCCTGTTCACTTTCTCGATTGTTTTTTTTCACAGTTATTCCAGTTGTTCCATTGTTACCTGGGGATAGAGACTGGGGAAAACAATGCCTCTTCCTTATTCAGTCCAGCTGGTTTGCAGGAAAAAAGCACATTCCAAGCGAGGTTTATAGAGAACCAGTCTATACGCTGATGATGTCATCTTTCTACAGCTATTACACTATACAATCAGTGTTTACTTCATAATGATAAGTTACAGCACACATTTTGCATATTGCCAGTTTAACAACCAACAGTGAATACAAACAGTGATATAAACATGACACTAATCTGTGCAGTCGTGGGTGGAAAATCTGATGGTAGATTTGTTTTTCTTAAATAGCTTCTGTGCATTGGATACTAGTAAATGTAAATATAGACTCAAGGTATGGACAAAAGTAACCAAGTATCAATACTTTTGACAACCTTAGCCCACATAGAATTAAGGATGGACTGAATAGAATATGGTGGTCGAAGGTAAATGATGATGATGATGACAAAATGATGATGTGATTTTATTTCCAGTAGTGGAAGGTAATTATCACCCTGTCATCAAAATGTGCTGCAAACATTTTTTTTTTCTGAACATTAAACACCCTAACTGTGGAATAGAAGAGGAGATTGTGACCATATTTCACTTTTGATCAGATACTGAATTGGTGCTGGTGCTGACTGTGAACACGACTGTAAAGAATCCATGTCTTAATTTTTGTAGCTTTTTTTGCAGTATCATCCATATATATAGCATTGTCGACTGTCATGGCAACAGCTTTGTGTTCTATCAGGATCCATTTTGGGGCCAAGAATGTGACAGTTACAAGGGTTTTGACTACTTCACATGCAGCAGTCAAAATCAATTACAATTATAAATCCCTTTATTACAATTCATAAATTAGCTTTAGGAAGCTTAACAATCTATACAGCTAACTGACATTCATCTCTGATGAGTAACAACTCCCATTTATTGGCAACATTGAAGAATATTCAGGAGGAGCAAAAGGGAAGAATCCCTTTTCTAGGACAGAGAGACATGCAATAGATCTTGTATGTACAGAGGAGAACAACATTACGTTGATATTGAACTTCTGGTGATTGTTGCACCATGTGACGAAGCTCTCCATCAATCCTCTGTTCTCTAAGTAAAGACGACATGTTTCTCAGGGGAAATTACTTACTGGAATCCTTCACGTCAATATAGTGCCAAAATACACTTACTATATTTCATTTAATTCCTTCCGAGCAGTTCATGCTGCTGCTTCTAATTTCACAGCTGATTAAATAATAAGTTGATGCTCCCAGCAATTAAATGTTTTCTCCAAAAATGGCCTTTTCAAGTTATTATTAATCTGGCAGGATCCATTTTTTAACTCTCTGTTCAGCAAACAAACTCAGTTTTTGTTTCAGTTTACAAACACTGGTTTAGCCCTGGAAATGTGTGTAAATCCAAATTAGAGCAAATCACAAACACTGACTGATGGTATAATCACAGTCTGGCATCTGTGACACCCTGAAGTTATCAGGTGTTATCAAAACTCAGTGTTTACAGTACCTGCCTCAGTAAATTACAGTACACAGAGAGGCCATCAAGGGAACTGATGATCTCCACTGGTGCTGTTTTGTTTTTCCCACCATCTCGTGGAAAGAAATCTTCTGCAGTATGAAATGATTCTTTTTTTCTTTCTCTAGATTTTAATTATTTAGCTACATTTCTTTTGACATGCTGTGCCTTTGCTTGTTACAGTAAATCCATGAATGATTAATAGCAATAAATTAATTATAGAGCTCTATTTTTAGTCTTTCAGTTAGTCACCATACTCAGATCACTGAACTGTTATCTCAATTTCTTTACGTCCTTAGCGGGGAATACATTTTATGTATTTATACAGTTGCCATGGTCACTGAAACACACAACAGCCATAATGGATTCTGCAACCACGGCGTAAAAAAACACATGAAAAACCGCAGCTAAAATGGTAAAAATAGCCACTGAGCAATCTTTCCACCTGTCCTGGTACTGTAGAACAAAGCAGCTCAGAGGTCCTGCTTCTCTCCTGGATGCTTCGTTGGAAGAAACACAGGAGTGAGAGTGTCCGGATGGCTGTTAATTCAGTGTCTGGATGCCAGTATTAGAGAGCTGCATTAACATCCCCTGTGGATGCAAGTAATTGCATTTCATGGGCTGAAAACACAGAAGAGCTTCCATCCAAACACAAACACACTGCCATAAATCCTCCAACAGCTATAAGGTCCACACTCAAGGGGAAATCAATTACTATGCTTACAATCCACACAGGAAATGCAGAAGTTGTCCTTGTGCAGAGAGTATCTGTATGTGCAGGGCACTGACTAAACTATAGTATAATGTCATTTAAATGGAAATGTTTTGTTCTCATGTAATGTGAAGAACAAAATGAACGTTTCATCATCTCCACTAGCAACCCGAAAAGCAGAAAATGTTCTATGTACACAACATTCACCGGTGAACAAAGCTCAGCAGAGTGATCGGATTGAACGTCACTGCTGCTTCTTCAGTGAGGAGCATCCGTCAAAAAAAAAGCGGGTTTCATGAGATGGAGCGAAAAACTTGAAGGCTTGAGGCTCTGGGAGCTGTTTAATTTGCAGGTAACACTTAGTTCTTAGCTCTAATTTAACGACTCTTATATCTATTGGTGAAAAGCCCACGCGGCTCCACTCACAGCACTGTGACTAAAAATAGCACAGAGCTGTGAAAAGCTTATTCAGAGATGTGTGCTTTGCAATCCGGATCTATGATCTGTGTAACAATTTGCAGGTGCAGGTTTTGTGAGAAAAGAATACTCATTCGTGTCTTAGAAGTGATAAAAGTTCTGTTCAATTATTACTTTCTGTTGGTACCAAAGTCATCTGTTCACAGTCAGACCAATCAGCCATGGCACTTAATGCGTGTGTTGATATTCAATTTCAGCATTAATGAGTGTGATATTAACAATTGCTCCTCATTCAGTGTAATCACTTTCTAAATATACACCTAATGTGCTTTTTTCCACTCTATGACTGAGACCTGACATCTGGAGGACCAAACGTTATAGGTTCTCAGTTGAGTGTTTGGCCACTAGCACATGTAAGGCCTCACTCAGAAGGAGTCAGGCATTGCTGCAAAAACACTGGTCCTTCCATTCATTTGAATAAGGGTAGTGTTTCTAGGCTACAGCAGCGTGGTTAAAAAAATAACACCAAAAAACAACAGATGTGACAAAACCTGATGTCAAGTTGCGGGGGCCAATCACAGAATTGGGCAACCCGACTAGCATCTTGAATGGAATGTATATCTGCTTAATTTGGCCTTGTGCACCAGTTGAAAACATTCAGATCAGAGGCAGATCAGAATGGGTCAGTCGTGGGGGTGCTCGGAGTGTGGCTAAATCCTTCAGTGGGAAACACAGTGCACATTTTTTGTTAGATGTTATGTTTCACTTTTAATCACACAGTTTGGTCTCATGCCTGAGTTTTAAACCCACTGTACAGACATGCCTCACATCCTAGAGCTCTACTTCTGTTTTCTAATCTGTTGATTTGAACAAGAAAATCAGTAGTAGGACCAGCATGCTAGTAGCAGAGCAACCAAGCAAATTCTTCTTGCAAGCTGATTGGCAGAGGTTAAAGGCAGAGGCGGGCCTTCCATGGTGGGGGGGCACACTTGGGCATCTGATTGGCCACCCCTCGGGGTAGTGTCAATCATTGCGCTAAAGCTCGTTACCGACGCTGCATGTTAAAACGGAAGCAAAGCCGAAACATTGTGTGACTAGACTGTGTTATTTTGACTGACTTATTTGGGAAAAAAGAGAGAGGAAGTGGCTCCGCAACTGCGCTAACGAACTCATGTAACTTCATCAGTCACAGACTTATTTGCAACGCGATGCTCCTAGGTGCACCGAGTGAAGGTAAGAACAGAACTATACAGGTTCTTTAAGACTATCACAACAATGTTTTGTCAACTTCTTTTCCATTTGGGTCTAATTTGGTTAAATTTGCATCGGAAACTGTTCTTGTGTGTTTTACTTTAGTTAACTCTCCATCTGGATAAATGTTAACATCTCTCCACTGTTTCAGTAACGTTAGCAGTTAGCATCCGTTGTATGTTTCGTGTCAGGTGACATGAATTAACAGTCAACAACAGAGTATCATATTGTTGCCACTGTGATGTTGGTACAGTACAAATAACATGTTGCTTTTCATTGCGTTTGTGGACACGGTTTGAATGTAGACTACAGTATGAAACGGAGGCAGGGAGATATCTCCAATTTCTTCACAAAGAAGAACATTAGCAGGCAGAGTGCAGGTGACCAGCAGGAGTGTGAGAGTAGTCAGGCTGAATGCAGCCAGGCAGCTAACACAGGCCAACATTTTCAGGGCCAGACCAGCCCTCATGGACCTCCAGGTGAAAATGCAGGTATTAGGGAAATGCTTAAAAATGTGTAATGTGGTGTTCTGCATGATTTTACAGTTATTCACTGAATGAAGCAATTTAAATACCTCCTTTTAATCACAGTACTAAACTGGCACTATGCACTAAAAATTGTGTATTTGTTAGATATTCGCAATTCATATATTATTCGCCATATATTATTTAAAAAATCATGTACACTTTATTAAAAATAAAATTAAATCAAGTATGTTCAATTAAAAATAGAATTATTGAAGCGTTGACTGTGTCAGTCAATACTTTCAGATGCACAAAAGGAGAGGACTGACCCTGGTGATGATGATGCTGAGTCAGATGACAGCTCCAGCAGCTCCAGCTCCAACAGGAACCTCCCAGTTCATCCTACTTGTGCCGCACCGAAAGGTCCCCAAGGTACTAAAAATGCTAACCAATCACCACAACATGTGAATTACTCTTTCGTGTTACTTGCCTGCTGAAATGTAGTTGTCCCTTAATATATTTAAAAGGGTAAAGCTTGGCAATCTAAATGTTACTTTTGAGTTGTCATTGCTTAATGATCCACCTGAACTTTTAAAAAGTTAATTAAAATGTTAAACATCTTTAAAAATGAACTTAATTCTTCTTCCTCATTTAAAAATTCCAGAATCTACATGTATGCATATTATGAAAACTAATAACTACACAGAACACTAAGATTTTTATTCTATTTTTTAAGTATATTTTACATTTGTATATTATTTTATTTATTTTATGATTAGAGGATATTGTTGTTACATTGTAAGAATTTAAGTGGTGCTTAAAACTGATTACTATACAGAACACTGCTATATTCACTGTACAGAGCTAGCAGAGCAAGAAGAACTAACTTCTTGATAACTCTGTACAGCAAACATGCAATGGTTCTGTGTGTTACCACTTGGTAAGAGTACACCCAGCAGATTAAATGTGGCCAAGAAAACCAAGATGAAAACAGTGTGCAACTGTAAAATATAAATTGAAGTGATCGCCCATATTGAAGTGGGCGATCAGTGACAGCGGGAGGCCACCCCAGATTAATTGTTGTTACCCCCTGTGGCCCCCACCAGAAAATTCTTTGAACCCTCCCCTAGTTAAAGGTCACACAAACAGGCCTTAGAATGAGACTCCCACATTGCTGCACAACCTGTGCAGCTAAAAGCTTAGTGCTGGATTCTTTCTCAATGAAGCCTAAGTCCAACAGCTGCACTATGACATCACTTACTTAGCTCTCACAAAAAAAATGTTTTTGTTGTAAGGACCACATTTACAAAGTTAATGGTACCTATTGTTTATCCTTGCAATTTAGAATCAGGCCATCGGGCCATTTGTCCATATTCGAGACATTCATATGTTTACAAAAGAATATATTTCAGGCATTAAATTATTTGAACATGAAGATATTTAGTTATTGTGGAAAACATTCGTCAAATTCGATTTAGAGCTTGTTAAATCCTTGTTGGTATTCTACATATCCAGGTTAGGGTAGTAGTCAAAATAGCCTGTGGAACTTAGACAATGCATACAGGCAATGCACTTCTCAAATGCTCACATATGGGGAAAAAAAAAAAAAAAAAAAACTAATGGTGAACCGTCAAAGACAATTCATTTCTATAAGTAAATTCTTTATGTTATTTCTCTGTTAAATGTTTAACATTTTATGATCAATTATCTCTGGTTGCTGTATTTGACACTAATTGTAGCTTACCTGTTAAAATAATGCAATCTAACTGATCCTGGCCTCTTTTTCTGAAAAGGTTCAGCATTAATTTCTGTTGAAATTATTTAGCCCTGAAGAAACGTAGCTCTCAAATCTGAACAACTTGTCCACCACCCTAGCTTTTCATTCAGGTTAACTGCGCAGTCTAATACTCATATGAATTATTTCAGATGATGGGAGCCCATCAAACTGGATCCCAGGGGCATCTGTACACCTCCCACTGGATGTACGCAAGGTGCTAATCACACATTTTCCAGACAGGAGGGAACACTGCAATCAAAGATATGCCATCGTCAAATGCAGGACGTGTACGTTTGTCTTTAGTTTTCAGAGATAAGAAATGTTTCTTGGACTGTTCCTGAACATGGCTGAAACCTGGGACTGAGACAGTTTTTTAAATACAAATGTGTCTATCTATCTATCTTTCTATCCATCTATCCATCTATCTATCTATGAATGAAATTATGATTATTACCTTCTTTTTATAAAGTGTTAACATCTTTTGAATCTAAAATTAATTCTCAGTAATTTCATGGACAGTGCTCCTTGCTGTGCCATGAAGGAGGGATATATCCTGGCAGTGACATGCATGTTTGTCCACCTGCAAATACACTGCCAGGACAAACATAGCCCCTTTATTTGGATAACTGAGCTGAGGATGAACTCAAATACATATTCATGAGGAATCAGAGGGTCGAATTTGGTCACTTCCATATTGTCCTCGCACTAGAAGGCAACACTTTGCTTCACAGCCAACATGGACAGTAGAAGTGATTACAGTAACCAGCACCTCTTTAAGTTATATACATATATATATGTACATATATATATATATATATATATATATATATATATATATATATATATATATATCCTTATGCTTTGACTGTAAAGATAAATTATATTTAAAAAAGTAAAATGTAAATCAATGTACTACCATGTTCTTGACCTATCTGACTCACACACATTACTTTCCCTAGTGTTATACTAGCTAATTATCTTCATCTCTGACAATAAAAAAATATATATAATTTTTTTCTTTTTTTTAATAAAATTAATAGTTCCATTAGCGTTTGATGCATGTGTCTGTTCTATGGGACTGGGGTGAACAATATTTCAGGTCTAACATGATCAAAGTTAAGGTGGTTGCGGCTTCCAGCAGTTTAAGGATGGAGCAAGCTGGATTTAGAAACAGAGACAGAGATACTAATTAACATCAGGCAGCTACCCACAGTGAAGCCATTTATGAGCTGGGCTCAGCATATTGCTGAACAATAGAGGGTAACCATTTGCGGGGAAACTTTGATTATATGTGACTGACTTTGATAAAAGTTTCAAACTGAGCACAGTAAGAGAAGAGACAGAAGGCTTATATCAACTGTTTATTTTTTCAGAAAGTTCAATATATGTTACTGCAAGCAAGCTACTACAGAGAGTTAACTTGACTCCTCTGTTGCATGGGGATTGGCTCTCTTATAGAAGAGAGACTATAGTTCAAGCTAGCTGCAAGAACTGTTAATTGACCAATTTCACCAATACTTTTCTCCTGCAGTGGTTAATGGAGATAAAAATTGAGTCCAACCCAGTGTGCCATCTTTTTGTATCTTCAGGATCATTTTGGTTGAGTAGATTTTCACATCATATTTTATAATGAAATGTCAACACTAAGCCAGTCATAAAATCATTGTGTGCTATTTTTGCTGTGCAGCGTCTAATTCAGGTGCACTTTAGGTGTTCTAGTTGCCATAGTGGTAGGTTGGGTCAGGTAAGGAGACCCCTGTCTCCAGGGGCAAAGCACAAGTGATTTTTCATTGGTATGAATACAGAATGAGATAAGAGAGAATCCACTTTAATACAGTATGCAACCTGGTATCAGGCCAAACCCTTTAATGGACACACCGGTCCGCCGTGACACTGTCTGCTTTGACCTCGCCTACCAGTGAAAACATCATTGTTTGGTGATCAAGTTAGCAAAAGCAAACATGCAACATCCCTTTACACTTTATAAATAAAAGCACCAAAAATAATTGGGTTTAGGCACAAAAACATGGTTAACTTTAGGGTAAACGTGTTGCCTAAATATAACTAGTTCATTAAAACAATCACTACTTGGCTAGGTTTGGGAAAAGATCAAGTTTTTACAATAATTACTTCCTAAAAACAGCCAACATTAACTACTGGCCTCACACAGGACTGATGTAGCCCCATGAATGAACCGGCCAACCACCCCTGACTTCCTCCTGACATGGACTTTCTTGCTCTCTGCTCACATTTGCTGTTGTTCCTGTCATTATGGCCCCCAACCAGTACTGTGCCAAAGTGAGGAAAAGTGTGTCTATAACACACTTTTGCGTGAGACTGAGCTGTCATAACAGTGTCTGTAGAGCTGGTTACACTTGTAGAGTTCTCACTCCCAATGCACCAAACGGCAGCTTGGTTTATGGCTCAGTGGTTCAAAATGGACTTGCTTCATGTGGTATCAACGTTGGCCACACACGCACAAAGACAGCATTAGTAAGATGGCAAATGCTAGCGAAACCCTGAACCCAGTGCTGTGGAAAGACAGAGGGACATTCTTGGCTGAATTGATAAGTAGGCACATTTTGTTTTCTTCCTGATCTAGTAGAAATAATTCCAGCTTCGAACTGTCTTAAGCAAATTACGGTGGTAAGAGGTTTCTTCTGCAGTGTAGTTTCCACAGTTAGTCTAGTTGTTCGTCCATTACCTGGGGATCGTGACCAGGGGAAACAAAGCCTATTCCTGTTTTGGTTGAGCAATGGTAGGTGCAGTTCCTTTGTCCTGTTATAGATCAAATCCAGCCTGATGACAGGCCGAAGTAAAAGTGAGGCTTATACAAAACTGGTCTACTGTATATGCAGATGTTGCCCACTTAGCACACGGTCGTTTATTAAATGTCTTTGTCGAAAGGTTCAGAAGACGTCCACTGAGGAGCCTTATTGAAAGTTTTTGAAATATCTTCTTTAGTCGTTTCTTTATTGTTCACTCTTGACTGTTGACTGTTGACCTGTTTTGATCGTCCATATAGGTCCAAGTGGTTCACTAGCCAGATGTTTAATGTTGAACCTATGTCCACAGACATCCAAAAAGGGTCCAAGCCAAAAAGGGTCCAAATATGAACTTAAAATCAGATGTACAAAAGTGGGTTATGTTCAGAATGTCTCCCTGATTTTATGCCATTTTCTCTACAGCCATTACACCATGCAGTCAGTATTTATTTGGAAAATATTAATTAAAAACACAAAAGTTTTATTCATACCCAGTTTAAGTATTTTTTTTAGGCCAAACCTGTTTACAGCCACAACTGTAATAGACCAAAAGTCATTTAATGTGAAATGTTTGTGAGCTCTTCTCATTTTTAAAGTCTGAGTGGACATTGCATATTTGTAATTGGCAACTTGACCGCACAGCCCTGCATGTGTGAAGGTGACACTAGAGGGGTACCTACAGGATCACAGTTTGAGGCTTAGGGCAACTGATCAAAGCTGCCGTAGTTAATGAGTTGGGAGTGAGAACATGTTGTCATGGGCAATCACACCTGCTCCTTTCAACCCCTATTAAAAGCAGTCCTCAGCAAGCCTGACATGACTTGTACTGACAATTTGGTGATGGAGTGGAGAGTCTTAACCTGCTCTACTAAAGCGAATATTCTAACCTGGGATGTGCAAATAAAAATTTATGGACATGATGAAAATCTGATGATCCACTGATGGGTCTAACAACATAAATTCACCAACCAAAAGACCAGGGCAACTTCAAAGTGCAGTGGAGCCAGGACTATGGTTTTATTTTGAACAAAACGTATTATTTGAGTACAGATGTGGCTCATTATGTTTGTTTATGCCGTTGTTGTGCGAGTTTTTTCCACATTATGGCTGAGTCATCTCTGCCAGTTATTCTGCAGGGTATTGTGTATACTGCAGGAGCGAAACGCACTTAGCTTCAAACATTCTGTAGTTTGTAACAAGCTAAAACTCTGTCGCCTCACATGGGCAAAGACCCTGTCACTCTTCTATTTCAGTGACAAACGGGGACATGCACCAACACACCATCTGTGCTGCATTAAGGCACTGTAGAGGCTGTCATGATTGACAAAACTGGTAACAGCGACACCTATTCCAAACTCCTGTCTGGCTCTGGGACGCTAGAGATGAAGAGTGATGGCCTGTCACTCGGGCTCACAGCATACGACTAGGGGACGGCTGCAGACGGGAGGAAACAAGCTCATCTCTGGTGTGGATGAGGATGACAACATGCCACATGCTTGATAATAGCCCCCTCAGTTTAGGGAATAAACAGAGGGATGTTTATAATGAGATTGTGCTGCAGGGCCCTCTGATGGTCCCACGCTCCAGGAATCTGAACACACCATTTAGTTTGCATGCTTGCACTATAATATACAGGCCTGGATCCTTTTGAAGCTATTTATTTTCTGCACAGGGAGGAATTAGAGGGAAAATGGGAGAAAGTATCAGGGGATAACATCAATCGAGGGTTGCAGGTAAATAAAGACGCATGGTTACAAGTACTGAATGTCCAATGCAGAATTGCAGCTTTGCCATTAAACCATCTTCATGCTGAGAAAATGTTTTTAAAACATCTATAAAAGTACTGAAAGAGAAGAGATGGGAATTTGTAGGACTGGGAAAGTAACTGTTACGGGAGCAATGGGAATTGCCAAATATTTTAAACATTTAAAACATAATGGGAATAGCATGAAATATGCATCCTAGGTTTTATTTTAGATCACAGTTGAAACGTCAAAGCAAACCAAACATTCACAACTTCCAGTCTTTCCTTTTGATTTAAACCTGGGTCTTATCTCAGCCGTTGTCCTCATCGTTATGATTACAAAAATTCAAGTTAAGGAGAAAAAATTAAGTTGTTTATTTGAGTGATAAAATGGAAGTAAACATTAAAGTTATTGTGTATAAACTGTGAGCTGTAAGAGTCGTTTGTCATTTTGAAGTGCTACACTTTGCCGTTCGACAACGATATGCTGTACAAACTAGTCTTCCTGCAATCATTTTTTAGTGCAAATGATGATCATAGCGGACATTTCAGGACAATAAAATTGATGACTTTATTATCTCCGCCATGCTGTCGGCCGAGTGCGTGTGCACGTGTCTGTGTATGTATCTGTTCGCTGCTAATCTCAAGTGCTACTAACCCATCAGCCTCAACCTTTTTCTTTTATCATTTAATCACATTCATGACTGACGGCTCAAGGACCCCTCATGGCTGCTGTGTTTCACAACTTTTGAAAAACCTATTTTTTTGAGTGCTATAATAAAAGCTTCTTTTCCAAAAAACTGAGAACTCTCTGCCCTCTACTAGAATAAGTGTGATGGAAACCACATGAAGTTTGGAAGTCATACTGGTAAACTCAGAGCAGGTCCTTGTGCCTCAACTTGATGGGGGAGCAGTCATCAGATGTCACAAAACAATAACAGCACCCATGAAGAGGAGGTAGGATGTGTTTGTAGAACACAGTGTTTGTATTAGGCTTATGAATGGAATTTTGAAATCTGTTCCCAAGTTTAAAAAGCAGCTTGAAATGAAAATTATAATGGTGTCTGTTACCTCAAGTGTTGTTTTGTGTGTGTTGTCTTTTTCAATTACCGTATATGTGTGTGCAAAGAAGGCTGCACTGCTGAGGGTTTAATTTTGTGCACACATTTAGTTACCGTCGGCCAAGGTTTTCTTTAATTAATTTATGGCATCGTGCATCTGGAACGCTTGGAGGTTGGATGTTGATCCGAACAGCAGCATATGGATCCTACATCTGATGCAACCTCTTTCCAGCCCACCATGCTCGGTGTAGACGCAAACGATGAAGCGATTAACGAGCACGCCTGTCGTTATCTCTCAGTCCTGTGGCTTGACACCACCGTGACGCAATTAAGAGGTGGAGCTTGAACTTACTCATTAAGGTATGCTGTGTTCATGTCTCGACTGCACCGGTATGCCCAATTGTTTATTTATTAAAATGGGTTAAAGCTTTATTGATTTATCATTTTAATAGAGAAGGGTTGTTAAAGCAGCTGTATAAGAGAAAACAACAAATCAAATGACTTTATGAAGTTATAAATTGGAGTGCGGAGGATCAGTTTGAGGTTATCACAGTCTGTGGATAGAAGCTGCTCCACAGCAAGCATGTATACCTTAAATGTATACATACATTTATATGCACCTATCTTATTAAATAGGATACAAATCTGATCATGTATAGGCTTATATATAGATACTTAGTTTTATTTTTAAACACAGCTAGTTTGCAGAATGCACAATGATGCGGTAAAAAAAGACTGACCCTGATGAGTCAGAATCATACCAGTGACAGACGTGAAGAATAACTATAGTAACTATATGGAAAGAGCCAGCGCTCTCTCTGATTATGTAGGTCAGATAGATGAATCAGTTTTAAATTGAGACTGTTTCATAAGCAGTTCAAAGTTCTTTGCGGTACATTTAACGCTGTCATTCCTGTGTTGAAGCCTAACAAATGTTATAATAGTCAGATCAGTAAACATTTTAGAAAAAAAGAAAAAGGTCCATTGAAAAACAACTTCATCCCGCCAGTGCCAGATCAGAAAACACATACAACACATTTTCTTCTATGTACTTGAAGTAGTTGCTGGAATAATTTTTTTGAAGCCTTTTTTGCCAAAGCCATGAAATCGGATTGTTTAATATGGCTTCAGAATTACATGTAACAGGCTGGATACTGGCTATGTGAGCAGTGCATGGTGGAACTTCTTGCTTGACACAGACACACTGCTGGCTTGGGTTTCTGGCTCAGTGTTTTATTACTAGTGGTGAGTATTATTAGTCTTAATGTCTGTTTCTGTGAAATATGTTACAGACATGAGGACAATACATACATCAGGTGAAGGGCAGCTTTTTTATTTCCATGTGCGTCATCATATTTGTTGATGATTATTAAAGGCAGGCTCCGTGTAAACAGACAGGGCAGGCAGCTTGCCTGTGTGGACACACACACATGAGCGAGCAGCAGCAGCTCGGCAAGGCAGCCTCCATGCACTTCACAAGCAGGCAGTGGACAAAGCGTAAGACTGCCATTATACTGACGCTGTATGTGTCCTGGCAGCATTTCATTACCCTCACACCACTGACTGTCTGACACATCATGCATCATTGTTGATTCGTACTTTTTCCTCCTGATGTTACAGTGCCCTTTCAGAGCAGCCATATTTGTTTTTTCCCCTCAGTGGTGGTCTTTGTATTGAGCTACTCTCAGATAAGCACAGCCACCGTCTGATGTATGATAAAACAGTGTACAAACTGTTGAGGTTTTGTTCAATCAGAACAGGGGAACGAGCGGTTCAAGTCAGAATTAGCTGCAGCTGTGCTGCAAAGGAAAGTGTTGAAAGCAATAGCCTAATCTGAAGGAGCGTTAATAGAGACCACCATGCGTTGGTTTGTTTCTGTGAGGGTTATTCATGTTCTGTTTACGGCATCGATATCGAGGAGCTGTGTCACAGCGGGTCTCCGCTGTTTCAAACCGTGTTGTGAGAAATGCCATATGCACATCTCTCTGCATATGAATAATGACAAAACATGTAATTACATCACCGAGGTGCCTTGGGACACACCCTGCACTTGTGTTTAAATTAATTCCTCCGATGCCCTCTGCTTGACATTTGTGTGAGGAGGCTGGAACCCCATCAAGCTACCACTGTTGAAACCCCCCCCATGGGGCAGAACAAGCCCAAAGCAGAATTTCTTTCCACCAGCTCATACCTGCTTTTTCCTGTACCATACCCGTATGAGCAACCCCCCCAAGGTGTCCTTCTCCCTGTTTACTGACAGACTGGAGGCCTCACATGATTAATCATTGCTGAGACACACTAGTTCACTAGTTAAAACAACAGCAGCTCCCAGCTCCTTCACCTCCACCAAGGTTAATTAGCATCAGTGTCTCACTCTTAATTACATCACCGTTTCCAAGAAGCAGATAAGAATAATCATAAAGATCTCTGACTGAGCCAACTGCTTTTTTACTCACTTACAAATGAGGATTGCCTTAAGAACACAATAAATTATTAAGAAGACTACTGGTGGTTCAAATACTTTGAAAGTATAATTTATTGAGGCAGCATATAATCAAAAGGGATGCAATTTCAGTCCTCTTTGCAAAACAGCAATTTTGGCTTTTTAGTCATGCCAGGACTGAGGCTCTGGACAAGGCAATATTGTGGGTCCACCACTTTGGTCCAAACTGACCAATCTTTGCAGCTATTGAACGAATTGCCATGATTTTGTACAGATATTCCAGGTCCCCAGACTTTGCACCACTAACTAATCATTTGTTGTTCACAGTGGACTTTCTCAACAACTGTTGGATGGGTCACAGTGGATTACTGTAGGTTTTGTGATCCTTTCTGGTCCCCTGACTTTTCCTGTTTGCACTGAAGGGCTCCACAGTGAAGTTAGTAATAATATGTTATATGCAAGATCTGGTTACACTTTCAAAATAAAGTTTGCTCACAAACATTCCACATATTATGACTTTTGTCAAATGTTAATGGTTTAGTTAGGTTTAAGCACCAACACTACTAATTTACATACAGCAGCTTAGTTATGTGACATGGTTTAAAAACAACTCCTGTTTTTATAGGGAAAGTCCACTGTTTCAACCATTTGACCACCCCAACCTCGTATGTTACATACATAACTTTAGTTATTTGTCTACGTGAAGTAACTTCGATTTTTGTTTGTGGACATGAACACTGTCTGTCCCAAGCATTCATTGTTAACCTCTTTGTTGCTTCTTATACTACTTCACCTGACTCCCTCCTTTGCTGTAGGACAAATGACTACAGCCACTAGGGGCAGCAACCTACCAAGAAACTTAAATATGGGTCATAATAAGAGACTTTCAGTGTTGACCTATATGGTTGTTTCTCTGTTGAGGAATGAATGCTACTTCTGCGACTCTGAGAAGCAGTGGGAAAAAAGGGAATCCATATTCATATTCAGAAAAAAAATACTCATTTTAATTTCCTTTGATAACTCACTAAATCTATATTTGACATTCATCGTACTGAACTTAATTGTCTGGAAACTGTAATTATGACTGGATATAGTTAATTGCCCATTAATTAGAGTATCATTGCTACCACCAACCCTCTCTCCCTATGCTCATATGACCCCTGAGGGATGTTAGACTGGAATAGATTAGAAAATAACTTCCCTCTGATCAGAAACAGCCAACAGAGCCGATGTCTGCCACATAGTTTAGGAATCTCAGTTAAATGTGACTCCTGGCAGCTACCTGCTCTAAAAATAAGCCTCACTTGTTCCCGCACTGTGAATATGAGATTGTCATATCACTACCTCTTCCCATAACAATTAATCAAGTGTAGCTGTGCTATCCTCAAATGATGTTAGCCTTTCCCCAGGAATCAGAATGGCTGACGCTATTGTGAGGAAATTGTCTTTTGAGAAATGGTTGCATCCCCTGCTGCAATATCCGAGTTAGTCCTGGGAGAATTGTTTTCTCTCTGCAACCGGATTGTGCCAACAGTTTCTTGTAGCATTTTTAATAGAAGGGGCCTGTTCATCCAGAGTGATGTTATTTCAGGCTGAGGGATATATGTGAGCTGGCAGCTTATTTCCAATCAGTAGAGAGGAACAAACACCAATGAATCTGTGTTATATACAATCACTGCCATTTAATGCTTTACTGAAGCATGTATCTTTTGATGTCTATTTTCAACAGTTAAACAGCAGCTAATCGGACAAACAGCTCTGTGTTACCATGGCAAATTTCATATAACATCTGTGCTAGAGTGCTGTTTGCTGAAACAAGGGTATCTGTGACTGGCTCTCGATTTGGCGGTCAGTTAATTTTGCTGCATTAGATGAATGTGTCAGTCTTTTTATTCTTAATTAGCTGCTTTCGTGAGACAAGCATCAGTCATTTGAGCAAGGGCCCCAAAATGACACGTTTACGTCCAAGTGACAAAGCCCCGTAATTATACTGGGATTAATTATGATCGGAGTAAATGAGGAAGCGAAGTGATGTAGGGGAAGGCAGGGTTGATAGATGGGTCAACAAAAACATCACACTATACAATGGGAGACCACTGTTTGATTCCATTTTCCTAAGTCAGTATATATTTTTAAAAGCATGACCACAATCATTCCCACGATCACATCTTTATTGTTGTCACCATGTAGATCCTCCCTACCTGCCAACATTAGGCTGTGAAAAAAAGGGAGGTTTCTGTGGTATTAGACAGGTGGCCAACCCTCAATGCCCCAGCCCCCATATGACCCTACACAACAGATAAGTAGAATAAATGCAAGAAATTAATTTTCGTAAGTCTTTAATGTAGAACAAAATAGCGATTAAAGTTAACAACTAACATTTACATCACAAAACATATAAGTGCAAACATTGTGACAGAGTGTGTGTGTGTGTATGTGTTGAGCAGGGGCGGTTCTGGGGGGGGCGGGCAACAGGGGCCAGTGCCCCCGTAACTCTGAGTCTGGACCCCCCTGTGGCCCCCGTGACAGGGAGTCTGCATTAATAATACAATGACAGATTTCTTGCAATGATTTTGTTCTGAAGGGAAAGGCAAAAATTAAAGTGTCTCAGCAGTTTACTACCCAATCAAAATTGCTGAAATTGTAAACACTGCTTTGTCTGAATGAGGGATTTATCCTTTTTTCCGGGTTGTATGTGCCCCCTAACAAAGAAGCCAGCCCCAACCTGGCCCCCCTATTAAAACTGGTCTAGAACCGCCACTGGTGTTGAGGAGCCATCATTGCCACTTAGACAAGACTTAGACCATGACGGACATCCCACACCAAATTGATTTTTAACACTAAAAAATTGAGAGCACAGCACTGGACAGAATCAAATACAGATAGACTACCACAAAGATCAGGAGTGTTGGTTGATATCTCAGTAAGCAAGGAATATTTGTCTGTCTGTCTGTCTGTATGAACTGTTCATCTGATCTGCTTTGGACAGTTTGTTGCTGAGGACCCAAGAAAGTGCAGGGTCAAATTAGCCCTTTAAGGTACTACTCAACCATTTGGTAGACCACACTTTAAGTCACTATATTTCATTGATAAATGCATCAAGCTTAACTCAACCTGAATGAGCCATCTCTACTATTTGGTGTAGTTGTGCAATGCTAACAAAAAATCTGCTAGATGGCACTGTGTCTGTGAGCAGTATTCTTTTTCAGCATTCCTTCAAACAGGAAGTGACACAGCGAAAATTCACTCGTCCTTTGATGACGCATCGGCGGGACTTTCAAATGTGAGTCTATTTTGTTGACATATTATCATTTCAGATGAGTTGTTAAACAGAATTATCTCTCTATAAATGCAAAGAATCTGTGTGTGTGTGTGTGTGTGTGTGTGTGTGTGTTTCTGTTAGTCAAATATCTCTGCGGATCAGGATCACACTGACCTGAGACTTTCAACATGGATGCTGCGTGGTTCAGTGGTGTGCATCTAAGCATTTGCTTGGACTGCAATGATACCGTGAATAAATTATTTCATAAATGCTTTACAAATTCCGCCGAGCATTGTCCACCAGAGCCACCACAGTCACGTGTGCACCAGAGCCAATCACTGCACACCGTGGCCACGTGCGCACCAAAGCCAATCACTGCAGAGCTCAAGCCCACGACATACCTGAAGAAACAAGCGGATTTATACCTGCAGCGGCGCGAGCTGGACTGCGATTTTGCCGGCGGTTCGGTCCCGTTCTGTTCTGTGCATCTAAACTGACTGCTGTGGATTAATAAGATCAAACGAGTCCGGACCGAGTCTGTTCGGGTCTGAGGAGATCCGGAGACGCGCGGACAACAAAGTGGAATCGGAATCTGTGGATGTTCGTGTGTAGCTAGCTGCTAGCCGCTAGCTACACGGCCCACCTCCCGAGGCGACGGACTGGACGCATCGGCACGTCCAAAACCGGACCTAAATAATGTCCGCCACGCTTTTTCGCGAACATTGCCGTCATGTTTGCTTTGTGTCTGTTGCAGGAAGAAACGGTAAAAACGGGCTTTTGTCACAAAAGTGTCCAAGAAGCAGGTTTGGTTGTTGAGGAACAGGAAGTTGTGGGAGGGACGTAAGTGGATGATTGACAGACAGCGATATTGAGAGTTGAGAGATTTGTGACATTTAGCGTGTTTGGAGTGTGTAGTTAGTGTGTTATGTAGTGTTTGGTGTAGTGTGTTTAGTGTGTAGTGGAGTCGTTTTTTTGTTTAATGAGTCAGAACAATGAGGAGAAGCTGAATGTGGAGCAGGAAGGAGCACAGGCAGACCTGCCTGCATTCAAATGTAAATAGTTACATATAACTTTGTAAAAATGTTTAATGTATGCACAAATTTAGCAAACAACAATTTATATTTGCATTATAAGTGAAAAAAAAATAAATAATAAATGGTTTGTTAAATATATTTGTGGTTTTCAGAGAAAAAAAATCTAACTTTTTCTACTCGGATTTTATGGGTTTTTTTTGTGATTTTAGGTCCATTGTGTTAATACAGTATGTCAAAATAAAAAATAAAAATAACTGTACAGTCACACATGTGAGGTTGTGCTGAAAATAATGACACCAAGTAAATAGTTTTTAAGCTGAAATATAATGGCAAAATCAAAAATAGTCAAAAACAGCCAATTATACCCTGGAATATCGGATTTCACAACAAACCTAAATATCCCTGACGCCCCACCTTCAAACACAGCCTCATTTGGCCATCGATGAAAAAGCTACTTAACCTCCCACTTTTTTATAGGAATACATTTTTCTTACGGGCACTGCATTAGTGTAACTTAATTCAACAAAAATAAGTCCCATAGGGGTCAAATCATTTTTTCAAAACGTGCTCTACCAAACGGTTGAGTTGTCATTTTATGGTAAAGGTAGAGAAGCTAGCTAATTAGCTAGCTAGCTATAATAAAATTAGCTATTTACAATGAACAAAAGGGTTAGTGTTGTTAAAATTTAAAAGTTAATTTGATGTTATTCAATTACATATTTGATGAAAAATATTTTATCAATATCATTTTTTCACAATTTCTGTACTGTATATGGTAAATATCAAGAATAAATTTGAGGGCTGGGGTATAATTGGCCGTTTTTGACTATTTTTGATTTTACCATTATATTTCACCGTAAAAACTATTTAACTTGCCTTGTTTGGTGTCATTATTTTCATCACAACCTCACATGTGTGACTGTTATTTTTTCATGTTGACATACTGTATTAAGACAATGGACCTAAAATCACAAACAAACATAAAATCAGAGTAGGAAAATGTTAGTTTTTTAACGGTGAAAACCACAAATATGCTTAACGAACCATTTTTATTACTTAAAATGCAAATATAAATTGTTGTCTGCGAAATTTGTGCATACGTTTTTGAAATTTACAAAGTTATATGTAACTATTTACATTCAAATGCAGGCAATGCCTCAGGCTCAGGTCTGCCTGAGCTCCTCCAGCTCAGTGAAGAGCTGCACTGCCTGCTCCACATTCAGCAGTCTCCTCATTGTTTTGACTCATTTAACAAAAAAAAAACGACTACACTACACACTAAACACTATATAACACACTAACTATACACTCCAAACACTCTAAATGTCACAAATCTCTCAACTCTCAAAACTCGCAGGTCAAAACCTTGCATCACCACCAAAACCAATTTGTGCTGTAGCATGACCTCCAAAAATATTTGTTGTATTTTATATCGTCTTTTAAACTCTACAAAGAAGACCTTACTGCACAGTGGTTTAAAGTAGTCTGCCCATATTCATAACAGTGTCTGCAGAGCTTAGTGGAGGTTTTCTTTTTCTCCCACTGACATTAAAATGAAAAAAAAAAAAAAAAAACGAAAAAATTCTAATCAAATCTTGTGCGAAGTTTTGCACCAGCACACATACACATACACATACACACACACACACACTTGATGTGTTTGGAGCCATCAATAGCAGAGAGAGAGAGAGCAGAATAAAGTCATCCAAGAAATTGCACTTAATGTGACTTGTTCTGAATGTTGTTCTTTTATTATGAACAGACGTCTCAATCGTTTGGTAGAGGACTATATCTGAAATACTGTAGGGTCTAATAAAAAAAAACAAAAAACTATTGATTGTTGTTAATGTTATCATAATTGAATAAAAATGCAAAGAAATAATTTTTCCTTTGCTTTTTTCTTGGTGCGTACCTGAAATTTGTACATGAGATACATTCAGTGTTAAAGCTGCTGCAAACACTATTGTTGTTTTAGCTAACTTCCTGTCTGTTTTGCAGACACTCTCTACATCACCACGTGAAAGCGGAGCTGTAATCACCAGACGGCGGCAAACATGAGGATCCTGCTCTCTGTGTGTTCACGAGCAGACAGGAAAACAGTTAACCTGTTCATGGAGGTCTCTGTCCTGATTGGATAATGTAGGCAGGGATACCATAAAGTTTCATTCCTCTTTTACTACATGAGCAGAGGCAGGTGTGACACGGGTTACATAGATTACTGTATCATAGATTACTGTTAGAGGAAAGAGCTATATGACACTTGAAGTTACACTTTGAAAAGCTTTAACAACATCTGAACTAACAGCAAACACTGGTTTGTGAAGAAGAGGGGGCGTGGCTTCAGCACTCTGCCTCTGCAGGCTGAAGCTGGGCTCACAGGACAGGAAACTGGGTTGTGTCACACATATCAGAGAAGTCTCCACAGAATGTCTTCTCTCTAGTCTTAAACATGCACACACTAGAATGTTTTAGAGTAGTGGTGCATCACACACTACACATAAGGTTATCATACCAGAGGAAGAAAATTCACTACTCCTCCTGATCTCATGGGGAAGCAGACATAAACAAACTGGAGATGAGCGTGGTAAAACAACTTGCTGTAGTAATCTGTTGCTGTAAGAAAAAAGCAGAAAATAACACATGTCTGGATGAGTGGGGATACATGGTCAACATGGATTTTCTATTCTTCAGATGGAATTGGAGTTGACATTTTAAGTTTCTGTCAACACTAATATTCTAGTTAACATTAGCCTCAAGGGCTGGAATGTTGCCTGGAAGCACTGTCAGCTGCTCCGGGATGCCTCTCTCATTAATATATAATATAAATATTAAACATGTTTAACCTTACCGAGGTGCCCCTGATGAGTCTGTGAGCAGGCTTCAGACTGGATCTGTAGACCCTACACACGGGCTGCCAGACAGTCTGTTTTCAAAGGGCACTGCACTAGTGTTTTGAAGCCTGACAAAGTTCTTTAACTCTAACTAGGGATGTCCCGATCAGGTTTTTTTTTTTACCCCGATCCCGATCCGATACTTAGCCTTAACTAATATTTTCCTGGATAATACAGTTGCATTAAGAAAAGAAGTACCTGCATCTAAGCTGTTACTTAATAGGTTTTTTTTGTTTTGTTGAAACAAAGTATACTTTAATTTGGCTCGTTCTTATTCTGCATATGCTATTGCAACATTGGCCTACCACCTTCCTTGTGTTAGCAGGCGAGTCTGTGATGCTGCACTGTGACAGCAGACCCTCGTGTACAGCCAGCTGAAGTGTGTGTGATACGCAGCCCTAGCTTGGTTCCTCCTTATCATCTGTTGCTTTTTCATATTCCTTAAGTTGTCACCTAAAATGACGTGTACCTGTTGCTTGTCTATTTCACACGTGTTCAGCATCTCCTCGGTTGCCTGTTTTACATGCTTTGCTGTATGAGACCCATGTGCATACCGGCACGTTGTAATTCTAAAGTGGAATCAATGTAATGTAATGCCGAGATTGTAGGGCATACCAGGGATTCAAAAGCTCCAGATGACGAAGAAAACCCTGATCCTCTACCACAGAGATGAGCTGATTATCCATAGCAATTAATTTAATTACCTTCTCTGTAATATTTTATCGCACCAAATGAGTAGTGTTAAACGCAGCTCTTTTGTGACCCCCTTGCAAAACGGTCGTATTGCAGATGTTACACATCGCCGTTGGACTGCTTTCACTTTCTTCTTTAAGTTATGTCCACACTGCAGACATTTTATCCACAGGTTTGCCAGAGTAACATTACGTGCACGTCTGCGTTCTGCCACAAATTGTGTAAAAAAAAGAAAATCGGCCTTGGGTCCCGTTCAAAATTGCCGACCAGTGGAAAAATGCCCATATCAGCCTCGATCCCGATACCGCAGATCGGACTCTCCTCACTCAGGTAGTAATCACAGATAATGGTGCCAATATGATTGCTGCTGCTGCAGGTTTGGCACATTATCCATGTTTTGCACACCCTATACATTTAGTTGTGAAAGACTTCATTAAGGCCCTCCCTGAGCTTCTTGACATCCAGCAGAGATGCAGTGCTATTGTAACTTTTTTCCACCATAGCACAAATGCAACAGAAAATCCGGAAACAACTGAAGTTTCCAGAGCACAAGCTCATACTGTCAGTTGAAACTAGGTAGAACTCTGTGTTCTACATGTTCGAGAGACTACATGAGCAAAAGGAAGCTGTGACTACTGCACTTTGCCTTCTTGAAAAGAGCTCATGGTTGGTCTCGCACTTGATGCCTAGAGACCATTTGACTTTGACAAGTAACAAGGGAGGTATCATCTGAAAAACATGTATCTGTTTCGAAAGTGATCCCCCTGGTTACACTATTTCTGAGATCAACTGCATCTTTTGAGGCCAAAGGTAGCAAGCTAGCTGCTGTGTTGTCAGCACAGTGTTAGCCTCAGTCCATTCAGTATCAGGTCCTGAACCAAGCACAAGCTCTGCCACCAGCTCTGTCTCAGCAATGACTCCTGCAACTACCTTACGCTCTCCTGCAGGGGCTTCTCCATCTCCACCTGCAGCACTTGGTGGGATATGGGCACCCAAATCCTTGAATCCCAGCAGCATCACACAAGTGGCACTGATGCCATCATTGAAATGCTGCGGTACTCAGAAGAGAAGCCAATACCACAGGATAGAGACCCACTTCTTTGGTGGAAAATGAATGAATCAACATTCCCCTCTCTCAGCAAGGTTGCAAAGAAATACCTGAGAGTAATTGCAACCTCAGTACCTGCAGAAGGATTTTCTCTAAGGCAGGACAGTTAGTGTGCCAGAGAAGAAGTACAATAAAAGGCAAAAATGTGAACATGTTATTGTTGTCATGGTTCTGTGTCTTGTGGTGTCTTGTATTTGATTTCCATGCCCTCGTGTGTCCTTTCAGTGTCTCCTGTGTTCTTCGCTCTGTTTGTCTCCCTCTGCCTGTCAGTAAGCGTTCAAGTTGAACTCCTGCTGACTGACTGCATCAGCGAGATCTGCTGGCGACTGCAGGGGCGGGGCTACAAACGCTGCTATGAAGTCGGACACTCTCTCTTCCCATAGACGTGACGTGACTTGGCTGAGCTTGCGGTGTTTGCCTTCCTCGTCTGGGGAGAAGTGGAGGAAACTGAAATTCCATTAATGTTTGAGGAAAATCAACAACAACTGCGATCAGTTTTCTTACCTGATGCTATGGGAACTTCGTTGGCCTTTTTCTCATATTAATCTCCTTCGGAAATTATTCAATCTGAGATGTTCAAAATAGTCAACCAAAACATGTAGGCTGAGGGAATAGAGCAGTGGAACTGCTGCCGTGTTGCATGCAGACGACCGGGATCAAGACCCGTGTCAACTGTGTCTTTTGCAGAGGGTGTATTTATCTGATTAGTTTTATATATATATATATATATATATATATATATATATATATATATATATATATATATATATATATATATATATATATATATATATAGTTCATATTTAGAGACAACAGAATGTGACAGCTTTGTCACAATAACAACCTCAAATTTGGATATTTTGTAATTGCTTCACACAGTCACACAGTGGCACATTAATGGTCCAACTGGTTTATCAAGAGTAGATGAAGAGCCTAAATGTTGTCTTACTGTAAATGCTCATGTTCAGTTTTCCTTGTAATGTCACCATTAAATAAATTTGAATTTTGTCTATCTGGTACATTAAAGTAAGTCTTGCCCAATAACAATACAATACAATTACAACAGTTATTAATTAATATGATGCAACTGTGCTTAGGTGCATGATTATATCACAGCTGAGGGGAATTTGCTGACTACATTTAACAAATAAGCATAACTATAGACACATAAGATGATGCATTTTCTTATAGCAACATTATTCACAATGAATGAAATACATTTCACTGAATGAATGAAATACAATAATCAGAACAAATGACTGAATCAGATGTCTTGTCCCGCTGCGCCATCTCATCACACACAGAATAGCTCAGGATAATTCTTTGTATTGTTAATGTGACGGGAACAGAAAGGGTTAATAAGAGTGGATAGTACAGATAACACTGGAAACAGCAGTTAACCACTTCTCCATCATCACCACAAGTAAGCTGACAGAACTGAGCAATTTATTGACGACATCTTTCAGGGTTGTTGCGTTACATGAAGGATTTTATAGGTTTATTCATGGTGACTATTCCATAGGTGCAGCCGCACGGCTGCTACTTATCTGAAAGTATGTGATACTTGAGTAGAAAAGAGGCAGAGGCGCTTATGGATACTGAAATTCATCGAAACACACGTCATATACGTCAGCATAGATTAGAGGGCAAAGTCCTGACGTCATCAAGGTGGGTCTAGGATCGCGCAGTACCTGGAGAGCAACTGCGCAACTGCTCTGCAGCCACCTTGCTCCCGCAATAACTTAAGGTCATGTGACATTGGATGCGGAGCAGAAACCACTCCCATCCAGGTCAACGTGAACACATTTTAACCAGCATGCATCACAATTTAGGCAGCACTGCGTGATCTTGAACTCGTCTAGTGTCTTCTCCTCTGTGCTTCCCCCCTCGTTACCTCACCTGGCCTCCTCCCTCCTCTCTCTCCTCACCTGTTCCTCGTCTCATCGTCAGTGTCTGTGTATTTAGTCTGTGCTTTCCCTCTTGTCTTTGTCCGTTCATTGCTTCTGTCGGTGTGATGTTCTTCCAGAGTTCCCTCTGTCTCTATTCTCCCACTGGTATGTGTTTTTTGGCTTGTGAGTAACCGGCCTCCAGAGGTTCCAGTCCACACCGCTTCTGCTGGCTTCCAGAGGGTCCCAGCCTTCGACCCAGTGGTCGGCCTCTCAAGGGTCTAAGCCTTCGCCCCCGCCATCGACCTTCTGAGGGTCTCAACCTCCCATTGGTCTTTGGACTTATTTTCTTTCGTGCTTCTTGGTTTTTGTAGATTTCAGCTTTGTTTAGTAAAGCTCGCTTTTGTTTCCCCAATCCTGCCTCCTGTCTGAGTAACTGCGTTTGGCTCCGCCTTTTAGTTTCCCCCTTTAAACCCCTTCGTGACAATTGTTTCCAAACAAAAACATGTAGTTGTGAATATGGGAACAGGGCCCGAAAGGGCACCTCAAGGGATAATTCCTTTGTGAGCAAAGGGCCAGGTTCAGTAGTAGGTTACACTATGTACTTTATTGTTATATTGATATTATTACATTGTCTTTGTATTAACATATTGTTCACAAACAAAATATTTTATATTTAAATTTACAGTTCTCCAGTTTTGCAGTGTTCATGTTTGCAACTTGTCTTAATATTTTTTGATTAGGCTAAAACCTTTGTCCTGTGTTTTGTCATAAACTTAGTAGGCAAAAGTGGTTACACCCCGCCTTTCCGAAACCCCGCTGTTCCGAACATAGACTTCAATTCATCGTAATGGCGGGGTTTCCCTTTTTTTCAAAGACCCCGCTATTCCGAAAAGTCTATTGGGGAAACCCCTCCATTCCGAAACCCCCCCCACTCCGAACGGACTCAATCAGAAAGGAAACGGAGGCTGCGCATTTATCCTTTTTACCTTTGTGGGTTCAAATGGATCATGTGGCTGATTAACCGCAAAACAAGCCTACTTCATATTAATAATGACATAACGCTCATTATGCTTCAGCTGGACAAATGGCTATGTTGAATTGAAATTACTTTATCATGCTAAATATCCGAAATTGTATGAAAATTGCTCCAATGCGTTATACCGATCTTCGTGCATATTCAGACAGCCTGATATGGGTTCTGAGCAAAGGAATGTCTGTTTTCTCCCCCGGTCTGTTGTAAGCAGGAGCGGGGCTGCAGGCTCGCGCCTGGGTGAAGTGGGCTCAAGCCAGAGTTCAGCCGGGCTCGAGCCGAGCGGGGAGAGAAAAAATGTGTATTACTTTTGCTCTGTGGGAGATCTCCTACAACAGAGTGGATGAGAAAGCAAGGGGGACAGAGATCTGCCCAGCAAACATCAGAACGCAGAGTGCAGCCTTTGTCTGTCACCTGGTTCAGCACCCTGGACAGCTGCCTGCGTAACTGGATGTGGGAATTTGATGCATTTGAAGTCGCGACATTTGGTCAGAAACGTCATATATGATAACATTGTTTCGAGTCGTAAACAGTTCTGTAAGTGTAAGAAATAACAATCAATTAGGCTATTAGTGTTGGTCCTTCTTCATATAAAGTTGTGTTACAGTCGCACAGCTGGAGACCGCTAACAAAGTTAGACACAAGAGAGAAAATGTATGAAATCCCGCGAAATTATGTGCGGTCAATATGACCGCTTATGGTTGAAATAGGTAAAACAAATCATATTTTCTTTTCATTTTGTGTAATTTATATAAAAACTAGTCCCAATTAAAATACAGACACTTTTAGAAAAATGGTTAGAAGTCTGTAATGTTTGCATTTTGTTTACATCGCAGATTGATAACTTAATTGTGATAATGTTCAAAGTTATCATTATTATTATTATTACTATTATCATTATTATTATTATTATTATTATTTACTGTGCTAGGTATTCTTTTCGTGGTTCTTGGTGCTTGTAGCAATATTGTTGTTGTGGCATTCATGCCAATGAAGCGAATTTGAAATGATTTGAATTAATAAACCTTTAGATTCTTGCCTATAGACTGATAAGTGTTGTGTTTACAAATGAGCAATACATCCAGATTTCTTGAGATTTGTACTTTCAATGGGAATTTAAATTTAAATGTCAGGCAATGTTTTCTTCATGGAAATTATTTTTCGGGCAAGAGAGAGGGAGTGCGGACGGGGGATCCGTTGTGTGACAACGGAGCGGAGGGTCAGCAGCTGGATTTTGCACGCACGGTCAGTATTATTAGTAGGTGTTTGAGGTTTATTACGTTTGAGGA
The DNA here is from genome assembly GCF_900880675.1 of Sparus aurata. Lineage (NCBI taxonomy): Eukaryota > Metazoa > Chordata > Actinopteri > Spariformes > Sparidae > Sparus > Sparus aurata. Next base: position 7,884,894 of record NC_044195.1, on the reverse strand, counting down.
CATTATTACATTCAATGTAATTATGTAACAGCCTTTGAGTGCGCACAGTTTGCGTGTGTAGGCCCGTGGTCATGAATTGAATTGCTTTTTTTTTTCAAAGACAAACTGAGCAGCAGTGCTCAATCCACTCATACATTGTTAACCTTCCACAAAGACAAGTTATGTTAAAAACGAACGAGCAGAGGGGTCATTCCCTGGCAGATCGCACCCATGGGCCACAGTTTATTACAGAGTTGTGAGAGTGCGGCTGGAAGTGGGGATTCCAGCACCACGGGTAGTGCGTGTAAAAAGATTAGACAAACGTTTAAATGTGTTTGCTGCAAGCGAAAATATACTATATAATAAATGAAGATAGTGACATAGGCCTATTAGCAATAAAAAGCGATGAGTTGTGTGAATGCGGCCGGTGAGTGGACGGCAGTTTTTGATGTAGGAAGTAATGTAAACTTGAAAATCAATTTCGGAACAGCGGTGTTTAATTTCGGAACGGCGGTGTTTTGAGGGGAGGGTCGGAACAGCGGTGTTTCGGAGTGGGGGTGTTTCGGAAGGGTGGTGTTTCGCAATGGAGGGGTTTCGGAATGTCACGGCGCCCCCGGCAAGGTTACAAAATCATTCAATGATCAGGAATTTTCAAGTACAAAGTATCGGTTTCTGCAATACTGGCCCTGTAGTTACTTGGTATCGGACCAAAAATTGCAGTATTGCCCACCCCTAACATAAGTAAGTAGTCCTGTTGAAGCTCATACCAAAATGTTTCCCTTACCTCAATAAGATACTTGTTTGAACCCAAACCATGATCTTTCCTTCATGGTAGTAAACCATTAAGTTTTCTGCCTTAACCTAGAACTTTAAGCTGAGCAGTGTGACATCATAAAACAAATATCCTTTTCTGTAGTGATGTTTTGAAATGCGCTGACAAATGATGTTGCTCAGATGATTGTCTGGGATCAGAAAACTCATGTTTCATTGAGGTCAAAGAAAAAAGAACATGTTGCTATGTGATTTAAAGTAGGGCTGCAACGATTACTTGAGTAACTTGAGTAATTCGATTACAACAAATGATCGAGGCAAAATCTCCGCCCTGAGGCTTTGTTTAATTCCTATCACCTGCGTTACGTGACCTGCTTAGCTCAGGAATCATGTTTCCACACGGACTTATTGCAGACACACACCACTACATTCAGATGGCAGAGCGCGATGGCAGAGAGCCAAGAAACCGTCCGTAAAAGTCAGAGAATGTCCAAAGTTTGGGATCATTTCACACTTAAGAAGAAGATGGAAAGTACAACGTGGCGTACCACAACAGCTCGTCGACAATGATTCAACATCTGAACCGAAAGCATCCAGTTAGCACCAGCTAGCCAAACATCGCCAACACAAGCTAACATAAACATTGATGTTAGCTAATTTAAAGGAGCCTTCTGTCGCTAGTTAAAGCAAATAGCATTTGTGGAGGCTGTAGCCTGATGACACACACACACACATCTCGTCTCTCTCTTTACTCCAGGTGTTAGGAATAGTTGGAATAAATACCTGTCAAGAATAAAAGCCTATGGCTTGGTCTATTTAACAGGCCTGTCATTTTCGTTACGCATTATTTGGTATTATTGTTTAATAATGCTAAATTATTTTTATTAGATTACTCGATTAATCGATGGGATAATCGATAGAATACTCGATTCTAAAAATATTCGATAGCTGCAGACCTAATTTAAAGTACCTGTTCACTTTTCCTCTAAATGACATCTCTCATTGAGCATTATTCCATTAGTATTTTATCAAAACTGAAACGTGATGCCAGGACGAGGTAAATGGGTATATGGTCTACTACACTTGTCATTACAATTTGCAGCCTTGATGAGTTTAACCCAATTAAAAGATAAGGCTGGTGTTTATCCATGTTTTAATTATTGTCAAAACCAACAATGTGTCTTTCAGACTTTAATAAACATTAGCTTCTCTGACATATATCTCTTAAACAAGTCATTCATACATCGTTTCTTATTTTGAAACGCTAAATAATGCCCTAGAAAGGTAGAAAGTGTAGTAAATGTTACTCAGACAGGAGTAAAGACTTATTACAACTGCTGATTTAGTGGGCTGTAGTAAGTATTTATGGCAGCAGGAACATGTCACCCAGTGAAAAGGTGCAGTTAATTGATGTGTTTCTCATAGTTTATGGAAAACATGGAGGTCTATAGCAGGGAGGAATACTTTTCATTATGTTTTGGCCACATGGACACTACTGTTGGCAGGATCTTTTCATAGTTGTTTATTTTCCTGATGGAATCTGTTGAAATTATAGAATATAAGCAGCCTAATCCTTCAAAGCTGCAGTCTGTAACTATTTTTTTGCTGTATTTGCTAAAATTATCATTATGATCTGACGGAATAATGATAAAAATCCACTCTCTGTGGTTCCACCCAGTTGCCCTAATTTGATTTGCAAGAATCCACCGCACACAACCAATAAGAGCCAAGGGGAATGTCTGAGAAGTGTCAAGTCTGCTGGACAAGTAAGGACCGCTGCTTGATATATGTTTATTTCTATTATTTAACCACAAGGCTATGATGGTGGCGGTTACAGTAATATTGGCAATAGCGCATGGGTCTTTCTAGAATTGGAGATACATTTGCCGTCTCCCCAATAAACCTTTTATTTAAAAAGAAAAAAGACTTGAGACTGAATCAGATTTTAAGAATTATAACAATTACATTTTAAACTCCTACTAAAAATAATGCTAAATGTGTTTTTTAAGCACTATTTATGCATAAAATATTAAGTAAATGAATATGAACCCACCCGTGACTGTTTTTCTTCGGCTCCTGATTAATACTTTTAGCTTGAATTAACATGAAATAATTAAGTGCAATTTTCAGTTTTTTTGTGCTTAATTTATTCACAGTTATACAATGAATTACACAAAATATCTATTTTTTGTATTACAGTTAATTACAGTGATAAAAAAACACATTTTGTGTTTGTCTCAACTCTGTTACCTTTGTTATAAAACTGCCAAAAATATCTCCAAAGCCTTCAAATAAAAAGCATGTGACCTGCTCTCAGTGATGTCACTTCCTCTTGCTGGAAACATGCTAAAGCAGTGAGGTCTGTCAAGCTTCTTCTCTCATTATTTTGTATAAAATGTTCGTGATACACTAACAGTAGATTAATTATCTGTCAAATCTGTTGCTGTGATATTGCAGTGAATCTCTCATTCAATTTTTAAAAAACGGAGATATGATGAAAATCCATAAAATTCTGTTTTTAGACATGATATATGATAGCTGGTTTCAGATTAGCACATGGCGTTAAGGCACAAAATGATGGAAAACATCAACTCTGTTACAGTCAACTCTGTTAATGGTTTAAAGAATTGAACAATAACAGAGTTGACGATGAGTAACAGAGCCAAATGTTCTCGATCACATTTAAGTATTTTGCATTATTTTACATTTATTATGGATTTTGGGTCATTTTACTGTAAAGGTACATTTATGGTGAACATTACAGCTTAAGGAAATTCGATAATTTCTGTTTCAGATGAAGTTTTCAACAGCAGAAAGGCAACAACAATACAGGATACGGCGAGATGCCGACCCTGTAAGGAAGACAGAAAATTTGCAAAAAAACAGAAATAGATGCCACAGTGGCTGATCAGGATGAAAGGGAGAAAGGGTATAAGTGCGGGTATTTGAGAGAGGCCCAGTAGAGGTGCAGAGCAAGAAGGAAGAGACTAGTAGAGATAGAGAAACCACCACAAAGTCCTGAACCAGACCCTGAATCACGTAAAAAAAAATGTGCATAGTTCACCTTTAATTATAAATACCCATTTCTTGAAAAAATATAACTTACTGTTAAGAACTGAGGAGTGTACCTTTAAGTTAGCTGCCCACCTTCTAAGTAAGCTTAATAATATGAATTGCAACAGGCTTCTGTAAATAGATGATAGAGATGTAAGCTGTCTCTGCTCAGCGAGGCAGACTCTTCAGTGTTCATGTCACAACACACAAAGCTTTGAATTTGATGTTGAGCCCATCCTTACTAACACCGAAGTGCTCCAAACGCAGACCACAAATGAAATCAAGTGGGAAAGCAAGGATATCATTGGACAGTGTGTCATCAAATATAATGATGACATTTATCCTGGGACTGTTGTCGAGGTCAATGAGACCCATGCAAACGTCACATGCATACACATAGTGGGGATAAATAGCTTCTTCTGGCCAATCCATGAAAAAATGTTGTGGTATCTCTTTGATGGTGTCCTCAGAGTTATCACACAACCAACCTCAGTGATGGCATGTCATGTAAGAATAGACAAGAAATATGGGCAGAATTTGCTAATGACTGAGTAGACATACCCAGGGCGTAAGGGAGTTAGTGTGGTGAGGTTGTCAATGGCTGTTTGACTGGTTAGTGTGCTTGCCTGTGGTCTGGGCAAGTTGGGTTTTATTCCTAGCTGTCGGTCAGAAACATTTTGAAAGCTGTTTTATTTTCCAGATCAGTAATACATGAGACCAATGCAGTTATTATTTAAGATCAGGAAATTCTATAATCAACGTTCAATCAACTTTACATGTAATTAAATACTTGTTTTTACATTCAGAAATGGTTTTAAAGGTTTCAGAGTCAGGCAGAAAATGTTGTTGTTTTTGGTCTCATAACTGAGGGTAGTCAACTCTGTTATTCATATCAACTCAGTTACCATCTATGTCAGCTCTGTTTGTTTAGGGTTTTTGCTTTTAAAATGATCATTAGATATGTGTTTATTGTTAAAAAATTAATCAGAAGCTGTGTCATAACTAACATTCCCACCACATGACATTTCAAAGCATTTAATACATTTTTAATGCTGTGTTGAGTTAAAATGCCTACTGTCTTGGCAACTTTTCAGTTGAATGTGTTGATATTTGTACTCCAAAACAAAAAGTCTCAGTCTTATTAGACTAAAAGTTGAATTAATGGAGACAAAAGTTATCTTAGGAGAGACAGGTTTTTGAATTGTAGTACATTTGTTTATTACATATTTGACCCAATTCGCCTCTAACAGAGTTGACAGATTTTTCAGTTTCTACATCGTTTTTCAGATAAAATATTTTAAATCTTACATGTTTAAGATCAGCAAATACTGAACATGTTAACTTTAAAGTATGTTCTATAAGATTACAAAAAGTTTGATGAGAAAAATCAACCCTATTTTTAGTTTTCTTCCACACTTGAAATGTATCCTCAATTCTGGAATGGCCTGCATATGGCCGATGTTGCAATCGAGCTCTGTAGCTTGTTGGTAAATCTAGCTTGTTAGCTTGTATGCTAACTCCAGTGTTTAGCTTTGTCTTTATGGCTACTGGTTAGCAAGAGTGTCTTTCAAGTGACCAGGCAGTTATAACATTATTTGTGTTCAGTACACTCTGAAGTGGTTGACTTGGCTCAGAGAAATAACGTTACTCATGCTCCAAAAAGGCAGCATGGTGTTGCACCAGATAATGGTGATTGTCTACCGGGATGTGAGGAATATTGTTTCTTACTTCGGATATCTACAGTGATCTGCATGAGGCACTCGTCATTGTAATTTAGTTGTATTGGTCAGAAATAGAACAATTCGGAAATCGATACTTCTGGCTGGCAGGACAGTGACTAGCGGAACAAGCTTCTGTTAACATGAGTAGTTCAAAAACTCTTTTTAGCAAACTCTGTGTACACAAAGAATGTTCTCAGAATGTTCATGTCAAGAGACCCTGGTGATACTACGAGCAAAGTTTCATGTTGTGTCGAGCCTTCTTAGTGTTTAAATATAGCAATTTTGATGCTATCGCTAAAGTGCCCGTTGCACTCCCATTGAAAATTAGTTTGACCCGAAAACGAATATACGGTATATCTTAAAAGTCGTAATTATGCTCTTACACGAAGGTTTGACATTCAGAAAAAATTGCATTTAGGTGAGAGTTTCGCTTTAAGTAACTATTTGTGTTATGGTTTTAATAGTTATGCTATGCTAATGCATATATTTGCAGTGTTTGTGTTATGTTTACAGTGTAATGTGTAGATTTAATTTAATATTTTATCTTTAGCCTTTAAACTCGGCCCCCCTATATCTTATTACTATTTTTTTTTTATCTTACCAGCTATAGGCTAATCTTTTGAGGGCCTTTCACTGCACATTGTATGCTCTATGTATGTGATGAATAAATCACTACTCTGCAACACTGTTACTCAGTTTGTGCCCCCTCAAGAAAAGTGATCCATAATACTGAGTAATTCAAGGGCAAGTTATAAGCAGCAGGTTCAAAGCGAGGTCAGCTGTCACGGAAATGTATTTTTAAGGCATCAGCTTTGCTAGTGCTACAGAATACGACTTGCATGTGAATATTAATATGTATGTGGTGATATATAATATATATGTTTAAGAATCCTGCTGTCTCCAATCTGTTAATAAGGAACTATTTGTTAACTTCCAGTAAAAGCTCGGCTGCTATATTTCATAATCATGAAATAAAGAGGGACTACTTAATAACCAGTATGATCTACTACTTTAGTAAAGGGGGGGCAAAAAAATAGCAACTAATTATCTGTAATTAGTAACAAAGACTCAACTTGGCAATTGCTCAGTATGATATTTCACTTTACTTGAAGAATAAGCTTTTAAAACAGAGCCGGCCCAAGGTTCTATGGCGCCCTAAGCAGAATATGATTTGGGGCCCACTGCCTCCAGCTAAACACACCACCCACCAGAACACCGCCAATGCTAACTAGATATTGTTAATGCTCCGTTGTTGTCCATTGTACATCTAATCCAACCATTATTATAGCTTACTTGTGAGCTGAAAAGTAACAAAATAAACCAGCATACAATGCATTTACTGTAAATGATTGTATTTCTCCATATCATGTATTTCACTGTATTTCTCATATCATGTATTCTGGTGCATTTTAACAGGTGGCTTAATACTTTATCTGGCTATAGCAGCATAAGAAAAATCGTTAGGCATATATTTTACAATTTCACCCAGAGGAAGTGCCCCAGATCACTTTTTTGAATATATTAAAGAGCAAAAAGAAGTATGTAAATTGATTTAATGACTTATTTATAATAGCTTGAAATGCTTCTTAAATAAAAATAGTGGGGAGTTGAACTGCAAGGCAGTCCAAATATAATAGGTGTGATACCCATGCTTGAATGTGCATAAAACCAGTAACTAATGAACAGGTATTAAGTAATAAATGAGTCGTCACTGGTGTGTGCTGCTCTCACCGTGATTCCACAGGGATCTCTCGTATGTTGCATGTGCAGCTTGGTTTTGTTCCATCCTCCATGTAGACTCTGCGCATATTCTATACAGATCAGAGCTGCTTCTGAATCCACTGTGAAACCACAAGCATTTTTTGGAGAAGCTGCCATCAGCTCTGGTGACCTAGAACAACTCATGAATGTAGTCAGTATGTCGGTTCATAGATATTTGCTAAATAATCATTACCTTGTAATTCATTTATATAGTATTTCACAGTCTGTTCCTTAGTAACTCATCATTATCACAGTGATTCAGGGATGAATCATTAATGATGAATTAATGATCAAGTCGTTCCTGATTCATTCGTCACTCACTCCACCAACCCTATTGAATAATTTTTACAAGTTTAATTTAATTATAGAGATTGTCTCCTCTTTATCGCACCTTCTGCTGCTTAAGAAAAAGCTTAACTACAAAAAATTTGATATAATTCTAGGGTAATGTCCAATGTAATGCACATTCAGTATCTCCACATTTACAAATGTAACTGACAGCAAAAAGAGAAATGATGTAGTGAAGAAAAATAATCAAAGAAAATATGAGAGGCTGTCAGCAGGCCAGATCTCTAAAGTAAACAGTTGCTCTGACAGTAATTGAGATGCATCAAGATGGCTGTGTGAATGATCCGTCACAGATTGGATATGGGGGTACAGTATATGTATCACAAAGGGACAAAGTGGATTCCACATTTCCTCCTGGTTTAGTTTGTGAATGCATGGAGCTGTCTTGGCAGTCAGCAATTTTCCATCTAAATGAGTTTGCTCTCCTCTCTGGGAAGCCAAATCTATAAAGCAGCTACTTTGGCATTTAGAAAATCCATTTACCATGATTGAAACTATCCAGCTGAAACCACTACAGTCAGTCTTTTCATTCTCAAGTGCCAGTACATCTCACATATGATTTTTTCCAATACATTGAAAAGAGAAGCAATCTCCATATCAATACAAAAAAATGACATCCACACTATTATGCAAACAGAGTATTGAATCCTTGGTACATGCATGAGGCTGCAAGAGTGACAGCAAGGTTTTAAGCACATGGAATAGTGGATGTATTGCCACAGCAAGGCTTATTCAGCAGGGGACTGACTCTCTAATCACATTTTTTTTTTCTGTTTTGGCATGCATTCCCTCTTGCACAAAGACACGACTTTATTATTGGTAGTGGTTTAGTAGCAGATTCTCTCCAGACTGCTTGCTTCCAATCCCAGATTATCAGAAAGTTGAAACTGTTGGTGTGGCACACTGTTTTTCCTGTTTTCAACCTCTTTTCTCCACGCAAAAAATCTACAACATTTTCCAAGGTAGATCAGCTGAAACTGAGCTTCAGCTGGATTTGATATTGCCATGCAAAAAAGTAGTGGTTGGAGAGGGTTGTTTGATGTAATGTTAGGAGTATCAGTGATCTTACAGACTGAGAGTGTTTGAGTAGATGACAGTGTAACGGTGCAGTCAGAAGACAATGTACCCACCTCTTGCTCTTCGTGCAGAGTTCATCTGATTGCACTTCAGAACCTGGCAATTCCTCGTCTCTCTCTCAGGCTCAGAGAGAAGGTGAGATCGACATCTCATTCAGAAAACAAAAATATTGTTCATATACTTGTTCATAAAATTGCACATTGAAGTAATATAAGTAGCAGAGAGGAATGGTGCTGCCTGCTTGTAAAAAGTGCAATGACACTACAGTGTAGAGGCTGTAAAATTAACAATCTTTGGACTGCTGCTGTTAGACTGTCAGCCACAGTAGCTCTGCAGTTTATGTTAGCCACCCTGCACACAATTTTCTCTATCCCCTACTTTCATCCACAACATATAGAGGCTGTTATATTGTAGCATAAACAAGGACTTTCTACCAGCTGCCTGGCTTTTGTTGCAGTGGAGCATAAAGTAATTAATAATTTAAATAAGTTTTAAAATCCCTTGTTGTGTTTTAAATTATTGTGCATTTTGTCATCTTAAAACTCATGAGTCTCTATTTAAACTGGCTCTTCTGGATCTTAATTTTCATTTGGATAGCATGGCAGTGGCATTCTCGGCAGATACCGAGGGCCTCGCTGCCACCAGGGGGCCCAGACGGGGGGGGAAAGTACAGCAACTGACTTTATTAAAAACGCTTATTTCAAGATATGTAACAACTAGAATGTCATTCAGTTGGAATACATACCTTCTCCAAAACCCAACATTCCTCTCTTGTACTCAGTCATTCCTTGGAAAGTTAAATGTCAAAATATCTTGCAAAGTCAGGAAAAATCCTATAGCTATCCCTCTATCCAGATCTGCACCAAAAGTGAATGGGATCTATTCTGTTTAGTGGAAATCTGTGCAGTAGTTTTTGTGTAATCCTGTTGATAATCCAACCAACAACAAAAAAAATTAAAATAAATATCTGATTATTTATTTATTTGTCTTCAACACACACAATGTTAGCATCAAGGAAAAGTGCAGGGAAAATGTATTTCGGTGGTTTCACTTCATGAAAAGTCAGGAGAAAACATCTTTCTAAACTAAATATAAGTTTTCCATTTTAAAGGTTCCATATAATAAAAAACACATTTTCTCTGGTGTCTACATATATAAAGTGGTCCTCCCTAAATCGACCAACTCCCAGAATGAGAAAGCAAATGAGTCCTGCATGGTCTCTGCGGCCCACCCACTGGTAAAACCAGTGGTGTAGTGGTCCCTGGACAAGTTGGTATACTCTCAATTTTTGCCCTTTTTGAACACAGCCCAGAAAAATGTGGATGGACTAAAGAATAAGGAATGACACCTATTCTCTCACTTGGCAAGTCAGTAGTTTCTTTTGTAAATTGTCTCATTGAACAGCTGATTTGCAACAGATAGCATGGGCCAGAGTGTGCCACTATTATGAAATTAACATGACTTGATTAGGAGCAGTTTGTAGGTATTACTGGTCACACAGGCAGCCTGCATGAATGTAAAATATAGATGAGGCACACATGGTGTTTCAATTATTTTTTGAACACTTATTTAGATAAAATACTTCCAAATACATCCAAGGACACACACACACAAAAAATATTTCTCTGTGTACGCTGTATCAGAAATTACTCAAACTAGCAATCTACCTAAACTAACCCATTTTTTTTGTTTTTGGATCCCAACCAGGGGTTCTTGGATTTAAAATCTTCTTTTTATTTGGCAGTCCACAGGTCTGGCCAGTCATTATTAATGTCTACAGAAAGACATCAAAACTTATTGAACTACAGGTTATAAAATAACAAAAGTGATTGAATTACAGGTTATAATATAACAAAAGTGATAGAATTACAGGCTATAAATGTAACAAGGGAAACAATGACCACAACCCATTAAAAAGTGCAAAGTTGTCATAATCCCTTTAATTTTATTTATTTAATTTTTCCCCCTAAACAGTCAATCACTATGGAGCCCTGGAGGTGGAGATGGGAATCGACAACCGGTTCTTCTTTAGAACCGGTGCCCAGTGAGTCGATTCCTCGGATTCCTCGGTTCCACTTATCGGTTCCACTCATTGCAAATGTGTCATGACGTCACATACGCGCTGCGTTGTTTTGGTTCAGAGCGCAGCAAACATGGCGTCGACGCAGAAGTGCTCCAAAGTTTGGTTATATTTCACGCGAAAAGAGGACAATATGGTCACTTGCAACACTTGTAAAGTTTCCATTTCATCAAAGGGGGGAACTACCTCCAGTATGCAGAAACATTTGGCCACACAGCAATTCATTTGCAGGACTGTCACGTGTTGATACACTACTACTTAACGACTCAAGTGAGACAAGCAGCAGCGGAGCAACGGGACTCCATCTGTTATTAATGTCAAAGGTAACTTTAAACTCTCCAGACAGACCAGGCTCTGCCTACTTCGTTAATGTGAGCACCATTTCATTGTGTAAACTTTAACTACACAAGTAATCTCCATTGTCATTGTCCGTCAAATTTAGATGATGTAGATGGCCAGAGTCTGGCTGGCTCAGAGGCTGCAGCAGCTCTCGTGCACCTCTAGCTACTCCGTTCACAGAGGCAGGATTACTCAGGTAAGGCACTCTTGATAATCTGTCAAGGCACACACTAGCGCAGAGTTTAGATTCTCTGCCTGAGCCCGACCCGAACCTCAAGCTTGTTTGTGTTTGTGTCGCTGCGTGGGGTACACGTGAGTTGTCCTCGTGCTGAAACCATGACTTGTGGTGTACGTGACATCACTCCCCGAGACGCAAGAAGAAAGCGAAAATATATATTTTTACTACGGAAAATGACAAAAATCATAGTAACACACAGTGACTTGAATATGTAACTTCAATCTGATCACTGTTTTGGAAATATTAGATTACTTGTTACTGAAAAAAGAGTAACGCGTTACCGGCATCACTGATTGTGTAGCTTAAGTGCAACATGGAGCTTGAAGATGTAAAGAAAAACATAAAAACAGGAGAATTAACTTTGAGCAAGTTTGGAGGAAAGTCGGAGGTATGGAACCATTTTAAACAAGTCGTGGGCAATGACAACAACTCATAATTAGAGTTAATGTGTCGGGCCGACCGGGCTCGGACACAACGTGCACGGGCTCGGGTCGGGCTTGATTTTTTGGGCCCGATCTAAGCTCTACACTAGCATGCCATGGCATACTGGATGAGAAACACTGCCCTAGGCTATGGGTCCCTGCACTTTACTTTGAGAAGTAGCACACCTACTTTTAGGTTTGTTCTGAGGTTGCTACACATAATTTTGTATACTTTGTACTGCGTCGTCTGATCAGATATTAAAGGGAGTTAATACAAACAAACAAATTTGTACTTTTTCCCTCACCCAATGAGACAATCGATAAGACAATCGATAAGGAATCGGAGATTAAGAAAAGTATAATTAAGTATTCTTGCCTGATATAGAAAGTTTAAGTATACTTAAGTATGCTTGTAGTTGTGCTTACTCTTATGATAGAGTAGCCTATTTAATACTTTTGAATGCACATTGGCCTCTTTGAGGTAGTACTCCAGCATGTTTTACATACTATCTTATAACTTACATGTTAAAGTTTATAGTAACACATCAGCTTTGGGGTGGGACAGCTGAGACAGATAAACATTTGCAGGATTTTATTGACAATTCTTCCAAGGTGTGAGAGTATTGTAACAGACTTGATTTATACTTGCTGCTATTATAAGCTATAACCAGAATATGAATACATCTATATTTAAATCTCGTCAAAAAACATCAAGTCTCTCATCTCATCACAAAAGGAGCAAGTCGCTTTATGTAATTGACTACAACATGACTCATGACCGCTCTTTTAGTCTATTTCATATAGATGCGTTCATCTATATGTATCTCACACGCACGTTAAAAAAAAAAAAAAACACCTCCATGTCACTTCTAGGGCTCCGTAAATTACACATAATGTAGCTGTAGCTATATACGTGACCGTCAAGCCCTGACATGTTATTAACATCATTTACAAGGTCCAGCAATAAAAAAGAAAGGGCCCACGCCCACCTACTGTAGTTGACATCTTTATCCAAAGTTGTACCGGCATCTTTGGCTGTGGGCAAAGAGGCAGCATCGCCTTCACTGACAGCAGCCTCTTTGATGGGGGTGGGGGGCAGAGCAGGCGTTGACATTGGCATTTTCTCAACCTCCGTATCCCTATGCAGATGCGCTAATGCGTAGGGATACGGAGGTTCTACGGTTGAGAAAATGTAGTGCCAAAAGAAAGGGCGGTCTGACTGCGATGTAAAGCGGTGTGAATTTTCTCTATACAACATACACTTGAACTGTTATAGATTTTTTTAGGTGAGCCTTGTTTTAGGTGGTTAAAATTCGCTTTGCATCTGGACCCCGTTCGCTGCAGTACAAAGCTGAGCGTCTGGGCTGGAGCGGCTCTCTGCTCCTCCAAACTGAGGCTGCACTGATCGGTGATTATGGTAGGGAACAGACCGACTATAGATATGTACTTTATATGATCCCACTTCCAAAAACAAGAACTATCCCTTTGACTGTACCGGTGTAGCATCACTAACATTAGCTGAGCTGCTGGCTGATTTGATTTGCGAGGACATGTGTAATTGTGAAATGAAATGTGGGTTTGAATAGCTCGCTTCATCTTACTGGTTAATTATAAATCCTAAAGGCAAATCATTTAAAGTAAATTCATAAAAGTGCTGGTTAGCGATATTTACTTCGACGTGACCCGCCCTTCTCTGCTTCCGATTGGCTCATCAGTTGTCATGCCTAAAGTTGACCAATCAGTAAAGGCAGCGAGTACTAGCCAATTAGAGGCAGAGTAGCATGGGTCATAGCGTCACCATCCTAGTGAAAAAATGGGCAATTTGGCTCGCAGATATTAGTAAATGGTGTGCAGCAGGGGGGTATTTAGAAGTAGGTATTCAGCTTCTGTCGTCACGTAACGAATGGAGTCATTTTCAAAGGGCTGGCCTCCTTTGATGAAAAGGAGATATCTGAGAGGGGGTGTCCATCTCCGAGGGGAATTTTGGTTTGTCCAACAGTAAGCTAGCATTGTTTCGCAATGTCGTCGTTCAGAGCTAGACACTCCAATTGCTCTGTTGTTGGTTGTAAAAATCAACATCAGTGCCTATATTCTGTCCCAGCTACAGAACAACAGAGGAGACAGTGGTTGCGTTTCATTTTTAATGACAACATGCCAGCTATGCTTCCTGTTAGTTTGTATGTGTGATCTAACCACTTCATTTCAGACAGCTTCAGTAATGAGGGTCAGTACAAAGCTGGCTTTGCCTCGACACTGACCCTCGTAAAAGGATCATTCCCACCCATACGGAACATAGCTACTGCACCCGAGCCACAGGTAAGTGTTACCACGTTTTGATAGTATTTAAAGTTGCCTACGACAATTGTGAAGTCGGCTTGAAATTGGCTAACTAGTTAGCTCTGCTCCGGTCTGCTATGCAATGCCGTTTGAAGCAAGTTTAATGTGAATAATAATACGAGGGAGCTTGGTTGTCACAGTAGAAAGTCTGGAAACGTGTGCAGACTGGAGACAGAGAGGATGCCAACAGTGTCCAGAGTTTGGAGACCGTGTTGGAGACAAACACAGCTTTCGCTAGCTGTTAGCCATTAGCTACATGGTAGTAAATGTAACAACACATTCAAACAAACTAAGTAACATATTCAGACACACTAACCATTCTGAAACGTCCTTCTGCAGCCACAGTCTGGATTTCTTCCGGACCCTCTCCTTCTGGGTCCGATTCTGGGTCAAACTGGTATGGTTAGACGACAGCCTCTCGGTGAGCCAAAGCTATACATCCACCTAGGGTTGCCAACTCCCTAAAAAATAAATAAGGGACACAGTTTATTTGGTGCAAAATAAAAGATATTTTTAACAGAAATCTGTCCTGCTTAACTTGACGGAATGAAATAAATATTTATTTATATAATAGAACTGTCCTGCTTAACTGAAAACAGTATAAAATAACAGAAAACAATAGAAAGTTGTTATTTTCTTACTGATATATAGTTCATGTGTAGTATATCAATTGCCTGTGCAGTACAAATTATGCACATCACATCCATCTATGGACTGTTTGAACTGACATGTGTAAGGTTGTATAAATGTATGTATATAGTATAGTGTGTATTCTTTATCTATTATTCATCCATGTATTACTTTTATGTATTATTTATCTATTTTATGTATTCATCTATCAATTGTATGTGTTTATTACACTAAACATTTTTTTTGGCCACAAAATACATTTATTGGACTTAAAAAACATTCTTATTTTTTCTACATACCATATCTGCCTCTGGTGTTGCCTGGTGGACAACAAACCAGTCAAGGGTCCACCTGGTTGTCTCTCACATGTAGACCGCTAGATGCATTGATTGATTGATTGATTGATTGATGCATGCTGTTTCACGTCAAAAAGTTCACCATGGCCTACAGAAAAAGTTCGCCAGCAGACATTATCTACACTTTTTCCAGCCACGTTTTCTTTTTCCCATTCGAGTCTGTATTTTTGCAGCCTTTTCTTTTTTTTTATCGGGGGAGTAACGTTACTGCTCATGGTGGAGGGTGTACCGTCTGCAGTGTCCTGTGCAAATTATGCACATCACATCCATCTATGGACTGTTTGAACTGACATGTGTAAGGTTGTATAAATGTATGTATATAGTATAGTGTGTATTCTTTATCTATTATTCATCCATGTATTACTTTTATGTATTATCTATTATCATCTATTTTATGTATTCATCTATCAATTGTATGTGTTTATTACCTAAACATTTTTTGGCCACAAAATAGGATATTTATTGGACTTAAAAACATTCTTATTTTTTCTACATACCATATTCTGCCTCTGGTGTTGCCTGGTGGACAACAAACCAGTCAAGGGTCCACCTGGTTGTCTCTCACATGTAGACCGCTAGATGCATTGATTGATTGATTGATTGATGCATGCTGTTTCACGTCAAAAAGTTCACCATGGGCCTACAGAAAAAGTTCGCCAGCAGACATTATCTACACTTTTTCCAGCCACGTTTTCTTTTTCCCATTCGAGTCTGTATTTTTGCAGCCTTTTCTTTTTTTTTATCGGGGGAGTAACGTTACTGCTCATGGTGGAGGGTGTACCGTCTGCAGTGTCCTGTGAGCCTGTGTCGTTGTGAGCCATGCTGGATTGTTTTGCCAGTTGCCTCAGTCTCTTGTCTTCCGGTATCTTCTTGCAAGCAACAGTACCTCGACCAATGAGAAGAGCCGGATTCTGCATTGTTATTCTCGTGTGTGAGTGTGCTGTCGGCTCATTGGTCACAGAGCAGGAGAGGGCTGGCAGTAAGATTACCGTATATTTCCATATAAAACGCCCTGTCATTCATTGATTCTATTGACATTTTAAAGACCATTTTGATTCTCACGGAAATACGGGACAAAGTGCGTCCCTTTTCAGCTCAATACAGGACGTGTAACTTTGTTTCTAAATACGGGACGATTCTGTTTTTCAAGGGACGGTTGGCAACCCTACATCCACCGTGAACATTAGTGAATGCTACTGCTAGCATAAATGGCATCCTTTCCCTGAGAGGGGCGTGTAGCAGGCAAGGCAGGCATTGACAGACAGAGCTCATTGGCATTTAAAGGTACAGGCACCTGCTCTCAGTAGAGCTCACTTGAGCAACTTTTAGACAGCTGAAATTCAGGACCACAGATTGGTCTAGGGCAATACATTTCAAATACAGTGTTGTTGGACCTCTGATAGTTGTGTGAAATTGATGAAAAACAGTATAATATGGGACCTTTAATATCTAAATCTGAATCAGTAAAGAGACATATTCAAATGCAAAGTTAAATGCATACGGAAAGTATTCACAGCGCTTCACTTTTTCCACATTTTGTTATGTTACAGCCTTATTCCAAAATGGATTCATTTCATTTTTTTCCTGAAAATTCTACACATAATACCCCATAAGAAATCACTTGTACATAAGTATTCACAGCCTTTGCGATAAAGCTCAAAATTAAGCTCAGGTGCATTCTGTTTCCAATGTTCATCCTTGAGATGTTTCTACAGCTTAATTGGAGTCCACCTGTGGTAAATTGAGTTGATTGGACATGATTTGGAAAGGCACACACCTGTCTATATAAGGTCCCACAGTTAACAGTGCATGTCAGACCACAAAACAAGCATGAAGTTGAAGGAATTGTCTGTAGACCTCAGAGACAGGATTGTCTCGAGGCACAGATCTGGGGAAGGGTGCAGAAAAATTTCTGGCCTCCATTATCCGTAAATGGAAGACGTTTGGAACCACCAGGACTCTTCCTAGAGCTGGGTTCCTCAAAACTGACTGATTTGGGGAGAAGGGCTTTAATTAGGGAGGTGACCAATAACCCGATGCTACCTCTGACAAAGCTCCAAGGTTCCTCTATGGAGAGAGGAGAACCTTCCAGCAGGACGACCATCGCTGCAGCACTCCACCAGTCAGGCCTGTATGGTAGAGTGGCCAGACAGAAGCCACTCCGAAAGGTAGGAACACACCGGCCCAACCGTTGGACGTCTGAAGCGTTTCGAGAGGCTCGGACGAGGTCGGGAACAAATATGTTTGGTGTGTTCAGCTGCGTCGGAAGCTTTCGGAGCCGCGCAGACGTTGTCGGATCCGACTGAGCATGCGAAGTCTGAGGAGGAGGGCCGTCGGACGTCTGAGCCATTGGATTCTCTGATTGGTTGTGTGCCAGCTGAATGGCCGTTCTGATTGGCGTTGTGCTGGCGAATCAGCGCGGTGTGTGGGAGGGGCGGAATACTGTGTGCACTTGTTTTTCTATGTACTCCGTTCCGTCATTCCCCGTTTTCATGTTTTGGAGTACTGGCACGAGACTAGTTGTTATGTCCGTTCAGGACGAATTAATTCTTGTTCGTCTGGTAATGCCTCGCTGCATGTTTAGTATACAGCTGTTTTTATCGGAAATAGTTAAGTTTCGTTTTGATCGAGAGTAAAGAGAGTTGCGTGCACAAGCCTCTCGTTTACAACTCACAACACAAGCGCCACCCGCTTATTGCATCTCGCGCAAGCGCAGAATGTACACACGACTGTGGAGTAGGCAGTACGTCGAAGCGGTGTGTTCAATGCAACTTTTCTGCCGAACGGGTCAGACAAGAGGCAACGGAGTGGTCAGAGAGTAGTCGGATAAGGCAGTTGGACGTCGTGTGTGGGGGCCTTTAGTAAAAGGCACACGGCAGCCTGCCTGGAGTTTGCCAAAAGGCACCTGAAAGACTCTCAGACCAAGTTCTCTGGTCTGATGAGACAAAGATCGAACTATTTGGCGTGAATGCCAAGTGTTATGTTTGGAGAACACCAGGCACTGCTCATCACTTGGCCAATACCATCCCTACAGTGAAGCATAGTGGTGGCAGCATCATGCTGTGGGGATGTTTTTTCAGTGGCAGGAACTGGGAGACTAGTCAAGATTGAGGGAAAGATGAATGCAGCAATATACAGAGACATCCTGGAAGAAAACATGCTCCAAAGCGCTCTTGACCTCAGACTGGGGCGACGGTTCATCTTTCAACAGGACAACGACCCTAAGCACACAGCCAAGATATCGAAGGAGTGGCTTCAGGACGACTCTGTGAATGTCCTAGAGTGGTCCAGCCAGAGCCCAGACTTGAATCCCATTGAACATCTCTGGAGAGATCTGAAAATGGCTGTGCACCGACGGTCTCCATCCAACCTGATGGAGCTCGAGAGGTTCTGTAAAGAGGAATGGGCAAAACTGACCAAAGTCAGGTGTGCCAAGCTTGTGGCTTCATATTCCAAAAGACTTGAGGCTGTAATTGCTGCCAAAGGTGCCACAACAAAGTATTGAGCAAAGGCTTTGAA
Source organism: Sparus aurata (assembly GCF_900880675.1). NCBI lineage: Eukaryota > Metazoa > Chordata > Actinopteri > Spariformes > Sparidae > Sparus > Sparus aurata. The sequence goes on along the minus strand of NC_044195.1, from coordinate 7,866,262 downwards.
TACTTATGTACAAGTGATTTCTTAGTTTTTTATTTTTAATACATTTGCAAAAATCTCAAACAAACTTTTTTAAGTTGTCATTATGGGGTAATATGTGTAGAATTTTGAGGAAAAAAATGAATTGAATCCATTTTGGAATAAGGCTGTAACATAACAAAATGTGGAAAAAGTGAAGCGCTGTGAAAACTTTCCGTATGCACTGTATACATAAAATGTGAATATAGGGCTATACCTTCCTATAAACATGTGACTAACCAATTGTATCACACCAATTGTACCCTAAAGACTACAGACTGGTAGTCACACCTCCTCTACAGTGCTCAGCACTGGAGCCCCCCAGGGCTGTCCACTAAGCCTCTTCTTGTTCACACTATACACCATGACTGCCCGGGTGTTGAGAGAACTCTATTGTGAAGTATGCGGACAACACCAACCTCATCATCAGCATTACAAACAACAGTGAGAGTTCATATCGAGAGAAAATCAACAAACTTGCAAAAGGGTGCACAGAGAACAATCTACTGCTCAGTGTCAGCAAAACGAAGTAGCTGGTTGTTGATTTTAGATAAAGGGAGGCAAATAATTCAAAAGGATTAAATCCAAACAAGAGGCCTTTCATTATGTTTACAATAAGAAAGGACAGAATCAAATATGTGAAACAAAATGACTCTGCTGCCAGACAATATAAAACAAGATGTGTTTTTAAAAGCTGTATGATCAGTCTCAACAGAATACAGTGATGGATAATATGCTGATTTACAAGGCCTCTTTGATGCATTGCATCTGAAAGCTGATGTTTTATACTTCAAAATCGAAGTCAAGTGTTTGCTTCTTTCCAAAGAAAAACAAGGTCCTCTGGCTAGGAGTACAGCTAAAATGTAATTAACTAGTAGCAGAAAATAGAAGATGGAGGGACTTAAGCTGATCGTGATGTTGCTTCAAGTCACTGAGACAATAATGATAAACCTAGAGAGAATTTTACTTGCAGATGTATTTTTTGGTTTTAATCCTATTCTTATAATGTTGTTTACAGCGTGACCAGGAAAGAGAGAATGTGTGTGTGTGTGTGTGTGTGTGTGAGAGAGAGATAGAGAAAGAGAGCACATACATACTGTTATCTCTGCTAGAAAGTGAGTTTTAATATTATCATCTACCAGAAAGCAGCAACAATTCTTCCTCAATGAGTTTTGTTCAAGACTTTTAATCTATCATTGACATTTTGTTCTCTTGCGCTTCACTTGGTAAATAAAAGCACAGAAATGGCTCTATTTCTTCAGAAAAATTAAGAAGGCTAAATTCTGGAGACAATTAATTGCAAACTTTTGAGCAGCCCAGGGCAGGAAGGCTCTATAGCGGCTGCTTAAAACCACCAGAACATCACTGGTACCATCTACAGAGCCTCAGTGACATCAGTGAAGTGAAATGTCTGCACAGAGCCCAAAGATACTAAAAGACAACACCCACCCAGCCAGAGTCTGTTCACCCTGCTGCCATCTGACAACAGTTACACAAGTATCTGCTGCCATAACTCCAGACTACAGAGCAGCTTTATTCCTAGCTGTTACCCCTTGATTCCACTGGGCACCACTCTGTTACCTGGCATGTGGCATCATAATCCACTGGGAGCGTTTCAGTGGAATAGTGGAGCATTGTGCCTGCCTGATATTGTTAAATATAAATTTGTTCAACTCTGTTTATTGTTAATATTTCCCACTTATTTTGAAAATTGACCAGATGCATTCGACTGTTCTGCTGTCTGACTTCCTGTCTAGGTCGATTTGCTCTGTGCAGATTGACATGGTTGAGGTCCACTTCTATCAAAATCATTAGCCATTATACATTTGTTTTTGGAGGTGTAATGCGTTATTTTGGTGACATTTAATGTTAAATCGTGCTAGATTACATCATTATTAAAGACTCATCGCCAAAAAGTTATAACTGGGCCAGGTTTGTCAGGTGCAGCTGTTCCACCAGTTTTAGTTCCACTTCCACAAACAAGGCAAAAAGAAATAAATATTCATATACTGTATAACTGTGTGCAATGTTTGAGTTTTTGTTTTGCATCTGACATTTCCTCAGATCTCTGACTGGACAGCATCATCATTAAATGCTGGAAGCTCAGAGTAACTGGAGCTAACTTCCACCTGACAGAGAGAGTATGGCTCTTTAATTACAGTATTTTTTCATGCATATGCCCCCCCCTGCTTTAGCACATAGCACAATTAAGTGCAGTTGCCATTCATTAGTTTGTCAAAACACATTTCACATATATGTGACCATCAGGAATTCTCTCAGTGCTCCCAGTGGCCGGACCAGGTCTGTGTATAATGAGGGCAGAAGAGTATTTCTTATCCCAAATGAGGTGTGTAGAAATGCTGCACAGACCATTAGAGAGATAGAAAGAAAACCAAAAAAAAACTATTAATTGTGTAATACGAGGTCATCTGAAATGAGCCTGTCTCAGAGAACTGGACTTTCTGACAAACTTTCTTTGTGTCACAATTACAGATTTTCAACACTCCTCACTATAGAAAAATGACTTTAATTTAAAAAAATAAATAAATTAGACTATAGTACAGGCTTCTCACTCAAGGCCCACATGATAATATAAGATTTACTATTTGTAGACCATTAGCTGTACATTCTGCACTCTAAATCTACCGGGTCTCCTACTGAAAATGTAATAGTGTTTGGCAGAACGAGCAATTTACAAAAAACGCAGTTTTGACATATTACAATACAAGTGAAATCTGACTTCAGGTGTGTGCAGGGATTCCACGGGGGGGGGAAATTATTGTATTAGTGAATTAAAGTACAATTTGATGCAGATCCTTGATCTGGTGAGCTAAAAAGTATGATATGTAAATTTCTAAGAAGAACTAGACCCTTGTGATATATTATTTGAGATGTGTACTTAAATTATCCCAATTGTTTTCCAACAATGTTCAAACTAGAGAAATGCATGAGATTACTGCAGCTAACAATATATATATCATTCTGAGAACTAGCACTAGCTAGGTTTTATTAAATAACCATGGGTGTTTCTGGTAATCTCCTGTCCTTGGATATAGCTATGGTAACAGGCATGTATTTCTGTGAAGCATGAATCTCCCACTTTACAATAAGCCACCAAACTTTTTATGAAAAGCTATTTTCAGGGGCAAACTGTACTGCCGGGTTAAACCCAGACGGCTTTTCATACATTCCAATATATTTGAATCCATTTCAAACAGATTACTGTCAGCTTGAATTCAGGTTCCAACAGGTTCATTGTGTATTGAGATTTGCTTTTGTTTCACGATCTCAAGGTGCTAAAAGAATATGGCTTAACTTCCACATAGCCAGGATTTTCTCTCTATGTAAAACTTGTGTTGCTCCTTTGATTATTTTTTAATCTATAAAAGCCTAAATGAAAATATGAACTGAACAAATGTAGCAAAAACCGATACAAGGGAAGTGGAGAGACATTTTGAGAGGCAGCAGCTTTTGACACTTTCCGTGATAAAACTTAGTTCCAATACAAATGTTTCAGACTTAGGTTTTAGGATTACCCGAAGTAAAGAGGCCATTGTTACTTGAAAGACAAGCTGCTGTCAGTCGCTGTCAAGTTTTTCAAATGTGATTTCCTTTGAGCAGCACAAATACATTTCCTTACACCTCCACTGTACGGGCACGGTGGCAGAAAATCTCACAAAACAACAACCAAAAATCCTCAGAAGATAAAACTATCTGCATGGTTTTCCCTGGGGATATCTGAGAAAACATGGTGTTTGTTATGTGACCCTTTCATAGGCAAGAGGAGCAAGAGACCAAACAGCTGCAGAAGCAAGATTAATGCACATACAGTACATGACTCCTCTGCTGCTAAATTGGATTAGTAATTGCAACTTTCATTCTGACAGGAGACGTACATGACAGAGCTGAGCTCCTAATAACCTCTAAAAGTGCCCTCAGTGGATTAAGTGGTAAATATGGCAGATGAAACGGAAGCTGACAGCCCCTTTCTCTAATTGGCTGGGGAGGGTTAGTCATCAGTTATTCATCCGCGTGTTGCACATAGAGGAACCTCCTTTAGCGTCAGGCAATCTAGCATGTTACGTGTGGTTTATTTAATTAATTTCTATTTTTTAAATATTATTTTGTATTCATTATTATTTCCGTGCCTTCACTTGCCTGTGTTGCACAACCTCTACAGACTGTGACTGCCAACCATAGCAAAAATCCAAGCTGACCCTCTTATTAAACCACAGGCATTTGTGAGTACTCACACAGCAATGACTTTTAGGAGAAACTGAGTGGTAGGGCTGGGCAATTACTTGAATTTCAATTTCGATTACGATCTTGGCTTCCCTCGATCATGAAAACAAGATAATCGCTATAAAACGATCATTCTGCCGCATGCCGTGTCTTGTGTGGTAAATGCAGTGAACCCTTCCATCTCCACCTATGCACTCCGCTCCGCCCCGCCCCCGCCAGAAAATGTTTGCTTTCAGCCACGCCGGTGCGTATTGCCAGTGCGTGTTTGGAAAAAACGTGTAGAAGAAGACGGTAGAAGATGGCAGAAATGCACCCTTTGGTCGGGAAGAAAGGTAAAGCGAATTCTGTGGTGTGGAAACACTTCGGTTTCGAGGAGTCTGACTCGGAACAAACGAAGATATTGTGCAAGATATGTTTCGTGACCGTGTCTGCACCTCAAGGGAACACAACCAATTTATTTAACCATTTAAAATCCTCACACAGAGTAATACATGACCAACCAGAGAAGGAACAAAAAACAAAAAATGAAAAACTCCTCAATTCCTGTCACCGCCGCCGCCACACAGTCCTCAATTAAAGCACTTTACAATGCCACGCATATCCACCCAGCTCCCGCAGGCATAAAGAAATAACGGATGCCGTCATATACGTGATGCCAAAGACATGTGCCCTATCAACACCGTTAGCGACCCGGGGTTCAATAAACTGATTAACACATTTGACAAGCAGTATGTGTTACCATCACGTCACCATATCCGCAGAATTGGGCTGCCTGCCCTTTATGACGATTGTCGCGGAAAAGTTGCAAGAGAAGTGTCAACAGCATTATATTTTGCCACCACAACGGACCTATGGTCGAGTCGCACCGGGATAGTGTCTATTTTTTATTTTACATATTATTTAATTCATTTTATTGATATATTTTTCTCTTATTTATTTGCATTTTCTTGTTTTTCAGTTCAAATTTATCGCGTTAAAAGAAATACCAGAGTTCAAAGTTCAATAAGTGCTTGTTCTCAAATCAATGAATAATCGTCTTTAATAATCGTGATTACAATATCAATCAAAATAATCATGATTATGACTTTTGCCATAATCAAGCAGCCCTACTGAGTGGAGCTGCAATGACAGTTTTACAGTTTATTAAAGGTAAACTTTTTGAAGTGTAAAAGTCAGACCTCAAACTGAGGACCTACCTCCTTAATTTGGCTTTTGATTGAATTCTATCTCTCCGTGTACTTGTGTGTTGTTTGTATGGCATTGTAATTATGGATTTATATTTCTATCTATTCGATTGATTACTGAAGTATTTATGTATTTTTTTGACTTAATTTCTAATAGCTGTGTTTCTGTTTGTTTATTTTCGTGTTGACCATGTCTTTTTTTTGGTCTTTTTCATTGCAGAAGATGGGATGGATTTGGCAGTTTGTGGCGGAAGCTGAGACTCTAGGGGTCTATGCATGGGTCTAGAGGTGTCTTGGTGTTTGGTGTCCCTCCATTTTTCTTTGATGGCGTCGTGCACTCTGCCAGGCTTGGGCACTGCCAGGCTTGGGCACTGCGGGTTTGTGCGTGGCCTGATGGCTTGTGCTGTCCTGACACAATTTGGTGGTTCAGGGGGCATCTCGTGCTTTTGCAGGGTGCTTGGCATTCTCTGTCTTTCTGCCCCCAGAAAATGGTGCTTCTGGCTGTCCTGGGTTTTTGACACAGTACACCCTATTGGACATTGGCGGGGGACGAGCAGTCGTGGCGTCGTGGGGATCTCCTGGTAACACCCTGGGTTGTGTTCGGGTGACATGGGTCATTGGTTTATGTGCACAGTTGAGGGGTTTCTGCCGGCACAGGTGCGTGCTGTTGTTGTAGTGGGAGTTGGATGTGCTGGATTCTTGGATGACGTGGGATTTGTGTGCCCTTGTGCAGGGTTTTGTCTTCTTGCTCAGATTGTTGGACCTTTGACGTCATCTGTGGTGGAGAGGCTGGTGGTGCCCTCTGGACGGGTGCTGGATGGGGGCATTCTGGCTGGTGGTCTTAGGCTTATTGACCCCACTGTACTGTAAATTGTTCTTTATTAATTATAGCATTCTTAGTATTAATGAGTGTATTGCCATTTTGTTCATGACTGTGTTTGATCTGTGTTTTACTCAAGGTAACGCTTCCTCAGTTCCTAAATTCCTGTTTTATATTGCTTCCTATGTCTGTTTGTGTGTGGGTGTGTGTGGGGTGGGGGTGGACATGGGGGATTGAAGGTGTGACACTGATGTATGAAAAGTGCTATACAAAAAGTCTGATTGAGTTATTTATTGATTGATTGATTGATTGATAAAGGTGTGCTGCTCAGTCTGCGATCAGCTCATCAACATGACCAATCAACTTAAGATTAATTGCTTTCATGTTGTTTCAAAGTTTATCATGTTCATTTTTTCCAGCTCAGGTGCCTGGTTTGATGTCAGAATGGGAATTACACATAGATGTATGATTGGCAGGTGCCGAGGCAAATTAACAAGTGAGAATTGAGAGAAGACACCTTATCAACTTCTTTGTAGTATGCAGGGTTCCCAATCTTTTCTAGAGATCATTTCCCAGAGTCTTTCTAGGATGTTTTTTTACGAACAGTCTAGCTGCTGTGACAGACAGGGATTGCACTCATGCCGTAACATCTTCCTCTCTGTGGCAATCTGATTTAAAAGATGTGAAAAAATCTTACATTCTTAGAAAGGATGACAAATTGATCATAGAGAAATGCAAATACACCTGCATGCATATATACCTGCAAATCCTACACCACTTCAATGTATTACTTTAACCAACTGACAGTAATGGTTTTGGCGTTCATAAAATACTAACAGTGTTAAAAACTATTTCACATAAATGGTGGTTAAAAACTGAAGTTAGTGTCGAGTTTTAACTGCCACCTACTCTTAGAGGTTTATCACAATGTAATCTTAAACAAGTCTTTAACAGAGCTAAACACCCACCTCACGAGACACTGCTACAAAGGTTAAACATTTCATGTAATGTTACCATCCATCCATTTAGCTGTAACAATGTGGCATTGTGAAGAGAGAATGCTCGCAAGGATTCAAAAAGCGTTTTGACACACATACATTTGGGCTGCGGTGCATAGTTTTAATCCTGGCATCCCATCCATTGTTATGAATCTCTGTGGACAATGCCCAACACACATTTGAAAACCCTTGCCTCTAGCAAGAGTTGAATAACAAACCTTAAACCTTTGGAAGCAAAACAAGCTGGCAAGAACAACAACTTTAGAAACTGAACCAAACTAATCAAATAATTCACCATTATTCAACAAGATAACAAAACTACACAGTTGCCGGCCTGCACTGACTAATATTTACATTTGAAGCATTGGAGTTTGGGCCACTTAAGTTGTCATGTCATGTCATCCAGCCTGCAGGTGCCATATGAGGGGTGTGTTCACACCATGCAGCCTGTTCAAAATACTCTTGCCCAACATAACCATTGGAATGTTTACACAATAACTAAGCCCTTTCAGGTGACAATGTCATCAGTTTTGGGGAGCTCTGATAGGAAAAGAGTAAAATGGTAAAATAATTTTCCTGAACAACGAAATGTTTTCCAGGAAATGTTGCTTCTTCTCTCTTTTTCCATGTGTTTCCCATGACTGGGAAATCGGTCAACTGTTTTCCAGGTATTCCAGGACATGTGGGATTCCTGAGTATTAAAAGTTATGACTTTGTTTGACAAGAAATCAATTTAAACTGAGAAACAAATAAATATATGTGTGTGCAGTGTGAATTTCAGTCAATCTGGAAACAAAGCCAACTGGGCCGGTAAACAGGGTTTAGTGAAGGAAGCCAGCTCTGTTGTTGGCATTTTGAGGCGCCCAGCAAAAACTGTGTTTCCCCAAATTAACTGTGAATTGCCACAATTCCAACTGGAATTTGTTACTTATACATAAAGAAGGATAAATCTGAAGTGTAGAATAAAATTTACTGAAGTGAGGAACAGAGAAAGACTTAGGTGATTAGACACCATTGATGTGGAGCTTTTTCATTAAGCATAGACCTACATAAAGAAAGAAAATGGGACAGGATTCCCCTGAGTCTACTGTTGGAGTAAAGCCAGCAGGTTGTTGATGGAAACTTTAAGATGGAAATCCTGGAGGTAAATATGTCAGATGTGAAATAATCGCAGTATTTATGTTAAAACTTAGAACATTTGATACCTTGAAACTTTTCATTTCTTTATGGTCAATTTTTCATCTCAGTCAACAGAATAAAATGTCGACCGTCTTGGTAGTTTCTGCAAACCCCTGCTAGGTTCACATTTTGACACACAAAACATGTCATGACCTGGCTCTCATATTAGGAGGTTGAGGGGATGGCGGTGCTGCTAAGGCTGTCAGCAACAGCAGTTTGAGACTGCGTTTCAACATTTGTAAGTGTGAACACTGGATATTTTTAATGAGACCTCGGGACACATCCAGCCATGTTTGCGGCAACAGTGCTGGATATTTTAAGCCAAAACATGATTTTTTTTCTTCACTAAGCACAGTACTGTCACCACATAAAATAGAAAACTTGACCTTAAGAAATGTATAGTTTCTATCTGTTCTGTGGTTCGCAGAAATGTACATTTCCAAGCTTGGGCTGCAATTATCAGATTTATGCTATGTTAGGTTTTATGTGACAATGCTGTGCTTATACTGTGGTTTGGTCAGGTTTAGGCATAAGAAATGAGGTTGGGTTAGGAACATACGTGGTTCTGTCGCCCTAAACACGACTGGAAATGTTATAATTTTGTTACCCCTAACATGGCTTTAGAAAATGTCCCCAAGTCACGTTTCACACTAGCAATGATGACACACAAATCTCACTTACCTGTTACACCACTAGCACTCTCTTCATGTCCTATCATGAACGTTCATACTCATGTAATCTGTAACGTGCCAGGACACATGTTAAGGAAATGTTGATAAGGCAAGTATCAAATATACAAAATTGAACAGGTCTTTGGTCGCACAAATTATTATTCTGGTGAGGGAGCTAGAGTTGCACAATGGTGAGTGAAAGAATGGTAGAATTGTAATATGTTTAAAAAGAAAAGCATCCATGGACTAGTTGTGCAGCTGACGGCAGCAGAGGAAAAGAAGAATCGCTAAAGTATCACGGAATTAAAACGCATGGGAAAAGGAAAAGATCAAAGAGGCTACCGGTAAGCTCACGTCTTTTTTACTGGACTGAAATGTGATTGCTGGCTGTGTAGTAATCTGTGTCTGAACAAACGAAATGTTAAGATAAATGTGCTGCCTGCTGATAAACTGAGCTGTTTAGACTATTTGGGTATCTTTGGTTGAAGTTACACGCATTCATTAATTCATTCATTCATACATACAAGTCCCATACATTAATTGAGCCTATAAGTATTGATTAGAGTGCCGAGATTTAGATTAAAATTATGAGTAAAAATACATGTTATGTGTACAATTTGTATATAATGATTTGGGTGAAAACACATGGTAAAACCAAGTTAATTTAAAAGTAAATGGTTCCAAAAGTAGAACTGGTTTTCTGTTTATTCAATGCTTAATTTACACAGTATTTACATATCTAACTTGTTTGATTAAATAATGGAATATGTTTTAATATACTTACCTTTTGCCCAATTTAAATGTACTTTGTTGTATTTAATGAAAAGTACTGAAGTTAATTTGCATTGTTTTATTTTTTTGTATGTTTAAAGGTTTTTCACCTTCCTTGAACTTCCTTGAATAAATTGAAGACTGAGTGAAATCCTGAGTCTGGTCAAGTCCTTCCCTTTTCAAGTGTGGGAAGCCATGATGTTTTAAATACACTTGCCAGTAAGGGTGGCAAGAAGATCACTGGTCTGGTTTGGTGACGTCAGAATAGTAAATGCTGGGATTAGACTATATAGGAAAGTAAAGGTGCTGGGGAGAAACAGAACAGGAGGAAATAGCAGGCTGTCACCTGCGGAGGAATAAAGTCAGACCATGAAGGAATAGGACTTCCTTATTAAAACTTTTGCCAAAGCTTCATTTTACTGTTAAAGCCATAGGTGTGGGCGTTAAACAGCTCGCTCTCCCTCTCTTGACCTCAAACACAAACAGAGAAATGCACACCTTTTCTGCTGTTTATGCAGTGATTGAATTTATTTTGTGCGTGTAATGCGAAGGCCCGTCTAATTCCTGTGGTATATTGATATTCCATCAGTGTTCAGCTGAGCAAACATTGGATTTCCATTTGTCTTCTTGTCGGGTTAAACAGGGTGAAGCTGCGCCGTGGTATTATTAGTTCAGCTTCTTTAAAGCTGAAACATAAAGTTTATGGCTGTTTGCTTCCTTGGCTACCTACACTGTGAGAAATCTCATGTGATCCTGTATTGACATCTATCTATCTATCTATCTATCTATCTATCTATCTATCTATCTATCCTGGAATGACATTACAGTTACTAATCGAAACAACAGTATGTAGTATGTAATTACAGTATACTGTGTAATAACGTGTGTTACATAAGTTGTTGACTTTGTTGAAGGACAGCCCTGAGGACACTGCAGACTACGGAGTGTTATACTTCCCCCCACGATGAGCAGGATGAGACGCCCCGCCTCCAGCAGCAGTGGATGACAGAGATGGAGATCCTGAACCGTCTTCCAACACTAGAGACCAATTCCACAAAATTCAACACAGCAAGGCCCCCTAGTGCACCAGATCATATTTAATTTCTTTCCTCTTAGGCCTGGTGTCATCTCCTCCTGGTGTTAGGACGAGCAGTCTCTCATATATTCATTTCTTTACCAATGTAGTGTGACAAATTACTTTCTACAGAAGGGAGTGCCCAAAGATTTTCCCCCAGCAGGCCAAAATTCCTTTAATTTACTGGCGTGTCGCCCTGTCCACTGTTAACATACTGTAAACAAAACGTACATTGATGCATTCTTGCCCTCGAGGCTAACCTCAGCTAGCATGTTACTGTTGATAGAAATGTAAAGGCACATCATCCAAACTCCCTAAACCATCCACTTCAGTTATTTTCCCAGTGCAACATGTTACTACAGCAAGTTGTTGCATCAATCTAATCTCCATTTTGTAATCGTTTGCTTCTCAATCATGTGTGAGGCCAGTTTCAGTCTACAAAGCCATGAACCCACAACCCCACAGCTTCACAGAGTGATGTTTCACTGTGTCATGTGTCCAAATTGCACCAAGTTAATCACTGCAATTCCTTGGGTCCTCAGCAACAAACCTGTCAAGTGTGAAGTAGATCGGAGGAATGCCTTTAGGGGCTATGTGAATGTGAACACCCAAAACTACGGTCTAAATCCTAACATCAAATCTGGAATTTTAATGTAATATAACTTCAGGTCACTGACCTTTGTTGTACACTGCTATGACCATATCCATACAAAGACGAATGTGAAAGTGCGTCTCGCCTAAAACCAAGCAAGCTGAGTGAAAGCTGTTGAGGTGTTACGTATTTTGACCTATGAAGCGCTGAAGTTTTAAATGCCTGTTCAAGCACAGGCTGTTCAAAACCCAAGTATGAGGTGTACACAGGAAACTCTGTAACCTTTTTGTGACACCTTGGAAATTAACTTCTAACCTCCTTGTTCTTGGTGAAGAAAAGTATCAAAAGAATGACGGAAAGGAAAACAAGGCTTTTTGGTCATGGTTTTTGAAAGGTTGTGTTCTCTCTTGGCAGTTTTCTCTCACTTGACATCTTTGATTCATTTTTGATTTTGTTCACTTTTGACATTTCTATTTTCCCTGAATTGAAGACCAAAAAGAACAAGCCGTAAAACTTTAATAAAACTGGGCTGTACTTCCCAACCTAAGTTCTTTTGTTGGCTCTTCTCTCAAGGGTCATCTGACTGGACCTTCGGTAAGAACTCTTACTCCCTGTGATAGGCTGACAGTAGATTATTCAGTTTCTGTCAAATAAAAATATTTTTAACTTGCTAAAGCTAAATCCTGTATGATGATTTAAAGTTGATTAGGAATTGAGGGGTTTAAAAGTGAAAGTTGTTCGATTTGAATGCTGTGATTTGACACTGATGAAGTAATGGGGTGTATTGTTGTGGTTGAGAACAGAACTGAAACTCATTTGGCTTGGTTATGGTTTCACAAATTGATGATTTCACTCTGGTAGTGATTAGTGTGTTTATGTGGATGAATCTGAGGTTACGGTACTTCTAAAAAAAAAAATCTGCTCTGAGGTTCGATAAATCTTACTCCATTGTTCATTGTTAACTGGATAATCACACAAGTGATACAAATAAATCCTGAGAGAAGTGTTACAATGATGATTTGGTAATTGGAGAGCCAGAGTACAAGTTCCCTAATAAGCAAGTCGCAGTTCAACTTCCGTGTAGATTGTTTAGGGAGTTCAATAGTTGTGGTTAAGAACTGTTTGACGGGTCATTTCTTTAATCTAATTCACTTTAGATGCGATAGTACTATGTCAGACTCACAGACAGACAGACAGACAGAGATTCTTTACTTAGCAGTTAAATAATTAATCAAGTATTTTTACCTGACAAAAATAGCATGATATAATTATTATTATCCTTTGTATATTAAAGTAACGCATTAAGTAACAAGTAACATGCAAAACATGACTTTTTGGAGTAACCAAACCAACACTGTATATTAGGTATTAAAGTTGCTTCACATTTAAATGCAACTGTAAGACATGTTTCCTTCCTTTGTTGAAGGCTGATCATCAATGTTTGAATATCTAACTTAAAATGAAAAGCTATATTGACAATTAAAGCACTCCTTGTTTTAAGCAAACAATAGGGATGTGAACACATCTAAAAATATATATATGAATACGTAAGCTTTTATCAAGCTAAGGCAGCCAGATGGAGAAACTGCAGATCATTTCCCAGTAATTCCACTTCCAATAATGGTAGGGAGCCAGACACACAGACTGGGATTTAATGCTCAGGATGAAATTCTGGGCTCCTGGTGTGAAGTTCTGCCTCATCTATTCTGTGATGAATCCATCACCCGTTTCCTGGCTCTGTGCTGTCATCTGAATTCATAAATAGACAACATTAGCATAAATGTGCGAATAGGAACTTTGAAGGGTTCCGACAAAACAGTCCGCATTCGTCCGTTGGAAGAAAAAAAAAAAGCCACTCCACATTCCTCCACAGTGATCTTCAGAAATCCAAAGTATTGAACAATTCCCCATCAAAAATCACAGAGAGTATGGACACGGTGATATTTCTGTCCCGTTTCAGTAAATGAGCTGCTAATAATTCCTTTTCATGCTTTATATGAATCCAATGTGATAGCAAGACTATCAGCGGGTACAATGTGGGAGCATTAGCAACACTGGTGCTGTATTTCTCTTGGTTCAGTTTTTTTTTTTTTTTCCTTTTTTGCATTTGTGATGAGGCCTCCCACTGCTTCTCTTTAAAGCTGCATTTCCCAGCCATGAAGTCTCTCTCAGTTGGAAAAATCTTTTCCAAGCCCACAGTGCAGCTCACTAAAGATTTGAGGGACAGCTATTTCATGTCCTTTATCGTTAGTTTTCAGGCTGCTGATACCCAGACACTGAAGATTATTTACTATTTGACGCTGTGAAACATGTTATCTGGCGGCCTAATGGAGCAGCGCACTCATCTTCCCTCGTTTTCCCCATGCAAGATGCGTTAACAGTGGTGTAAGAACCCTGTGCTGCCTCCTGTGCTGCAGCGCGACTGATCAGGTTGCTATAATGGGGCAGAGAGGCTGAAGACAGCAGCCCTTTGTTATCTCTGAGCATGAGGACATTGTCCTCTGAGAGGATGTGGCTGCTGTTATCTCTGTCACCTGACACACACAAAGCAGCTGCGATACATCACCCTGCTTTTATCATTCTGCTTTTCAAACATAGTGGCCAAATCTGGCCCATCGCAGCTGTGAACAACACATTATTGTTTTCACAAGCAAACAGAATCAGATAGCAGAGGCCGCCAGTTAGTGATTCATTACAGAAACATGGACGCTTATCACGGACAACAAAAACATAGAAGCTTATCATCGACCACAAAGAAAATTGGAAAACAGAGAATATATCAGTGTTTCCATGTATTTATTGACCTGATGTTGATCTGGGCAGTTATCAGATTGCAGAGCACATACTTTTTTAACATATGACACATGTGTGAAAGCAGCTGCATGTGTGCAGCAGGCATGTGTTAAAAAAAAAAAAATAGACAAACAAAAGGGTTCCATTTGTGTCCAGGAGTCGTTTCTGTGGAGGTTACAGTGTGTCCGTGAGATGATGGGTCATTAACGGCCGCTGCTTTGATGCAGGCTGATGGCAGCCTCCACCTTCACAACCGGGAAAACAACAGCGTCCTTCACCGTGGCCTCCACCCTCCAAAGCTCTGAGACAATGTTTCTGACTTTCACGGTGAGAGAAGGAGACAAAGTATTTCATTCTCTTTACAATGGCATAAAGCAATAACTCCCACATTGTTATTTCCATTTAAAAGTGGCTGCAATTGACAAAGTAATTAACCATGTCCTTCCCTTGACAGAGACTGAAGAACGAGGTCAGCAGTTTTCAGGGCTTGTTTTAAGTCCCCAGGAGAATGCTGCAATACTGTTTGCTATGAAGCTCCAGAAATGTTTTGTGGACTAACAAACTTCAACCGAAAATTCATTTTTTGGGTGAACTTGTCCTTTACTATACTGGTTTTGTAGAAGAAAAAAAAGTAAAACATGTAAAATGTCCTGACAATCTTATAATCAGAAATCTAGAGGTTTCAACAGCAGCTTCTTGTATTACTGCCATCTCTGTAAAGCCACCACTTTCCAAAATTAATTCTTCTGCACATGAAACTTAAAAGTATCTGTGGTTTGCAGTGACATTAACTACCAACATTTTACTCTGCTGACGCCTCAGGTGTTAAAAGGACAAAAGGAATGACAAAAAGCCTGCAGCAATGTTCATGCAAACCATGTCATCGCAGACAAAGACATCTTTCACAACATAACTGTGAAGAAAAATCATACAGGAGAGAATAACAATTAACCTTTTCCAAGGGAATGGTGAATGAATGAAAGGGTTAAGGTGAGGCAAATTAGATGTTGCGTCGTCACACTATGCAGCAATTTACTGTAATGACGGTTCATTTCACTTCAGTTGTGTCTGACCTTTATGCATCTCAGCAACATCTGAGAGATGGGCGTGTTTATCATTGTAAATATGAGCTTTATGTTTATTGAAAGTTCCTTATTGTAGCATGGTGACGGGGGCTAAGCAGGTGGCAGTTACACATTGACAAGGTCTGTTGTAGGAAACTGAAACACTTAATGTGACTTCTGTTTTCAGGCATGTACTGTGTTAACAGTGCTGCACCCCCACAGTGTGTTGCATCACTTGCTTCAATCTGATCAGACACAGCTGTGCAGAAACAGATGTTCATACTGGGAATATAGTCCTCATGTGACAAGCTAAGTTTCTCATATAGCCAGTGATTAACATAAACAGTAATGTCACATAATAAAAGCTCTATGACGCATTACAATTAACCAAATACTGCTGTCACCATTTTTGCCACTTGTCACCTGATAACAGTTTTTCATGACATTATGATAACAGCACCACTATTTTTCCCCTATTTGCAGATAAAACGACAATTAAGGGGCGGCTGTAGCTCAGTGGGTAGAGCTAGTGGACCAGTGATCAGAAGGTCGCTGGTTCGAATCCCCTGCTCCCCTGGGGTGGGACTGAGCTACATGCCGCAGTATCCTTGAGCAAGATACTGAACCCCGGAATTGCTCCTGATGTGCAGTTGGCACCCTGTGGGGCAGCCACTGCCATCAGTAAGGGTCATGCAATGAGCTGGCGACTCGTTCAGGGTGTACCCTGGCCTTCACCCATGAGTCGAACTGGAAGCCCCACAACCCCCCAGGGGGGATAAAAAGCGGCAACATCCCGCAACCCTGACGGAAAAAGCGGAAAAGAAAACAAACAAACGACAATTAAGTCACACAAACAAAGGCTACGCCACTGTATAGCATAAAGTGGAAGGCAGGAGCTGGTGTTGGGTCTGCTGCCAAGGATTGCAATCTCAAATCACATCAAATCAATTTTATTTATACATGCCAAAATCACAACCACACTGCCTCAGTGGCAGTCTGTACAGTGAGCAACATCCTCTGTGCTTAGACCCTCGATTTGGGCGAGGGAAAACGTGCCATGTTGAGAAAAAAACGGGGAAAAAAAGATGAAAGAAACCTCAGGAAGAGCCACAGAGGAGAGTTCCCTCTCCCAGGATTGACAAACATTCAGGCCCGTCTAGACGACAACATTTTTTTTCGAAAACGCGCACGTATTGCATCGTTTTGGCCGACCGTCCATTTTTGAAAACGGGTCTCAGGGTGGAGAAATCCGAAAACGCAGCCCTCCCATTCTCATGTGGACAGCGAATCCGCTTACTTTCCAAAACGATGACACCATCACCCCACCCCGCGACGTCCCACAACAACAACAATGGTGGACTACATGCTCGTGTTCGTGCCGCAGAAGATATTGAGCCTTTCTTGCAACTTACTCGCCTTGTAGTTGATTGTGAGTCGCAGCAGCAGTTCGACCTCATTACCGGTCCACACAAACGATTCTGGTTTCCTTGCACTAGCCATTTTCATCTTCTTCTTGTTGTGTTCGGTTTCTCCATCTACTGTCTGTTGTTTACAACGTGCAAGCTTAATGCGCATGCTCTGTGTCTTCTTCTCCGTTTTTGGTGAATGTCAAGCACCACCTAGAGGCCTGGAACATGAACTACAGCGTTTTCGGTCGTTTTCAGTGGATCCGTGTGGACGCACATATTCTTAAAATGATGACGAGGAAGACGGAGGAAAAAAAGATCGTTTTTGCCCGTGTGGACGGCCTCTCAGTAGATGTCACATCTGCAGAACAGAACAACAAAATAACAGTTTACACATTGCATTCGCAGAACATCCGATACAAGTAATTATATAATACAGAAGCAGCCCTCCGAAACAAAAGCCTTTTGGCTGCCAGTCAACTGACAGCTGGTTCCCAGTCGATTCCCCCCCCTCGACCTGGGAGTGTGCCTAAGTTCCACTGTAAACACGTCCATTCTTTCAATTGCATTCAATCATAAACAACATATACATGATATATACCCTTTAAACCTAAACCTTATTCTTCTACTCTATTACAGCTCAGAGGCATATTTCGTGTTGATGCCATGAAATGTATTTTATACCATTAGTTTAGTTAGCATTAGGCCTACTGGATACTTTACTTAGTTTGATGACATCATGATATGGTAGCCTAATAAACATTAAAGGGATATTCCGGTGTAAGTTTAATCCATGGTCTAACACACCGTGAAACTGTGTTAGACTCCCTCTTGAGAGATCAAGTTAGCAGACCGCTAATTTACGGAGTTTTATCAACCTCAGAAACGGCCGCACGCCAACAATACATTGCAGTAAACGGATCCAAATATAAACCGCCACCAAAAAGCCACAAATAATGCTCAGAACAGCACCAAACTTCAGCAACAGTACAAATAGGGTCTCAGCACATAGTCCAGGGCATTAAAACTCCACTAGCTTAGCTGGATTTTTACTGAAAAGCAGACTAAATTTACCACTCTTCTGCAGCAGCTTCCTGTTGACGGGAAGTCCCGACGAGTCGATTACCGAGTGTAGTAGAGTTCCGCGGCTCATGGATGAAAATGTATGATTATGACTCCATGGAAAAGCAATCAAAGTTCATATGTGTCTTACCTGCCAGTTTATAACAGTGTGCTGAGACCCTATTTGTACTGTTGCTGAAGCATTATTTGTGGCTTTTTGGTGGCGGTTTATATTTGGATCCGTTTACTGCAGTGTATTGTTGTCGTGTTGTCGTTTCTGAGGTTGATAAAACTCCGTATATTAGCGGTCTGCTAACTTGATCTCTCGAGAGGGAGTGTAACACAGTTTCCCGGTGATTTAGACCATGGACTATATTTACACCGGAATATCCCTTTAAATATGGTCTGTCTGTGATCACATTTCTATTAGTATTTGGTTTAAATATTTGACTTGTTGTGCAGTGCATTGCAGTCATTTAAAACACATCTTCAGAATGATTGTCATTTCACTGTTTAATTTTCTTTTGCTATAATTTTTATCAGACATTCCTCACCCAGTGGCAGTGGATAAAAGAGATGCAACCAGTTTATAAAAATGTGTTCCCAAACATCCTCTGCTTATCTTGGGACATGGCCGCGCATCTGGCGGAATCACACTCTGTTATACACATCAAATACTGTATGCCTATCATACAGTTAGAACAGCTGATTTCACGCCGAAGTAACGCTCCAGCTTCCATCATCACTGCTCCTCCTGGTGGACGGATAAACCACTGCAACTGGTTTCCACACATGGCGCTTAGCGGCATTATGATTCAGTCCCGCTTTCATTACATCATCACAGGGGATCTCATTCCAGTCAAGGCAAAGACCGGGTCCAGGCACAGATCTGTCACGGACCAGTTAGGGCCCCATCATGGAGAAACGGGAAGTTTAATGGGGCTGCATCTGTAAATGTGAAGTGTGTGGATCCAGGGGGATGGCCTTGTAGTGCCAGAGTCATGCAACCTCCACTCCACCATAGTGACCTGGATGAGTCACTTTGAACTACCGTAAACGAGTTGACAGCGGTCCAGTGGGTCCGCCCAGATGGAAAACATCTACAAACATCTACAAACCTGTTACATTACTCCGTTACTGCTTAAAGGAAAGTTGTGATTTAGCTTGATTTAGGCATGGAAACTGCTTGGTTAAGTTCACGAAAAGATTATACTTCAGGTTAAATGAAGTATGATAAGCATCAACAAATACGATGGTGTGATTTACCCTTATCCTCTTAGAAAGATGGAGAAAGCATGAGGGGGTAAGAGAGGGAGAGAAAGTAAATAAAAGAGACAGAGCAGGAAAGAAACTGCGGTTCTTTCTCTCCTAATGTCTGTGACATATTTAACAGATACAGACAGTAAAACAGTAGTGACACACTGGTATGATGTCCATATGACCGTCTACAGTTTGTTTTCAGGTCTACTGTTGCGCATGTGTTGCAGTAGAAATAGGCCCCCACCTTGATATGAGTTTTGTGTGTGTCACAGTGGGGTATATGGCTCCCGGGGGCGGGCCATTGGCCGGGCTTGATGCAAGCAGAGAAACATTTCACAACAACTATGGCCGTGCCCGTATAACATTGTAAAGCCGTAATAGAATTACTGCTTCTTATTGTGTTTGAAATTAGCATGTTTGACTTCGAGTTGGACAAAGTCAGTGTTACCGACACTGGATTCAGCATCATTCGGATTGTATTTTGTTTTTCCATCTGTTGAAATGGGCTGATTTGAAAGTTGACAGCAACATGATCGCCATTATCCATGTGGATGATTTGTTATCATGACGAATCTGCAAATTAATGATCAGATTAATGACCAACACCGATGTTCCATTGTTGATGTCACCAACAGGAGTGGACCTCCGACAGGGCCACGCAGCCAGCTCCACTGTTTCCCATCGGGGCCGATGGTCGAGACTAGGCTGGAGCCTCATCAGGGGTCTACCCACCTCAGTGATATAATCAACGGAACATCGGTGTTGGCTAGGACGTCCAACGCTACTAGCTTAGCAGCACCCGCTGCATCCATGGACTTATTATAGAAAATAATAGCCAGTTAAGTAAGTAAATAATACCTCCATGGCTGCATCCCATGGTTTGTATACAATAAATAAATAATGGTGTCCCACTGTTCTGGCTTCATGCACTCCACGCTTGCTCTGCAATGACGTGACGTTCACTGACAAATCATTCGAAAAAATCTTTTGTGTGAATGGAATGTACTGAATCAATTGCGGAAAAAAAAACAAACACTTCATCAAAACATTTTACTCCAGTAAATGCCTTACACAATAAACATTACAGAGATATTTCTATTTGATATCATTTGTTTCACTTCTTTCAATGTTTCACGTTATCAAATGTAAACACTATAATAATTGCAAATAACAATGAGTAAAACTAAAATAATAATAAATAACAATGAATATCAATGTATGTAGTGTATTTATTTCAATGAGAGAATGCACATCGTTTTGTATTTTTTATCGTCCTTTTAAGTAAAATGATTCAAAAGACTTGAATGGAACATGAAAGTTCCATTCATGTTCAGGACAGTTCATGTTCAGAAGAACCGTTCATGTTCAGAAGAACCCATTCAAGTTAAAGAACTGTTAATAATGACATTTTAGAAGATTGGATTCTTTAAACAAAACTTTTTTTGTGGAATACCTGATGCAGCCCAGCCTCACCCAGACTCTGCCTCCAGCAGCCCCCAGGTAAATCGAGTTTGAGACCCCTGGTCTAGATGAAGCGATGTAGCAGCCTTGTTTGACACACACGTGAGAAGCGTCACTCATGCATCCAGTCCACGACTCATGGCCACTCTAAACTGTTAACATGGACGCCAAAATGAAAAGTGAGAAGGCAAGGCCACGCAGCATTGCTGAACATGCATCCAGTGTGTCCGGCCTGTCACAAGTTCTGTCTCATGACTTAGGTGAGTTCTGTTACATAATTTACGCAACTTACTGTATATACTTACCTTAAGTTAAAAACGAATCATTCTTGACACTTGACCACACTCAGGACTCAAACCTCAGTCTCCTGGGGCAAAATACTATGTATGATTCACCCAACCACCCTGACTGCCCCTTTTCTCACTCTTTATACAACTGCACTGAAAGAAGTGACACTAGAAGGGTCTACAGCGTCACACTACAGCGTGAGGTCACTGACCATGCTGCCATATTTGATGCTTCGGGAGTGAATATGAGCTGACACATCAGTGTCCTCTAACCCTAACCCACTGAGAATATACTGAAGCGTGTTTGATGTCTTTCATTTTGTAGAGTGATAATGAAGAAGCTCTGGAGGGGCCAGCTCCTGTCAGATGCTGAATGATTTACAAGCAGCTTAGCGTATTTCGGAAATATTCGGCTTTTACACATAAATAATAACATAACAATGGACCCTCATGAAGCAACATTATGTATCTTACATTTTCCTTTACTTTTTTTTTCAAGAGAAAAATATAAGAGAAACCAACTCCAGCTGCACCAAACGTTCTTACCATTCAAATCTGCTCCAACACAAGTGTGCTGAGTGAATCTGAATCCCACTTGATTGTAAATTGGAGGTGAGTGGCTGATTGTTGGTAATTAGCATAGGTAATGCCCACTCAACAATGTAAACATGTGATCTTCCCCAGCATCAGCACTGGCGTTTAAGGCGCTTCAAAAGCACAGCAATTGCAATACATCTGTGATGCAGGGAGTGCTGTGTCAGCAGAGGGACGCACAGTTACGGAGATCAAACAAAAATGAAAATGGGAGCTAAAAGGGAATTGCTCAAGCCAAGCGTTCCATGACCACAACTGGAGGGGGACAGGAGGACTATCTTACAAATAGACCGAAGAATTCTGGAAATAATTGGAGAGATGGCACTGACGGGTAATTTGCCTAACGTTTATGGATTATTGTGACACAAACAAAGCAAAGGGATAACTTGTTAAAGTCAATCAGTCAGACACAGACGTGTGTCCTTTTCGGAAGCCCGCTACACAAATGAGCCACAGCCAGGCTCATCAGGCAAGCCCCCCGCAGTGATGCAAACACACCAGTTGCTCAAAATGTTGTTTTGTTTGCGGTACTCCATAGGCTGTTTTGCTGTTTGAATGAACATTCAAACGTCTGCAGTGACCATTTGCCTTTCACCTCCAAAATGTAATCATTTCATCTTTGAGTCCAAGTGTGGGTTTGTGCCAAATTTGATTAAATCCCTTAACCCCTCTTAGCCCGTTCAAAGCAGGTCGGTACCACACATGAGAATGTAGATGTTTGTACCTCCTAGGTTAGATTCTCCACAGTTGAGCCCTATAGGTAATTTTAGGCACAGCATGACCACCAAATTGTAATTAATTCGGCTTTACCAGCAATGTAAACTGAATAGATGGGAAAAAGTGGCGACCCCCTACCTTTGAAGCTGCCATACGGTCCAAATCCATAATAATTAATAATTTACATTCCTTTAGTCTGTAAACGTCCAGTGATAACAACATTATTTCCTAAAATTAATACAATTATGAAAATTGTCCTGTGAAGCAGGGGCGGTTCTAGGGGGGGGGCCAACAGGGGCCAGTGACCCTGTAACTATGAGTCTGGACCACCCTGTGGCCCCCCTGACAGGGAGTCTGCATTACTAATACTATGACAGATTTCTTGCAATGATTTTGTACTGAAGGCAAAGGCAGGAATAAAGTGTCTCGGCAGTTTACTACCCAATCAAAATTGCTGAAATTGTAAACACTGTTTTGTCTGACTGAGGGATTTATCCTTTTTTACGGGTTGTATGTGCCCCCTTCCAAAAAAGCCGGCCCCAACCTGGCCCCCCTATGAAAACTGGTCTAGAACCGCCACTGCTGTGAAGTCCTTTCTTTGTTTAAAAAACCAAACCATGGAAACCAAGGAAACATGTTTTTTCTTCTTCCCGAGGAGAGTTGTTGGGTATGTTTGTTTTCGTTATGTTGCTGTCTACCACATGAAATTGAACCCATCCCTCTCTGTGTAATTTTCACCCTGGGTCAGCCCCTGGAGTACAGCAAGTGCTCCTAGCTTGAAAGGTCAATGGGCTCTGTCATGTATGGTTCGCGGCCATGCTAGAACGAGGTATATTGGAGGTATATGTTGCTTTTGAACATAGCTATGTAGCAAACTATTTAAGTGCGTCACTGTGGGCCGTCCCTCCTGCACAACCAACAGAAACCAAGAGAAACACACTTTTTGACAGCAATTTTCAGGTTGCTGTATCCTTTGACCTCTGAACCCCAATATTGAATCAGTTCATACCTGGACATTTGTGCAAAGTTTGAAGGAAATTCTTAAAAAGCGTTCTTGAGATGTCATGTTCACAAGAATGGCTCTGACAGACGGATGAACAACCCAAAAATAAAAATGTATTTGGGCAGGAATAATGATATTGCTTTCAGTACTCTTGGAAGCTCACAGCTCAAAGAGGACAATCAAATTGTGGACCATGTGAACAGGCTTTTTCTTGGTTAAGAGTGCTCTTGAACACTCTTACCGACGAGAAGAACAAAAATAAGCAAACATTGGTGAATTCCAGAAATCAATAGGTCCTAACAAAATAAGTGGAAATCGTGGATGCGAGCAAAAATTAGGTAAAAGTTTGTTCATATATCTCTTCTCGCATGAGGCACAAATGTGTCAATAGACATCACAACTTTGTGGACAGGATTTGTATGATTTCGCTTACTCACTTAATGAGTCAAGAGAGATGATGACAAAGAATAGAATTATTAGGTTGAGACACATCTCAACAGAAAATTGTAAACATGTCTTCAAATTCATATGAATTAACTTCATACAGCTTATGCAATACCAAATTTTTTGGTTGCACGAGTATTCCCACGTTAAATCTCTACTAAAAGCAGCTGTTTAAGCCTTGAGTTTATCCATTTAAGTTTACAGTGTTGCAACAATGACATTTCCCCCTCTTCTTTAAGTCAAGTATATTGAGGACTGTGATTGTACAATTTAAGCCCTGCCACTGAGTTGAATTGAGGTCTGGGCTTTGACTTGGCCTCTCCAAGGCAATGACATTAGAACCATTTCCGTGTGGCACTTGCTGTAAAAATAAATCTTCTCCCAAGTGGCAGATCCCTGTCAGGCTGCAGCAGGGTTTCCTCCAGGTTTTTGTCGACATTTTGCTGCATCCATTCAGCCACCTTCACAATCCCTCCAGGGCTTGCAGCAGGGAAGCTTCTCCGCAGCATGATGGGGACTTTATCTGGCTTCATTGCGGGGATTCTTTCTTTTCTGGCGTCAGTATTCATTAAACAAACCAGGATGTCAGCAATTTAGCATCATCGGGAAAATGCATTGAAATGTATTTGTTTGAATGGTAAGGCTTGAAGATGGGGGGGAGCCTGCCGTCAGAGACCGGTGAAAGCCAATGAATGCCACTTCTGGATAGTCCATCTGCAAAGGCTTTCATAGTATTCCAGTTGGCTATACACACGAAAGGTTTTTGTGTTGTTTTAGACTAACTATAGCCGCTGTCATCACAGGGCACAGAGTGGTTACTTTCACGGTGACAAAGCCACATCGTGGGGGGCCGAGAGTTTATGTTTGCTTTTTGAGTAGACTGATGCATTTTCATCATTTATCTTCCCAAGGTGGTTTGAACAATCGGAATTCAATTAGCAGTTTTGAATGCCTCTTGGATGCATTTATACTGAGCCTTTTTGTCATCAGATGCTGAGCCAACCCACCGACACCCCTGACTACAGACTAAACGGGGCCTTTGTTACAACGCTTGCTATCTTCTCACACACTTTGCAGCTTTACAGCTGTGAAAAGGAGAGAGGCAAATTAATTATAAAACTGTCAGGTGTAATTCTATTCATGTCAACAGCTTTACAGGATGCAAATCTATCTAAACTATACATGTAGAATGTCAGCAATTAAAACAAAATCATATAATAATGAATCAATAAATGTCCCTCACTCTTGGTTACCAGATGCCGAATATAGTCTGAGGGCAAGTGTTTAATTGATAGAGCAGTGCAACTCAATCAACATCAAGGATGGCCCTCTTGTGTTTGAATATTATAAATATGTTATACAAGTGAGACAGATGACTTCGACTCATGCCTGCTTGTTACAGATTATCGCTGCAGACCATATTATGACACTTCTAAAACAGGTGGCTGCACCTGTGAGGGTTTAGCTACATGACAGAAGGAGGTAAGTACTTACTTTTTATATACAATACTTTATGCAAGCTATATTACATGAGCTATTATACAACTGTCACCAACAACAAAAAAAGACATCATCAAAATGTATTTGTGTTGTGGGCAGTTAGCCCTCAAGATAAAAAAAACAAAACAAAAAACATTTCATTTTCATGAAAATACATGGGGTATGACTTACCTGTGCAACAATCAGACACATTAGAAGACTCCTACATGTAATGACACCAAGCTTCTCACTGCAGCAATTAGGGCGACCCTTCATAATGACCTAACGGACGATTTGCAAGGGGAGGAGGCGGAGCTCTGTGAGTAGTTTGCACAGAATGATGTGGACACAGCTGATGATCTTCCTTCATCACAAGCATGGATGTCGAAACATTTTACTCGAATGATACATGGCTCGTAAAAAGCGCGTTATCTCTGCACTCGTTTCAGTGAAATACTTGGCTTATCCCTATAAAATACACACACACATTTAATTCAGCTTTCCCGTCATTGTGGGAACATTTCGGTCGTATTTCCATTCTCACTATCTACAAAAGTAGAGAGACTTTTGTGTTAGTTATTGTGGCCAACAATAAAGCACCTCCTGAGCTGAGCACTTAGCTATGTACAGGCCCTCGTCATCTGAAAAAGATATCCTGTGGCTTCATGCTTTACATTGTTGAAATGTCATGGTCCCTCATTAAAACAATGCTGGTCAGCACAGCCAACGACAGAGCAGCTGACGTAATGCTGGGGCTGCTCAAAATGTTGATGGTATTATTCAAATGAGCTGTTCATCTCTGTTGACTGGCATGTCCAACGCTGTTTTGTCCTCCACGTGACTTCATATCCACTTCACTGGGAGTGTTTCAGGAGCAGAGCGTTGTGCCCGCCTGATGTTGTTGAACTGCTCAGATTTTGTGCTGCTACTGTTGTTGAGTAGGCTACGTAATAAAACCATTTAATTAGTTGAGTTAGTTAATAGATGACCCGCGTAGTCTCTGTAGAGCAGAACGGAGAGTCGCTTCTGGGAAGCTGCCGAGAGCAGCCACGATCAGCTCCAGTGACTGGGTTGCAACTGTGACGAGGTTGTTAACAGCCCCAGTGGAACCTGGGGGCTAAGCTAGCCTGTGGTGCCATACACCCTGCTCACTGGTACAGCTAATGGTTGTAGGATACGTCTATGATCACGATGTTGGCGTTTCAAAAACAGCATTTTCAAATGCTGACAAACTGTTTGCTCGCCGGCTTGCTACACACAAGGGAGGCACTCAGTCTAGCAGCAACATGAATCCTATTCATTACACAAAGTGGATTTAACGTAAGTGTGTTTGAGAGCTTCACAAATGCAGAGGTGAAGTTCAAGTTTCAACATTGTTATTGTTAAACTTCATAATTAATCTTCCGATTCTAATTCACTGGTGAAAAAAAACAGCCTAACAGGAGTCACTCTGTCGTGGCCCACTGTGCTTTGATATTTATTTTCATGAGGAAAACATTTTTAAAATCACCCCACTCTTGGATTTCTTCACAATTCGCACCCTGTGGAGGTTTTTTGCTCCAGCTCTGGTCGCTATAATGTTGCCATGGAAATGTGAGCAAGGCATGCTGTCAGGCTGATTTGAACAAGCCCTGAATGTCTTGTTGTTGACCCGTCAGATTGTCTGGTTGGAAGTACTTGTTGTGTACTTGTATTTTGTAACCTCTGCCAGGGATGTGATGTTTTTGCTCACACTAACAACTTAACAGAGCTTTGCGGAATTAGCAGAAAATTCAGCCACGCACAGGAAGAAGTGATTGGTTTGTGGTGCCAATATCTCAGCCCTGTGTCCTCACTGCTCAACATTTAGCAAGTTTCAAGGTTTGTATTTGTCAGTATGCAACAGGATTGGTTAATGAGATGCAGCTAGCCTCTTCCGTTATACACACACAGAATGTGTCAACAGATATTTAAATATCTAAAATTAAATAAAATATAAGCAGAGGAGGAGAGTTGTAGTGAATATATTAATAGTTTATTGTGTATAACATGCAGACATTCTATATTCCTTTTTTTTCTGACAAGAAATTCAGGAGTTTTGTTTCAGTTTTCTGATTTTTGGAATTAAAACTGTGCTGAGCAGCACAAAAGATATTTTTAAGCCACGGCAGTGCTGTTTATATAAAGGTGCAGGACTTACACATGCAATGCCGTGAAAAATGAGCCCATAAAATATGATCGGAGCAAAACATGCCTAGAAGCTACTTTTGGTTCACCAGCTCCCAGACAAAAATTCCCACATTGCACAACAAACCTGTATGACAATAGTGAACAGACAAATTGAAACACAATATGAGTGTCACTGCCCTGATGCTAAAGACACACAAGCCATTTCTAGTGACGGCATTCTTTTTCTATGTATTATTGTTTTCTTTTGGTGTTTCTGTTTTAATAACCAGAATTATGAATAGCCCAAGCTTGGAACCAATCACTTTGCTTGATGACAGTTTAACCTCTGGGGGGCAACAGCCAAGGTTTCAGTAGCCAGCAGATAATTGGAGAACTGATATCCGGGACAGGTTTCTTCTTCCAGGCTACAGTTAGGTCATTAGTTGATGGCCGACAAACATCGAAGACTCGGCCATCTACCTCTGTGTTTTTTTTTAATTTTCCTATTCAACCAGCTTAGTTAGCTGAACCAAAGACGCTCAGTCACATCGGTGTCACCCCGCTGGTGTTTGCATTTCCTCAGCTTAGCGTCCTCAAAATAGCTTGCCAGCCAAGTCTGTTTCAAGCGTCGGGGACTGAACACAGCTTATTACAGACATGTGGTGCAGAGACAATCACAATATCAAATCTGGCATGTCAGACGCTCCCTCGGCAGAGATGTGAGAGCTGATCTGCCTGCTCCCTTCAATTGCTCGGCTGGGTGAAACGTTTTACGGCTGCTGTCGGCGTGACAGTGGGAGGCGTCTGTGACTACAGAGGTGAGCTGGTAAACAAATTCTCCCTTACGGCAGCTCTGAGGGGACACACTATCTCATGTCCAAATACACATTGTAAACCCACCCCCGACAAACAATGTCATCTTTCATCGCAGTGTTGCACTCGCAACACTATTACAGGCCTTACAGGCCTGTCAATTCAACTAACAGGTAACTTCATATGAATGCAGATACATTTAAAAAAGCTAATGAAAAGTTTGACAGCAAAAGGAAGGCAGATGGAACTATTAATAAATTCTTATCCCTCGCCTACAGAATCTGTATTTATACACACATATCTGCTATGACAGATTATGATTTGCCGAAACATTTTTAGGAAAAAAATGGAAATGATAAAATTACGGCTTACATCTAATTTATTTCTACATGACACTCATTGATTTGTTTGCAGCAGTTGGACCTGGACTTAAGACTTCTGTCTGGCAAGTTCAAATGAGAACAAAGAAGAAGGAAAGAAGCTGTCGAGTCGAGATCTATTTATAAAGTGGAGGCCTTCATCACAAGGCATATCTCAGAGGACTTTGAAGAGAACAAGCCCACCTAGATGTGATTACAGGTGTGCGACTGAATGAGCAATGAAGGAAACAGAAAACCTTTTAAGGACACGATGTTTAACTATGTTTAGTGAGAATGACTTTATATAAGTTTATGATAATAATTAACAGAAGAAGCGGAGGCGTTTCCTAGCTGTTGGGTTTGACAGGAAAAAGAACCAGATTGCCGCCATATTATGCTTTAACACCTATGAACACTGCTGCCGTTACTTCACCAGGACAGATGGCGCCGTGCGCAGCTCACCTCGCAATGTCTGGGGTATTTATTAGCACCAGTCTCCTGAACCATTTCTCATCTCCTTCCTCATACCACATGTTCTTAAAGCACGGATATCATTTTACAGATATGATTTGTTTGTTTTTTGAAGATGAACTTAAACCCTAGACCACATTAGTGCTCAATAAAGCTTTATTAGTTCAATTCATTTATCACCTAAGTGCTTAACTTCGGGTTTATTTTGTTCCTGTCATTTAATTCCAGTCCTATATGTCAGAGGTCAGAAGGAAGCGTAGAGGAGATTACATATTTAAGTGATGAATTTATCTACTCTTCTTAATTATCTCACAGACAGACAGACAGACTGACAGACTGCATGACTCACTCACATGCTATATAATTGACTTAATTATAACTTTGCCTCTTCCTAGCTCTGGATATCAATGAGCACATCGCGGAAGTTTGTTCCAGAGACAGCAGCAATGAAAAGACCATTAATCTATTACAAACAGAAATCTAAAACCATAAACAAAAAGGATTTCCTGGATCTTTCGCAGCCCTCGGTTGGTAAATCATACTCCAGATTCTGTCTCACACTGTTTTTCTAATATATTTACCTTCACTGCCGACAAAACATTCTGAATAAAAAACAGAACAAATCCCTGGTGTTTTCCCTGTTTGTACAAGCACAGAACTACAGTATAGTACACTGCAGCAGACTCTGGCACAAACACAGACAAACAGAATTTTTGACAGCAGAGGAACCGTGTCATCACCTTGATAAAGAAAATAAAAACCTGTCTGTTACCTCATCCGCCTCAAAATGGAATGCTAATGGAACCACACTGTGGGAAATACTGAAATATTGAGAGAACAAGTCGCCCACACTGCTGGAAAGTGGCCTATTTTTAACAAATGTGACATGGCTTGCATCATTGACTTCATATAGTTCAATCAGGCGACATGTAACATTTCCGCTTAATTCTATTACACAAGTATCTCATTTAATGCACGCAAGTATCTATCGTGATGGGTTTATTTCAATGATTTGAATAACTTAGTCTGCTCGAATTAAGTGAATCCAATTTATACGTAAGCGTTTGAATCAATTCAACATAATTAAAATACTTTGCATTAAATGAGATACATTACGCAGAGCTGTAATTGTGTATCAGCTGTTCGTAAAGCAACATGTTAAAGTAACACTCCAGCATTACACTTCACGACAACGTCACGTCTTTCTTGACTTCCTTTTGAGTGTAATCGCATTTTTTTTTTTACACTCCCATATCAGTCTGTATAAATCTGAACTCTGACTTTATACTCCACTCTATTCTGAGTTATATCATGTAGAGGACCCCCTGATTCCCCAGCTCAATACTGTGGCCCACTGTGTCAGGTTGTGGCCAGTGTTGCTCAGGTTCACACTGGCTCGCAATCATGTCCACACAGATTAAAATAAACTAGTTTGTGTTCATTTCCTCAATAATCTTATTGTCCTCTGCTGATATGTATTTCTTTAATCAAATGTACACATTACTCATAACTTTTCTGCAATATTGTAACATTGCATGTATTATTGCTTCGCTGTCTGAATGCCCTTTCAGAAAGTAGCTCAGTAGTCATGTGATTCGTGTTGAATCTTACATGCTTCCTCTTTGCAGTGATTTGATTTATCTCGCAGGCTTTAGCTGATATATGCTTTTCCTGATTTGATCTCGATGTGTTTGATTTTTTTTGTTTGGTAGATACCTAGTTATGGTTTCTTGTGTAACTGGGTGCTGACCCAAGAAGACATCATGTGTGAAGGTGCACCTTCTCTGTCCTGATAACCCTTTGTGGAGAGGGAAGAGAGGAAGATTGTGGCTCGGCACGGGAGAAAAAGGTGATGCACTTTTTACTGCTTCTATTTACAGCTCTCGTTCATCGTACAGCCCCTCTTTGTTCTAATGGTGAGCACATTTTCATTGTTGTTGCCATGACAGTAAATCACACAGTGAGATTTGTTATTTCATAGCAAGATAAATTAAAGTAATTTTTAAACCACATCTGACTCATGCTGAGCCAATACTCTTCCCCCTTGTGCTTTTAAATAAGATGCATCTTTTTCATTTGTAGGCTGAAAGTTTAAGTGAGTTGTATCTCTGATTTTTATCATAGTTCATATAGTTATGGTCCATGTTTGCTTACTGGGTTGGTAACTACTCCTAAACTTACTGTAGTAACAAGTTAGATTCCTCCCATCGTGTCTAACACTAATCTCAAAAAAATTTACTTTTGGATACAGTATCATTACATTTTGTCATTCCCTCGGAGCACAGGCAGACACCGACAAGTGGCTTTCTTGCTACTGGTTTATTTGCAGCTATCTCTCCAAATCCACCAAATGAGAGTTTGACCATCTTAACATAATATCATGCACAGCATGTGAAATAACGTTTGACAAAGTAAAATACGGACAAACCAAACAAAGTACCTTGTTGGCGGCGTGTTGCAAAAAAAGAATAGCCTTCAATCTTCAGAGGTTCACGTCCACTTTAAGCTGGTTATGGCAAGCAACTATCCCTTCACAGGAGCTAAGTATCCATGCTTACTGCTGGCCGGTGCTGCTGTCTAAGAATCCTTATGCAAGAGTGCCCTAATGAGATTCAGGTTATTTTGTTGAGCCTTCAAAATAAAGGCAGCCTATTTACCAAATAAAACAATGTTTAAAGGGCAAATGCAACTTAAAGGGATATGTAAGTTTAATCCATGGTCTAAATCACCGTGAAACTGTGTTAGACTCCCTCTCGAGAGATCTAGTTAGCAGACAGCTAATTTACGGAATTTTATCAACCTCAGAAATGACCGCGCGACAATAATAAACTGCAGTAAATGGATCCAAATATAAACCGCCACCAAAAAGCCACAAATAATGCTCAGAACAACACCGGACTTCAGCAACAGTACAAAGAGGGTCTCAGGACATAATCCGGGGCATCTAACCTCCGCTAGCTTAGCTGGATTTCTACTGAAAAGCTGACGAAATGTACCACTCTTCTGCAGCAGCTTCCTGTTGACGGGAAGTCCTGACGAGTTGATTACCAAGTGCAGTAGAGTTCTGCGGCTCATGGATGAAAATGTATGATTATGACTCCATGGAAAAGCAATCAAAATTCATATGTGTCTTACCTGCCAGTTTATAACAGTTATTATCCAGAGCGGACAGGGAAAAGAACGGAATTGAGCATTTCTAACCGCACTCACGGTGATTTAGACCATGGATTAAATTTACACCAGAATATCCCTTTAAATGAATCCTCAACCATGAAATTGTTCTTAGAAAAACTAAACAAATGATGAAACAATATAATGGCAACAGTTATACATTTAATATATCAACTAACACGTTACTAGCCCACTTTGTGGTCAGGTGTTCGACATATTAGGTGTTCGACATATTAAATATATCTTGAAAGTTACAAACCTTTGTGTTGAGGGGGGCCCGGTTGCATTGTATCTGTTTGAGCAGATTTGTAATCCAGCCTTGAATCACAGTGTCTTTTTGGCCTTAGGTTTGGTGTATCAACCACCCAGTGGTTTTGCTTCTAACTTGTCAACAAATCAGAGGCAGAGTAGTGCAGGTCCTTTCAAGAAAAGCAGTGGGATCTATAATAATGCTTTTATGAGACATTACCCTATCTATCACAGCCAGTGCATGTTGTTTTTGTGTAATTCTGCTGACAAACCAACACACATACATGGGTGAACTTTTGAAGCAGTAGTCCAGTACCCACACTTGTAATCATTTTGAGTGTCTGTCATAGATGTCTATGGCAGCCCTGAGGGGCAAATTAGATTGTTGTTGTTGTTGTTGTAGTTGTTTTTCTGGTGATCCATTTTACAAGTCTGATCTAAATAATTGTTTTCCTGTGTTGGTTTCTCCTGTGTTTTCTGGTTGAGAAAAAAAAGGTTTTGCCAGCATTATTTCATTTCTACAAGAAAAAAAAGAAGAAAAAAAATATCAAGTTTTCAAAGATGATCACTTGCCTCTCGGGGCTTCTAAAAATATTTGATAATTTCCTATTAATTTAATTGTTGTATTTGCATCAATGCTACAAAGAGAGCTGTCAAGAGAGGTCAAGAACTCCTGAGCTGGCGTCAACAACAGTGTCTTTACCAGGATGATGTCAGAAAGGCCATCAGAATTATTGATCAGTGCAGGTGACATGACAGTTTTGAAGAAGAGTACACAGGAAGAAAATGAGTGTTGTTTTGATTCATTGATTCCACTCCCTGAAGATTTATGTCAATACACTGGAAAGCTCTTAGTGAAACAGTGGAAACCTTGATTGATCACTGTAGATATAGTCAATAAAAGACTCCAGAGCCGCCCTGTCTCCTAAAAATCATGTTTATATACTACTATATGTTTCTGTCAAACCTGTCTTGGTGGAACTATAATAGCCTCCTGGATTTTCACCGCAAAAACTCAAATCTTACCAAGGATATTTTATCTATTTTTGGTAAATAATATCTCATTACATTTTATGTAAGACACAAAGTAACATTTCAGTGAGACAAATGGGACTATTTAGTATTCTCCATTTATTCCATTGGCATTATTAGAAGAAAGAAACACCTTGTATTTATAGTGGCATTTTTTTTATTCCAGGAATTGTTACGCTATAGGAAGCTGTTCATTGTGGATGGTGAGGGAGCAAAGAGTAGTTTGAGTCCTGTCCCACATTCAGTTCAGACTACTAAAAACTTAAACAATAGGGAAAGGTAATTGTTTTCAACAAATAATGCTTAAAGACCTTATTTTGCTCTACTTGTTGCGTACCTTATTTTCATCTACACCATCTAGTGCCATTTTGTTCTGTGATCACTTCTCTTAACTAACTACACATGCACGGAAACTATGTCTCAATACAATCACATTTTTAAGCTGTTACTCAAAAATAAAAATCTGTATGGGGTTTGGATTTGGAATATGATTTTGGATAACTGAATAAAATAAGTTATGTGGCAAACACAATCTTATGATGCTTACATGTTTTGTTGGCCAAGACAATCTTCACAGATCTTTACACATTGTTGAATTATACATTCAATCGCAAAAGGTAAAAAGTCAATGCTAGACTATGAAGATCTACACCAGAGACACATATACTGTATTTTATGTCAAAGCCCACAATGGGAAAATCTGTTAAGCTTGTATTAACCACCTAACTGAAAACCAATTTTTGAAACCCATTAACTTCTAGACGAAGGAATTGGCGTTGCAAAAATGCTAACTGATATCTCAGAGGCATTAGTTAAGCGATCACAGATATATATATATGTATATATATATATATATATATATATATATATATATATATATATATATATACATATATATGTATATATATATATATATATATCTAGATATATATATATATGTACATACAAATGTCAAGACATGATTGCAGACATTGGACACTGATCAGAGCTTTGAGGCTGTCTGAAAATACCTCACACATTATGTCAGCCATCAATCCAGAGTTCTCTGTATCCATGGTGTGAATTAATATATATATATTATAAGAATATACTGTGCATTTAAGAAGCAGGTTCGCTGTGCGGCTGGATCATTGCTGCTTTATACTGTCTCCAGTTCTATAGTATCACAGCTCTGCGGAACAAAGTGCTGTCTGTGGCGGCTGTTGATTGGCAGACTCTCTCCTCCCTGCAGTTATCTGATCTCACAGGCCGGCTCCAAACCGTCAGCCAGTCAGCAGCAGCAGAGGAGGAATCGGCAAAAACCCAACCACTTTGTCATCCAAGACGCCTCTCTCAAGTTCTTCATCTTAATCACATCTTGTAGCTGGCGTTGGCGTTTCTGATAGCACATTCGGGATTCAACACACATTCACGGCCATTTAGTACACACCAAAACACACGAAGACCAGACCATTGGTCAAGTCAAGTCTGCCTTGCGGGAAAACCCTCCAATACTTAACCATACCTTGATGAGAAAATGTGATCATTAAGTGCGTTTATGTAAATGAAGCTGCTTTGTTAGAGTAATGGCAGGCAGGGATCTGCAACAGCATAATCAGGCATGTAAGGTCATGAGAAATGATGGAGCAGCAATTCTCTCTCTCTCTTTCCTCAACCCGAGGATGGAGTGTGCCACCTGGCTCATCTATCACAGCTGGAACTGCTGAGACGGTGAGGGCTGCCAATAAACAATCCTCACAAAAATGGAGCACACAGAAAATCCACTTACAGGCAGAGAGAGGCCCTCTGTGGATCCCATAACATCCCATGTGCAACTGACTGCAGTCATTCACAGCTCCATTAAAGCATTGCACTGGCTGTGTTTTTGGTGTATCAAATAATGGATGTATATAGATTTAAAAATACACAATGTATCGCCAAACCTGTGGACATTTTTTCGGTCTTTTACTTTTGAGTGTTTTTATTGCGAGGCTGTGTTTTGTGGTTTGGGCGAGCCCTATTTATTCTACTTAAGAGAAATCTGAATGCCAGAGCATATTTCAGCCTGACTTGGTGGCAAAACTTTGGGAAAGACTCTTCTCTGTTTTCACACGACAGAAGGCAAAAAGCGGGGTCGTGAATGGTTTTCTGAGTTGGGTGCGGAAGACCTTAAATGTCCTCAAAGAGCTGTGATCTAAAGCCCATTGATGCCCGGGCCTTATCACCCAACACCAGTGCCCAACCTCACTAATGCTCTTGTGGCTGAATGAGAGCAAATCCCTGCAGCCACGTTCCAAAATCTTGTGAAAAGCCTGAATCCAGAAGAGTGGAGGCTGTTATAGCAGCAGATAAATTCCCTTATGGAATGAGATGCTTGGGTGCCAACATACTTATGGTCATGTTGTGTATATTTCATAATATAATGAGGATGTCAGTTGTTACAGTTATGTGTAATAATTATTACAAGAAAATTACATTAACAGTCTAGTATTTGAAATATTGGCAATTAACAACTGAACTAAATAATGCTGTCAATAAAAAAAATATATGTGTGTGATGAGGATGAGTTCAGGAGTCTCACAGCCTGGGGAGTGAAGCTGCTCTGTAGCCTGGTGGTACAGCAGCAGATACTTCTGTATCTGTTGTCAGATGGCAGCAGGGTGAACACACCGTGGCTGGGTGGGTATTTCTGTGCAGACATCTCACTTCACTGATATCACTGATGCTCTGTAGATGGTACCAGTGATGTTCTGCTGGTTTTAATCAGCCGCTGTAGAGCCTTCCTGTCCTGGGCTGTGATGAACCATGTCAGTTTGTGATGTTTCCAGTCAGCATGCTTTCTATTGCTCCTCTGTAAAAAAGGACTTGGCACTAGAATTTAACCTAAAGTTGGTTTAAGTAGAACCTTTTGTGCCTATTCAACCAGGGTGGCCATTTGTGAAGACCATGACAGGTTCTCTGTGATGTTGATTTGTAGCTGATTACTAGACGTCCTGCACTGAAGGTTACAAACAAGATGAAGCTAGAGTCCATCCTGCAATGTAATCAAACCAGCTTCGACACCACATTGGTGTCTATGGCGCAATCAATCACATGACAGGTGAGAAGGTAGTTTTGGGAAACAGGTGAACTTTGCCAGATTTATTCAATATGCCCAACCATCCTTATGGTTCTCCTATTACGGCAAATTCTCTTCTGTAATGTCATATGTTCCACTGCACCATGCACACTGATTTGGCATTGTGGCTGGTTAGATTACATCACAAGATGGTTTCTAAGCTTTGTTAGTTGGAAGAGGAGGATAATGACTGAGCCTTGGCTGAAGTGATCTGCATCCTAAAACAAAAGTGGTGCGGGATGTTAAGTGGGGAGCCAATGGCCTCTTCCCTACTGCAGATGGGTTGCTCAAAGAACACCAATGTTTGCACTGAATTTTAAACACACGCTGGCAGATAGGGTTGTAACTACACAACTGTAACATTTTCTGTGGTTGTGACACTATCCCTGTTACAAAATAGACAGACAGACAGACATATTGCCTGACAGAGAACTCAAAAGCACTTCTCTGGTACATGACAAACACACACGCAGACTCACAGGGTAAGAACATTACTGACCATGTTGTCACAGCTGGGGATTAATGATGGCACATGTTCATGCTCATTAAACTGAGATAATAGTTTTTGCAATCTTAAGGTGGAATAATGCTTCTCCGTGCGGCATGTAGCAAACATGCTTGGAGGTTGCTAAAATACCACTACATGGATGTTTGTGTTAGATATCTGGGTTTACTTGGTTAACATTTTCTTTTTGTCTTAGTGTTGAGCAAGCATCCTAACAGATGTAGAATCAATACATAACTTGCTTGGTTCCTCTCTGGGCCTCTGCCACCTACAGTTACCCATAACCTCCTTCACACAACATGCAGGGCAGCAGCACATGTATCTCTTTAGGAAGCCGAAAACTTTAGACAGCTACAGTATAACGCTCACTCACTGAATCCGTCCTCTCATTTAACATTGCATCCTTGTACAACTTTCTCAGTGCAAAAAGAAAAAGAAAAAGAAAGAAAAAAAACTCACCAGAATCCTTGAACATGCAGCTGTGATCACCGGCACCACTCAAATCCACCTTTCAAAACTGTGCAGTCTTACAGTTGAAGGAAAAGCAGTTTGTAACACTGAGGACCCTTCATACCCGCTTCACCACTTGTTTCAGCCTCTCCCTTCAGACAGCTGATTCAGCGTACTTCTGGCCAATAAGACAACTTACATGAACTCTGTCATTCCCACTGCATTGTACATTTTCAACAAGGGGCAAGATCAGGGGCGAAAATCCCATTTCATAGTTGGGGGGGACAATAAACAGTAAAATTTTAGAGAATAATTCCAGGGGGGGACAAGGAATACAAGTTGTAGCCTGTCTTTTATACAGCATCTTTTACCGAAATTTGACGCTTAGTCTCTCTATCTCTCCATAATATTTTTTACGGTCAAAGGTGTACAACTCCAGAATGAATATCATGTGTAATAATAGGATCTCACACTTGTGACAATACTGCTAAAAAATCTGTTAAAAAATTAAGTTGTGATAATTTAATTGGAGATTGACAGAGACTGCAACATTTGACTCAGAAATGAAAAAAATCTGTTTTAAAAACAAGTTAACTGAACATATTTCAAGACAATTAACTCTGGATAACTGGATAAAACCTTCCTGTAAATAAATCTAAAATGTCAGTAATATCTGATTCTGACATTTATATCCAGACAGTCTTTTAGAATGACAAAAATAATTATTACTGCTCTTGTCCTGTCCTGTCCCTCTCCTCTCCTCTCTGTCTGTGACTATCACTATCTGTAGCTATTAACTTAGCTTAACAGCACTCGTTATTGAGTAGGCTTTTGAACAATGCAGGATAAATGTTGCAGACAGCCTGGACCTGGCGCTTTGAGTAAATGGGATGTGTGTTGTTGTAACTTATGTAACTATGTCTATGTGGTATAGACCTTTTACCCCAAGAAGCACGGTGTGGGTAGCAGGCGTCCACATGCTGCTGCAGCTGCTAGCTCCGGAAAGAGTGTGGGGTGGACTCAACCATTTCTCGGAATGGGGGGGGGGACTAAATCTTTAAAGATGTAAATAGCACATTATTGCGCGATTATAATGAGCACCGCTTACATTGTGCTTTCAATAAATGCTACTGCATTGTTCAAAAATTATTAATTGTGTCTAAAATTATTCTAGGGGGGGACAGCTTCACTGGAGGGGGGGACATGTCCCCCCTGTCCCCCCCGGGATTTCCGCCTATGGGCAAGATAGACACTACTCTTTCGATGTAGCTTTGCACACCTGCTTTAAACTGTTGTTGGATTTTATGTGAGTCTCAGAGGTGTGAATGATTTTTCATGAGCTCTAACCAAAGGTAATTTTCTGTCACTATATGATAAACAATACATTTTCTTGAATCTTGAATCGAAAGCCCTTCTCTGCTTAGGTCTGCAGAGGCATTAATGTGTTTCTCTGAAGAGGCAGAATTTCTGCTTTGAAGTTCACACGCACAACATTTGGTAAATGAATGCATTTTGAAGCAGTGGATATAGAAAATATATAGAAAATATAGCAAACCTGTGGTGTGTGCTGCGCTTAATTTGTTTTTGATGATCTACAGATTAGAAGACAGATGAGCAGAGTGCATCCATGACAGAGTGTGCAGAGCCGGGGGGAAATCTCTTTATTATTATCATTGCCACCATCTCACAGCACCACAGTATAACTCAAGTGAAGTGCAACATGCGGCAACATGCAGGGTGTCAAGGTGGGAATGGTACCACTGCACTCTGCTCTGAGTCTGGTACCATATGCTCAGAAGGTTTCGACAACCATGCAAGTAATGCTGCACCGCCTAACGACGCAACAGGAAAATCCATCCCATCCTGTGAACCCTGTGAAATAGGAGGACATTGTACACCACATGCATCCCGGCAGTGTTGGGAAAGTTCACTTTCTACATGAACTAGTTCAAAGTTCCGTTCACTGAACTAGTTCAGTTCATAGTTCATAATTAGACATTTTGAACTAAGTTCACACAGTTCCAAAAATGAACTAGTTCATAGTACTTTTTTTTTTTCAATAAGTTGCTGTGAGCTATTATTTTTCAAAATTATTGCCACAGCCCATATAGAACCACAGACAGAAATTATTTGATCAGTTTTAACACTGAAACTGCAGCTCTCCGACAAGAAACTGCAAAACCAGCTTGTCCAGCTGTGGCTGCGAGATGAAGACAGCGGAGACGCTACTGTACACTGTTAATGTGATTTGGGTGGTAGAGGATCTGTTTTGGCTCGCTGTTGCCGTGTCTTTTGATTTTGTATTTAGTCGCACATACCTTGAAAGGCCGGGGGCTTTAGTTCAATGTGCCGTTTCAGGTTTGCTGGTGACGTTATTGATGTACGGAGTTGCTTCTTGAAACCCGGCGGGCAAAGTTTACACAAAAAGGTCAGATTTTTTCTACCTGGATCATCACTGACCTTTTCATAAAATTGTTTTAAGTAATCATATGAAGATGCTGTATTGATGGTGGAGGCAGGGTCTGAGCCTTCATTTGTTTTTGCCTCCACGCTTTGCATTTTGATGACACATGCAGCGGTGCGACTCTGTGGTGGCTGGTGTTGTCAGATTGGGGTTTTTTCCGCTACATATTAAAGCCTGTCTATGGTGTGTTTTGACCGCATTTTCACCTGGAAGGCTTTATGTAAATCTGGCACTCTCTTGAACAAAGTTAAACTGTGAGAGAGCGCCGTTCACAAACGCCAGAATGAATGCTCATCAGGCACAAATACAGTACGTTCAGTTCACGTTCGCCCAAAATATGAATGAATTAATGAACGATCATTCACTGAACGCGTTCAGGCATAACACTGCATCCCGGCACTATTACACCTCAGAGAATAACAAATGATAACGAATAATGATATATGGAATTCATCCACGTATTGTTGAGCTGTAGACACTTGGAAGACGCTTTTCTCACAGCAGTTTTGTGCATAACAATTACTTAATTACTTATTAACAAAGTCTCCTTTTGTTAGGGAAAAGTACGGGTGCTTATCAAACTACTGCCATTTTTCATCAACAAAACACCAGCTACACAAGCTTCTAACACTTTTTGTACAATCCTTATCAGTTGTCTCTCCACGGTAGAGTCTCCCAGCAACATAAGTCTTTAAGTAGCAAAGCTGCTGCTGGAGGTCAATGCTGTTAAATTATAGATGATCTCGTTAATTGATTTTGCAGGAGAGTGTCAGGAGTGTGTCTGGTTACTTCTGACTTTCAGGACCTTCCTGGGTGTACTTTTATGGCTTTTTTAAGGTCCTGTTATATATTTACTTCTGTACTCTACATATTTAACAGCATTTGTAATATACTGTTAGACCATTTATAATATTTACAGTGAAAACTATGTTGAAAGCAACAAAATGTAAAAAGCAAAACTTTTTATTTATTTCAATTGTAAATAAAAAGAGTGCTCACATACTCATTAACATACATGCGTATACTGTATGTGGAGGGAAAGGTAACAGGAGACAAGAGGCGGAGTCTAAAAAAGGGGTGGAAAGGCCTTTCTTCCTGCAATGATACACACCTGAGCAGAGATGTGGACTTGAGTCGACTGGAGAGCAAGTTGACTCGATGGAAAATAAACTTGAGCCCAACTTGGACTTGTCTATGTACGTTTGATGTTTTCTGTTATGTCACTAAGGTTATTTCAGTCTGGCTTTCAATTTATCCCTGTTTCCCTGATACATTTATTTCACCGGATCAATAATTACAATACAATTTCAATTAATTGTCATGCTTTTTGAACATGTAAGATAAATTGACCAATAATATCATGATCAAAAAAGTACTGATACCTTGTCTTTCCTCTTTATAAAGACCAGATGATGCAGTTTATTGGGGTAAAAAGTGATTAGACTTGGGACTTTGACTTTTCTAAGAAAAAATGACTTTGGACTTGCCTGAAGCTTGGAACAAAACGACTTGGTGTTTGATTTGGTGGGCCCTCTTTTTTGTACAATAGGCATAAAAGTATGATTTTCATAATCAAACTGTAGGAATATTGAGTACGTCTTGTTTTAACACTGACACTGCAGCTCTCCGACAAGAAACTGCAAAACCAGCTTGTCCAGCTGTGGCTGCGAGATGAAGACAGCGGAGACGCTACTGTACACTGTTAATGTGATTTGGGTGGTAGAGGATCTGTTTTGGCTCGCTGTTGCCGTGTCTTTTGATTTTGTATTTAGTCGCACATACCTTGAAAGGCCGGGGGCTTTAGTTCAATGTGCCGTTTCAGGTTTGCTGTTGACGTTTTTGATGTACGGAGTTGCTTCTTGAAACCCGGCGGGCAAAGTTTACACAAAAAGGTCAGATTTTTTCTACCTGGATCATCACTGACCTTTTCATAAAATTGTTTTAAGTAATCATATGAAGATGCTGTATTGATGGTGGAGGCAGGGTCTGAGCCTTCATTTGTTTTTGACCACAGTATTAAATTAAAGATTTGTGAAATAGTTGTTAAAAGTTAGATTTTTCATGGTTGGGGAGGGACAAACACCTGGAGCGATTGCTTGGATGTATACGCCAAAGAAAAGGGGATGCTGAAGCAGATTGGATATATTCTTTTTACTTGGTTTGTAGTGGCTTCAATGCAATATTAATACGGTTCTTTCATAAATATAGACTCCAGTCACCTCCGTGTCTCCTACGGGGTATATTATTTTGTATTCTGTATTTTTCTATTTTCTTTTCTATATGTATGTGCTCCTGTTTTTCTTTTAGTTTTTAAACAAAGACACTACTTGAGGAGCCAACCACAGTTCTTTCCAGCATTATTATATTTTAGTGTGCCATTGAATGGGCCATTCTCTGTTTTATTTTTCTTGTGGGACTTTCTGCTTGTACTAAAGGGGGGTCTGAGTGGTAGTAGCCATCTTGCATGTGTGTTTTGTTTAAGTCACCTTAGATTACTGTGAGTAGGTACATTTTCAGTGCTGGACAGTTTTCTTCTATTGAAATCCCCCCACTGATACCAAAGGGAATAGAGACAACTCTATTTTTTATTTTTGATATATTAGTCTTCGGGTCCAGTTTGTTCTTGATCTTGTGCACTGAGTATTGCTAGGTCAATTATAAAATAATAATTTAGCTTCTGGCCAAAGGCCAAAGAAATACAGGTACATTTTCTTTATTCAGTCTTCATTCATAGCTTCTCTTTCACTTGCCTCCCACTGTTAGAGCTCCTCCCCTTCAACAATGCCTTCCACATCATATCTGGCCAATAACCTTTTGCTCACATTACATGAACCAATCAGTTGTTGGGTGCAGCTCTATAAATATCGTTGTGATCCATTCTCACAGACCTACTATAGCCCAACCCCTACCTCCCCCCTTCACCACCATAATCTTCAGATTGAGATTCAGCGGTGAGGTTCAATTTTCCACCTACTGGCTTCCCTCCACCCCCACAACTGTATAGACTCTGGGGAATCCTGTCCTTCCTATCAATCTAAAGAATGCTATGTGTTCGTGGAGTCTAACTGCCTAAA
Organism: Sparus aurata; assembly: GCF_900880675.1. Lineage (NCBI taxonomy): Eukaryota > Metazoa > Chordata > Actinopteri > Spariformes > Sparidae > Sparus > Sparus aurata. The sequence goes on along the minus strand of NC_044195.1, from coordinate 7,823,312 downwards.
ATGTTCTTTTCCACATGGACAATTATTTTATATCCTTTTCCAATGGATCTCTCTTTATTGACAATGATTGATAAATCATGTATTCTGTCAGACTGAGCTTTTACTAAAGACATTCTTCCTCTTGAAGACAGCTGTAAGACTTGCATCTGTCACCTGAAATTGATTGCAGGAAATCATACTGCCACTCTGTATCACCTAACAAGTGATGTGTGGTTGCTAATCTTGACCTTAACTAAAATTTCAAATATCTTATAAGCTCCATCTGGGGTAGCCTTGAAATGGTTATTTTTACAGAGTAAACATTCTGGAAGATTATATTTTGACATTACCTAGAGCAGTGGTTCCCAACCTGGGGGCCGTGCCCCCCCCTAGGGAGGCGCCAGAGATCGCAGGGGGGTCGCACAACTTTGTCTGTTCTGAGGTTGTGAGGTTAAAGTTATATTTGTGCAACCCTCTGAGGTCGATTGACGCGCCGGTAAGTCAAAATCACGTGACTTATTTAAAATGACGTAGCAGCAAGACGGAGCCTCAGTGAGTCTCGGTCCGACTTATGTGTTGGAGCAGCCTTCAAGCTGTGTACCAGTTTTTAAATTGTGTTGATAGGCCAAGTAAAACCGGACTTGTGATAAATAATGTACGGCACGATTTTTTGTTAACATTACCGTCACGTTTGCTGCGCGTTTGGTGCAGGAAGAGACTTCTCTCACGAAAGTGTCGGCAAGCAGGAAAAGTTTGCGAGCGAAAAAACACGTTCCTGTTGGTGGAAAAAGGCACCACACCAGCCAATCACAAAATTACATGGCGAGACACGTGATTTGGTTGCTGGTGGACAGGAGGAAGTTCTGGAGGGACCGACAGTGACGATGTGGGAGTTGAGAGATGTGTGTCAAAATGAAAAAAAATGAATGAATAACTGTACAGTCACACATGTGAACTTGTGCTGAAAATAGTGACACCAAACAAGGCAAGGTAAATAGTTTTTAAGGTGAAATATAATGGTAAAATCAAAAATAGTCAAAATGGCCAATTATACCCTGGACTGCATAAAATCCCAGTAACACACCGAATCAAAAGTCTCTATAATCCAAATTGAAACATATTTCTTGGTCCATATTTAAATTCATTAAGCTATTTATTACCTACACCCCTATGAGGTAGGCCTATTCTGATCTCTGGTAGGCCTATTCTGGTCGTGTGTGTGTGTTTCTGTTTGTGTGTGATACACCTGATGACACAAAAAGGAAGAAATGTATCTATATACATTGTAAAACTAGGAGAATATAGCCGTTGTTTATTTTTGCAAATAAAAGTTTGTAATTAACCACTTTATTCTTTTAGTGTATGCAGGTTGGGGGGGCCTGGCTTGTCTTGGACACAGGCAAGGGGGGCTTCAATGAAAAAAGGTTGGGAACCACTGACCTAGAGGCACTTTAGGTGAGGACTCATTTTTTATATAGTGGTCAATTTTAGATTTTGGGCTCTTTTGTCTTTTATGGTAACACATTATAATAGCTGTCAGTAACAAATGGTAAATTACTATAGTAGATATAGTTATATTATACTATATATAAATACTTATTTCACTATCAACAAAAAATGAAAAGCTTTGCAAACCATTTATTGCACAATTGTTTGTTGAAACAGATACATCTCTCTATAAAAGCAAGGTATCTCTGTCTGTCTGTCTGTCTGTGTGTGTGTGCCTCAAATATCTCTGCGGATCAGGATCAGACTGACCTGAGACTTTCAACATGGCTGCTGCTTGGTTCAAGGGTGTGCAACGTCGCATTTGTTTGGACTACAATGATACGTGAATAAATTATTTCAGAAATGCTTTACAAATTCCGCTAGCATTGCTAACCATAGCCACCACAGTCACTTTCGCACCAGAGCCAATTACTGCAGAGCCCACCGCCAGCTGGACCGGGATTTTGCCGGAATCTGTGTGTAGCTAGCTGCTAGCCGCTAGCCCACCTCTCGAGTCGACGGACCGACGCACCGGCACGTCCAAAACCGACTTAGGGTAAATAATGTCCGCCACGCTTTTTTGCGAACATTGCCGTCACGTTTGCTTTGTGTCTGGTGCAGGAAGAAATGGTAAAAACGGGCTTTCGACACAAAAGTGTCCAAGCAGCAAATTTGGTTGTTGAGGAACGGGAAGTTGTGGGAGGAACGGAGGCGGATGAATGACAGGCAACAACGGTCGGTGTAGACACAGCGATAGAGACAGCGATATTGAGAGTTGAGAGATTTGTGACATTTAGCGTGTTTGGAGTGTATAGTTAGTGTGTTATGTAGTGTTTGGTGTAGTGTGTTTAGTGTGTAGTGGAGTCGGTTTTTTGTTTAATGAGTCAAAACAATGAGGAGACTGCTGAATGTGGAGCAGGCAGTGCAGCTCAGGCAGACCTGAGCATTGCCTGCATTTAAATGTAAATGTAAATTAACTTTGTAAATGTTTTAAATTTATGCACATATTTAGCAAACAGCAATTTATATTTGCATTATAAGTAATAAAAAATGGTTTGTTAAACATATTTGTGGTTTTCACAGTAAAAAAATCTAACTTTTTCTACTCAGATTGTATGTAGTTTTTTTTTATTTTAGGTCCATTGTGTTAATACAGTATGTCAAAATAAAAAAAATAACTGTACAGTCACACATGTGAGGTTGTGCTGAAAATAATGACACCAAGTAAATAGTTTTTAAGGTGAAATATGATGGCAAAATCAAAAATAGTCAAAAACGGCCAATTATACCCTGGAATATTGGATTTCACAACAAACCTAAATATCCCTGACGTCCCACCTTCAAACACAGCCTCATTTGGCCATCCATGAAAAAGCTCCTTAACCTCCCACTTTTCTATAGGAATACATAATTTCCTATGGGCACCGCACTAGTATATATAATGCTTTAAACATATATAAGACACATATATAAAAGTACATATATGATACTGTGCAAGTCTGTCATGAACATGATGTTTATAAATGTTGCAACTGCTTCATAAGTGGTTTACAAAGCAAATCATATTGTTTCATATTCAAACATAAGCTCAAGTTTAATCAACTATAAACGTACTTTTTATTAAATATTGTTGTTATAAAATGTTGCTAATTTCACTTAACGACTTAATAGGTCGACTGCCAGTGCTTATTTATTCACTTTATTCAACCGTTGATTCTTGATGACATTTTACTCCCTGGCATTTTTATTTTATTTTATTGTATTTATTTATTTACTCTACCTTATTCCCTATTTATTATTGTGTGTACTGTGTTGTTTTTACTGTGCCATGATGCAAGCTGCTCAAACCAATTGCCCCTGATGGGATTAATAAAGTTGTCTAAAAAGAAAGAAAAAAAAGTGACTCCCAAAATATATAAAAAACAAAACAAGATGACTGTTGCAGCTTGCCATCATTGTACACTTGCAGCCTGATTGGGAGAGAAAACCACCCAGTAAGGTTTAGGAGAACATTGTGTTTTGTCTTAAATAACTACATTACCTATGTAACTTCAGACTACCTCATTTATGTATGTAATGTCAGTGATGTCATTTATGTGACATAAGTCAATTGAGTAACCACTAGAGGTCACTGCCTAAAAAGAAACGTAAATACTGGTTGTAATAAGCTGGTTCACAGTCGACCTATATGCAACTTTTGCTGAAGTTGACAGGCTGGTCTTATGTAAGTTATCATCTGGCAAAATTTCATAGTAAGATCTATTTGCGAAAATTTTGACTCCTCTGTTTTTTTTTCAATTTTAACATTTCTAGAAATTTCACAATTAAGGCCAAATAATTATGAGTAATCCTTATGAAATAATTGTGAGAAGTCAGTTTTTTCACACACGCTGAGCCGGACGTCTCCATTTCAGTAACACTTACACACCCAGCTTCAAACATCACAGATTTGTTCTATTTTTACAGCCGTATTTTCTGAAGTGATAAAAGGCAATATCCAAAATTCTACCTTTAATACATTATGTTACTGTAATATGTCTAATATTCTAACAAAACTAAAGAATTTTGAACCTGGCATCCTCTAATGATTTTCATACATACCTGTCCTGGAAATGTATAGTAGTGTTTTTTTCTAAAAATTCAAAAAATATATGAAATTCTAAAATACACAGTTTTGAAATACATATTTTTTAAAGGCCTGATTAAAGTAAGTAAGTAAAGTAAGCCAGAAAACCCCAGTCAGTACTACTTACATACCCCAGACTTTCCAGTTTTATTGCTATCCAGTGTACATTCTGGAGAATTTCGGATGCTTTTTCATGTGTAATTTATAGGATAATTTATACAGCATTTCATTCCTAAAAACATGTCAATAAAACAGAGTTTTTAATGACTGTTGATAGTATGATGACATGAGATATCCTAATTTCCCTTCTGTGATATGTCAAAATGACCTTTTAGAGTCTAATATGTCCACAAAAAAATAAACAAGAATTTTGAACTGAGTTTCATCCAGTGTTCAGATTTATCTTCTGGAAATGAATGCAGATTAGTCTAATTTTAATCAGAAGATGCTTCATTTTTAGTCAAATCTAACATTTCAGAAATATCGTAATACAAAGTGGATAATTGTCTTTATCTAGGTAATCAACTTGGGAGGTTGAATGCTGATTTCTATTATTAAGTTATTTTATGTGATTCACTTGTAGTGTCTCTGCTTGACAGTGAGAATGCTTCACCTTTCCTCTGCCATTCACACCCTCTCTCAGCGGTCAGGTCGGCTCGCCTCCTCCTTTGATGATCTCTGGACAGTCAGTTTCAATGCCGGACAACTGAGGTGCCTCACACCTGTTGGTTTCAATGAGTTCCCCCCACAATCGGGACTTGACCTTTTCAGTCCAAAGCTGTGTTTGAGGCTATACAGCTCGCTGTCATCCTCATCTTAACCTGACATAGCACGTCTCCTCTGTCTTCCACCTCTCCAAAGTATTGCTGTTTCTCGCTGCAGTGGCTCAAAGACTTGAGAGCTCTACAAAAACAAGATCAAGAGTTGTTTTGATCCTAGTTCTGTCAATTCTTTTTTTTTTTTTTGCCGTTACAGAAAGGGTGTTATGGTTAAGCTTCTGTTTCTGAACAATGTCCCATCCTGTTATTGTTCTGCAGGCAGTGGGCCCATATACTGGACAACTCCCGGCCACACTGAATGATTGGATGAATTGAATAATTAAATGAATTTAGGCATTGGTATTCACAGTACCCCAATGATTGTTCTAAATGATTTGGCTGACCCTTTGACCTGTCGTTTAGAAACAACCACCGTTAAAATAAAACTTTCTCCAGAATGTGCCAATGAATAATAATGGTCTTTATACTAATACTAGTACAGACTACTTTTATTTTGAGAAGGAAGATATCTTTATATTTCATCATCACACAGGAGTCGATCTCTTAGTTGTTTTCTAATGATGTTCAACACACCCCCATTTCTAAACGACTAAAGTATTCACCAGTGATGGACGTACAGATACTCAATTACTGTACTGTGCTTGTACTTTACTTGAGTATTTCTATTTTCTGCTACTTATGCAGGTGGCAGGCAGCTTTAAAGTGCATCACCACCATGCACTATGACAATGCATAAATGTAAAAATAGATAAAAGGCACCAAATTAAAAACACTTTATTGTTTTAGCACCTTTCAAAGTGCTGTATAATGAAAACACATGTTAAAAAGCAGTCAATACCCAGAACTTAAGATATGAACAAGATAAAGAAATTTAAAGTAACCATCTCGAACGTTAGTGTTATACTGTACATGAGACATGCAAATCTGAAAGCACCCTTGATTTGCAGAAATGTAGAAATGCCCTTCCAACTACACAAGGTGCATGCTAACTTTTAGTCTTGCCACTCTATGGCAAAGCTATATCCAGCGTTGGCACTAAAGGTTGGCATTGAGGTGTGGAATTGACCAACATGCACTGAGGTTGTTGTGTGGTTCTGACACTTTCTCCCAACAAGCTAAAGTGAAGTGTCATTGCAGCATTTACACAGTGTCTACTGAGGCTAAAAGATGCCAGTTTCTGTTTTGCCTTCTGTCTTTGCCATTGGGAGACGAGCTAAAAGCAAGCCGGAAGATAAAACAAAGGAGAGGAGAGGGACCAAATATTAGCCAGTGACCGGCTCCAGCTGTGTTTGGTATGATACCAAAGGGGACGATTATCTGCCCCCAAAGGGCCAGCACCACTCAAAACCATGCCCAGTCACATGGCAAAGACAAACTACAGCGGTATAGCCCCACAGAGGGTTGGAGAGCTAAAGAAGCACACTGATCTGCAACTCCAGAGGGCTCCTTTCACAACTCTTTTTGAAGCTGTGGTAAATTAATTACAGAAGCAGTTTCTCTCTGGGGACACAGTTATGCTAACATCACATAATGGTCAGCTCAGAGGTTGCACCCAAACAGCCACTGGTCTTTATTATGAGTCCAATTAATTTAAAATATGCTGGGATACACTGCTTGTAAACTTCTTGGGTAATTGGATGACACTATCATCACAAGTTAATTTCACAGACAGAAATGCAGCAAAACAAACCAAGTCATTTGGAAACCTTTTTATCAGAACTCGAAGTTCTGAGGCTCAATAAGTTCTGCCCCAGTTTCCACAATTGACAGTGTTTTTCTGCTGCTTCATTTAGCCCATCCTTTGAAAAGAAAATTCTCATTGCTGCTATATTTGACATATCTTAATGTTTAGCAGCCAGCCGTTTCCATCTTTAAGCCCTTTCCTTCAAAATGTCACTATTTCCAATTAAACATGGAAGTACTGTAAGGCAGAACGAGGAAATGGGATTTTTGTAAGTGACAATTTGGCAGATGAAAACAGACTGAATGCCAAAGCTTGAATCACACCTTTATGTTGAAAGATTGCAGGATCTCAGCCAGTGTTTGTGGTTTATTCAAACAGTTTGTGGTGTGAAGAGACTGTCAGCAACACATAAAGGTTTTGAAATGAAGTTGTAGTTATGTACAGATCTTAACCATAGGTGGCAGAGTTGTAATAAGCAGGGTGAAAGAGATCATTATAGGAGAACAAACCACCTGTTATTAACCTTTGAGTGATATAAATACGGTCAGTAGGGATGTGATAATACCAACAACTCACGTTACGATATCATCACAGTATTGAAAAAAAAGAACTGAATAGCAAAAGACGACCTGAACAATGTTCTTTAATTTTTAATGCGATGTGGACAGCATTTAATATTTGATCACAATTTGGTTTCTACTTGTTACTTCAGGTGCTTTAGCTTTCCATCTATGGTAAAAATAAAAGTAGCCTGCAGTGACCTATGCATGTGTAAAAAGCAGTGGTAATATGCATTCATACTGATTTCTTATTAGATCCGTGAACTTTACAAGCGAAATAGCCTCAAGATAGGTTGGTAGATGTGGTCACAGTCCCATGACAGTATCGGTATATCAAAATATACCGAAATCTGGTATATCGTTACATCTGTACCAGCCAGTAAACAATAACGACAAGAAACATTCTCTACATGCATGTAACCATGTTTTGATATTTTAATGTCAAGATGAAATCAAATCAACATCAATGATTAAGATTTAAAACCATTGGCAGTCACGTTTAGTTCAGGGTCACTCTGTACTATATGTGAGGGCAGAACATGGAGAGCTCATTAAATCTTGTTACATGATTAGATTCCCTCCAGGAGTCAGAAGTACCTGTATAGACAATAATTATCCTTGGTAGTGTCCTGTGGTCGGCGTTCCTGATGAAACTGCAAACTCTCTCTCTAATGAACATATCTTATTCAATGTGGTTTTACAGTATCTTACACGCAAGTTTTTGTGCTCTGAATGTGCATTTTATGTGAATGTTCAAAATGACCGGACGGTGCACAGTTTTATTTTGAAATGTACAACGATATATCACAGGCATGCCAGTCTGAAAACACATGCAATAAACCTGCCTAACCCTGCCTGAGCCGCTAATGCACCAAACATATTTTCATGGCAAAGTTGTAATTGGAACATAGACGTAAATCACACAGGGGGGGCAGGGGGGGAATCAACCTCCCATTCCTGAGCAGAACATGATTTGTCCCCCACTATATCACTGTAAACATAAGTCATTTAAAAAATATTAATAACATGCAATAAAAGCACTTGGGCCCCTATAGCCATCAGCAGTGGCCCATGATGTAGGTGTAGCACATGTGCATGGGGATCTGAGTCTGTTGTTGGTGGCTGGGAGACAAACACGGGGTATGTTAGACATGTCTTTACCTCCTGCAGTGTGGTTTCCTTTGCTGGCAGGTTGGCACAGTGTTTGTTAGCAGAGTTACAGCAATGCAGTTGTTCCCTCCAAAGCTGATATTGGATTTTTGCCACTGCACTGGAGAGATTATCCAGCAGTGGTCAGAAAAAAAAAACAATCTTAGGAGGAAAGCAAAATATCAAATTTAAATATACATGAGGACAAACAGCTTTACGTTAGGGAGGCCGAATGACACTCATAAAACTGTTTTACTGTTTATTGTCTTAATGTTTCCGTGTTGCATTGTTTATAAGGTATGATACAGGCTAATTTAGCAAACAATTTAATTTGCGATTGTATTGTTCTTCTTCTGATTACATTACATGCAATTTTTATATTCTAAATTCACAATATAACATGTTAGTCAAAACCATTTAACATTGTATGTGGTTTTGATGTTTGATGATGGCAATGTGCTGCACGGCTTCCACAACCAGATGCCTTGAAGTAAGCCCAGCAGGTTTTGAAGTAGAACAGCTTTCTCCATTTTTCTTGTGTACAGCTACAGAGCTACTGGCTGCAGAGAAATGTAGTGTTTGGTGGAACATCAGAGCAAACATATGCTGCTTTGTTTTGGTTTTCAATTGAAGTCACTGCAGGCTTTCAACCACATCCCAGAGTTCACCTGCCTCTCTGGCTACAACTTATTGTCGTTTTCTGAACTGGTGATAAAGGAAAGGCAATAAGTCATTAGCATGAAGATGTATCCCATTATTGTGTCTTGTTTATACAGTAGAGACTTTGGGTTAGGGTTAGGCCCTGAGATCCAGCCCAGCTGCAGTTATAAATGTTAGCAGTTACTTTTCGACGAAACAATGATACATTCACATATGTATGTGTCAGTACGTGTATGTGTTCTACAAAACAAGTTATATCACATTTACATTACACGTTTATGACCTTATTATCATATCAGGAGGTGGAGGGGATGGTGGTGGAGGTACAGGAAAGAAGGATGCCATGCCAGTTGCTGCCGCTTTAGGCGCGTTTTCAACATCTGTAGGCGTGAGCCAACTGGATATTTTTATGTTTGTGGTGACCCAAAAAAAGACCGAAAATAATCTTTCCCTTAACTAAACAACTGTATTTTATACCTTAACCTAACCATAGCAGAAGCACAGCGTTGTCACAATATAAAATTTAAAATTGAACTGAAAGAATCGTAAAGGTGCAGCATAAAGAAAGATGAATTTTCATCATGTCTGTGGTTTGCAGGAACGGACACTACCAACATTTATTCTGGTGATTGTGTTGAAAGAATGTGCCAGTCAGTTTTCTTGAAAATCTGCCTAGATTAGGTGAAGTAAAAATTTGAGGCTGTGCGATCATCGGAACATTTTGAGTCATCCACCTGGGGACCATGATGCGATTAATGGAACTGACCAAACTTGTTATTCCTCTGTTGGGTGAAAACAGCAGCGCTAGTATCACCCATCAAACATCAATGTGATTAGACCTTGGTTGGTGTAATGGCTTCCTCCACTTCTCAATTTCTGGGAAAACCCTTATATGGCACGCTGAGCTGGAATGAAATTACAATCCATGGTTGCTTTTTTTTTCTTCAGGGAAGTTCAGATTAAAAAAAAAGGTACACTTAACAAAGCAGCACACACTGTACTTGCCAGCATTACACTTCAGTGGAGAGGAGCTCTGATTTTTCACAGCACTTGGCCCATGTTATTTTCATCTACAGACTGTTGGTTTCTTGCAACTTCAAAGACACACAGTCATTTCTAAAACAAAAATCTCAAACACACTGTTTTAGTAAGCATCTCATCTCTTCGTTGAGTATACAAATTAAGGAGTATGTCAATAGAGAGTAAGTTCAGACTTTTATTCATCTACAGCAAGATTTGAAGCATGATATCACTGGATTAATACAGGAATGCTTAGTGTGTAGAAATGGTGGCAATGGAGGCAATGCGACGTGACAGTAGAGAAGGGATGGTGCACAGTGCGGTGTTCAGATGCTGATGTCAGTGCCTAGCTTCACTGAAGAAGAGTGCAGAGGTGCATCCTGGGGGCCCATTCATGCCTGACTGACACCACTATCCATCATCGGGTTTATCAGAGTCCAAGTCCAAGTGGCAGAGCTGTGAGTGTCCTACAGCTGTCTATTATGTAAAGAAATGGCCCTCAGTTCCGATAGTGGAATCAGACTAGAAGAAGCACAGGAGCTGTTGACCTTTAAAAACTGGCAAACTTTGCAGAATAGATGAACTCTCACTGGAGTTCATCTAAATTCAGTCAAGGTATTCCACATCAATCTCCTGGGCTGTTTTATGATGCCCTTTACTCATTGAAAACATAAAAAATTACCTTGGAGAACATTTAAGTTCACTGTACCCTACCTGCTTATGACTGTGTTTAGGTTTACATTGCATACAGAGGTGCAACATGTTTAATTCCACTGTCAGTATGAAGTAAAAGAATGACACTAATTAGAAATCACTCGGTCAAATATTCACCCAGTTTAGGCAACACATCCTCATATTGAAATGACTGAATAGGTTGGCTGCCATGGATTCCCAAAAGGACATTTATCACCGTCACATTTATCAACATGACAGTTGCAGCATACCAGTCACAGGCAACGTTTGTCATGAGCTTGCAGTTTGGTTGGCTTTAAACCCTAAAGCTGCTGGGTTAGGTTTAGGCTGGTCAGATCAGATGTAGACAGTGCTAAACCTGTCAATGGGTGCCTATTTCCATTGGCATTCTCCTCTACCTTCACTATCTGTGTTATTTTTGTATTTAAATCTTTGTTGCTACATCAAACATCAACTAAAAGCTGGCAACTGACATGTAGAAATTGGCAAGTGACTCTGGCACTAAGCTGGTCCTTATCAGTGTGAAACTTAAGCTATTCAAAGCTTTTTAAAACACTAAGAAGTCTCGACACAACATGAAACTTTGCTCATAGTATCACCAGGGTCTCTACACATGAACACGAGCATGGAGAACATTGTTTGTGTACACAGAGTTTGCTAAAAAGAAGGTTTTTGGACAACTCTCGTTAGCAGATGTTTCCTTCGCTCGCTGCCGTCCTGCCAAGTATCGATTTCTGAATGCGATGTAACATGGAGGACAGTTAAGGTGGACTGCACCTAAAGCTTAGTTCCATATAAATGCACAGATAATTCATTGTTTTGTCGTTAGCAAAAAAACAGTATTGACTTTGAAGTTGAAAAAGGAGCCTCATATAAGAAACGATACTAAAATCAAAAGCCGGAAAAGTCATGTGAGATATTGCGTGGGTAGTTCTTGAAGACAGTAGCGGTCCACCTTAACTGTCCTCCAGGTTACGTCGCATTCTAAGATCCATACTTCTCCAATGCCATGACGACAGCTAGCGGAACAAGCTACTGCTAACGTGAGTTGTTCAAAAACGTTCTTTTTAGTAAACTCTGTGTACACAAGCAATGTTCTCAATGTTCATGAGTAGAGACCCTGGTGATACTACAAGCAAAGTTTCATGTTGTGTCGAGCCTTCTTAGTGTTTTAAAAATAGCAAATTTGATGCTATCACTAATTTGCGAAAACGAAAATACAGTAAATCTTAAAAGTGCCTCTTTCGTCGTAATTATGCTTTCACAAGAAGGTTTGACTTATAAACATTCACAAAAAATTTGGCATTTTGGCATTAAATTGTGTTATGTGATGCAAGTTAAGTACATTGCTCAAGTTAAAATATCTCACTGTTGACCTTTGGTTTCATACTGAAGACAGCAGGGGAAAGTCCTGTGTTTGTTGTACCCACCTAAGCACCTCAACTGAATCAGGACTTTTTCACTTTTCATACATCATCACCCGTCTACATCCTATGAAACTGTAATAACAACCAGGGCCTAAGTAGGGCACCTCCAAACAATAAGTGTAACTATGGGTTGTAATAACCTCTTTTCAGAGACAACCTTTTCGGCCGTTTATCTAATCAGGGCAGACTGGTTTGGTTCAATATAGCACCAACACAATATTCACTGTCAGTGGGTTTTTCTGAGCATGGTTTTTTGACCCACAAATGCTCAGGTTTTACTTTGTCACTGTCGCAAATGTAGTGTTGTTAGTTGTACTAAATGAGGCAAATGTGGTAATGATGCTCGATACTGTAAAGGATGTACAGAACATACTGAATAAAAAGATGGTGACATGAAAGAGCTAGAGAGGATTGTAACAGTTTGTAACAACATCACATCTAAAGCTGCAACAAGGGACATTGTTTATGTTGATTCTGGCGCCCCCTCTAGACAAAAGTGGCATGACCACCACCACCTTTTGTGGATTTGTTTTAAAAGAAAAATATTTATCTATTTATTTGATTTTTTTTTTTAACACAAATGATTGATTGGTGGATGCATAGTTTTGAGATAGGGTATCCATTCGGGGCTATGTAAGAATAATATCTGTAATATGACACTGGTGAGGCAAAGAAAACTTTTTTTTTTTTGTGCTGTACCACCAGACTACAGAGCGGCTTCTTGCCTCAAGCTGTGTGACTCCTCAATTAATCCTAAGCACTCTTACACTTATTTAATCCAGATAAGCTGGACCCTGTGACAAGTATTAAAAACTAAATAAGAATAATACCATAATAATTACCATACAGCCAAAATGTTGCTGATGTTCTTGTTTTCTTATGTAGGTCATACAGAGGTTTCAGTAATAAATTATGAATGTTTAATAACCAGTTAAAAGTTTATCCTAGTTTGTAAAGGTTTGGGCTAGTGATAACATTAGAATACAAAAATAACACTGGGTGAAGTTAACCAAGTATTGCTGCTTTATCGACGCAAAATGGTCCATTTTGACATGTTCATTTTATAGTGTGTAGCCTTATTTCAGTTTGTAGTTTGTGTGTGTAGCAGACAAAGCACAATTTACCACTCATTCATCTTCACAGTCACACAATCACACACCCATGAAAGTGAAGCTGCCTGTCCATCGAAAACTTTTTGGGGGTCAATGTTCCACTCAAGGACACTTTGCCATTCGGACAGACAGCAGAGATCAAACCACCAACCTTGTGACGAATGGACAACCAGCTCCATCTCCTCAGGCATAGTCACGACCCAAGTAAAGGGACACACCTGGCATGTCAGACAGTGTGTCTTCTGATACTTGAAGCATAGAAATACAACTGAGAGGAGTGTGTGGATATAAGGTAGAGAAATCTGTGGAGGCCACAGTTGCCCAACTCAGACACTGTGAGGCTCTGTTATATTGTAGAGCCAAAGTTAACACGAGGCGCTTCTATCCAGGAATATCAGTGGTCTACTCACCACTTTTTTCAGCATGGCAACACAATGGTCCATTAACACTCACTGAGGTAATGGGCCTCAGCTGTGATCACTTCACTGTTATTGTTCCAACGTTCGATTTGTCGCACAAAGCCTTTTCGACCCCTGAGAGAAAAGCACAGTGGGTGCTTTGTGGATGTAAAGCCTGATTTAAAATGACTGTCAAGATTTGGAATGTCTGCTATCTGTATGCTGGCATTAAGATGGCAATGCTATATTCGGCTTAATCGCGATATATGTTATACAGTGTTTATCTTGAAATTCTTAAAATTAAAAAAAGTGATGACTGGATAAAATGTTGCATAATTTTTAACAAAATAAGTTGGCACTTTCACTAAATATGAACACAGTGAGATTTTTGATAAATAGTCACCAGTAATCAGGTATCAGACAGAGTAGAACAGTCTGATGAGTTCACAAAATGTCATCACTTTACTGTATTGCAGCCTTTGAAACCAGGAAAGGACACTCATACCATTTCACGTATATTATGATATTCAAAATACAACGCATCCTTGTACCTCAGTACTCCCAGTTAACAACATATATCACTGTCCCCAAAACATGTCCAGACCAACGGACATGCATCATATGCTCACAGTTTAAATTACTAGTATGTGTGCAAGTAACATTCTGTAGGTGATGTAACGTAACTACATTAGTACTTTCTTGTTTTTTTATGGTATCAATTAGACACAGACAGCATTTTCCTGAATGAAGGTCCTGTGCTTGTTAAACCACCTTTGCACCTCCTCCTTATGTCATTTTGTCGCTCTTTGTGCTACTTTGCCTTTCTCTGCTGCCGTTATGTATGCTACTGCCACTAGAGATTTCCGCAAAATGCCAAAGATAAATACGGTCCGTATTAAGCTGCTTTCACAGTTGACTTATATGATTGTTTTTGTGATGGACAGGCTCCCACAATCTAAGATGATATACAGTCTTATATCACGATAACGAGATAATATAGAAATATTACACAGATGCATGTTCCATATCTTGAAACGATAACTGATCTGACTGATTTTTTTTTTATTTTTTTATTATTACCACCAAATGACTGTGAGCCCAACTTTGATTTGATGTATTGTGTTTTTTCATCTTGCAGGCTTTAATGAGTGGACCTTTGGCCAGATATTGTGTTTGCAGGGAGCATGATGTATAATTTTGTTTTAGTCATTAAGAGTTTTGACTACAAAACACTGTTTCAGGCATGCTTTTTGAAACTGGAACACAGTTTTAGTCCTTGTGTCACCTACTCTAAAAACAAGGCCCTGCGTCCTTGGAAATACATCTCATAAAAGGGGGAAAAAAAGTAATTAACTTTATTTGTTTCCAGCATGCCTGTTAAACGAATGAATTTGTGCAGGTGTGACCTTGATCATTTGATTCACTTTGGTGAAAATGGTTTATTTGCAGCCTCCGGTAGATAGTTTTAGACGACTTCTTGTCATTTTGTGGATTGTGTGAATTATTTTTTAAGAACACATCACTATTTTGAGCATCCTTGTGCTGTTTCACAAACAAAAACACAGTTTTGGTATTTGTGTCATTGTTTCTCTGCTGCTTATTTTCTGCTCTTTTCACACGAGGCAGTGTGACTGATTGATCACCGGGGTGATTGCATCCATCATGTCTGGGCAGGAAAGAGTGTCAATTCTCTCCCCTGAGCCAGTGATTGAACATGGTGGGGGAGCAAATGTTAGACCAGCCCAGGCCCAGTAAAGCTTAGCATGATAGTGCCACTCAAGTGGCTCTGGTGATTCACGTGTTTTAAATGGTGCGTATTTATCAGTAGTTGTGATGAGAGATGTGTGGACACACAACGTTTTTGTCTTTAAAGAATTCTTGTGATGTGTGACCGAAAGCAAACCCATAATAAATACAGCTATAGTATGTCATTTTTATGATTTCATGAGTGACTTATGAAGCAGTAAAACTGACAAATCTCCACTTGCATACAATATGTGGAGCTACAGTCCTCCAGTCTATACTGAAATCTTTATATGGCACTAAAAGGTTATGTCTTAAAGGTTGGGCCAATCCCATTTATAGAGCAGCCTTAGCCAGCTTTAAGCAGAGTCACTGCAGCAAGATAAAAGTGGCTGTAATTACACAATTAATCAATTGTGTTGTTTTTTTTAGATGCAACACATAATGGAGAAAAGCCAATTTAGCATGTGTCAAGATGAATTGCCCTATTTTCTACAACAAGGGAATTCTGAAATCAGTTTTCATATTTCAAGTGCTTTCTTGAGCATCATCAGTTGAGTAGCAATTGCAAAGGATCGATCAATACGTTATTTAGCTACGGTGAATATGAAAAAAAAGGATACGGCTGTAATCATGTGCTTCAAGCACCATTTGTCAGTGGCAGTCAGTTTCAAGAGAATAAACAGCAAAGCAGTGCTCCTTTGAAAGGCGTCAGTACTGGTGAATGGTTAATATGATTGTCACAAACACAATAGATGGATGCATTATAATTCAGAAAATGTGTTAAACTGTCAATAATTTGACAATTAGTTGACTTGTTTTCTTGAAATTATGAACCCAACTGAAGTGGGAGAGTATCTGGCTTGGAGGTGACATCACAACAGTCTTATCCTAATAAATGCTGCTTCAAACGGCCCAATTTTTTTGCCATGGGCCGAAGGTCCCTTCATCTGCAGTTTCACTCCAACTTCTGGTGAAACTTGGCAGCCCTGCCAATCATCATTCCACCTGATACACCATCAGCTAAAGATAAATGTGTTTTGCCATTATCAGCTTCCCAAATGCAGTGACACAAAATCAATCGTTTTCCCAGAATCAAAGTGATGTGGGAGACAAACCTGCGCCGGCAAAAGCTTCAACCTGTGTGAAGAAAATATGACCCTGAATATATTAAATATGGGTTTGTGAGTGCAGGCAGTGCTTTTGAACCCGAAAGCAGTGTGTTGAATGTGGTAAAATGCTGTCAAAAGCCCTGTTTATTTCTTCTCCTTATTTTTGTCCTGCTATTTTCTTTTCATTTATCGGGGAAGGTGGTCCTCAGAAATGTTTTAACACACCGGCCTTAAGTTAAAAAAGGTTGAGAACCCCTGGTCTAGTGTCTGTCTCCTATGCTCCTAAGACTTCCAGATCAGTACAACTCTGTTCAAAAGTGCAAACTCTTTCAGATAAGATTACAGCAGAGTCTGTTCTGAATTACTTTTCAGCTGTACTAGCTGCTCTGCTCACCTCCATCCTTAACCGCCCTTGTATGAGACTAACATCCTACACCGTAATCACTGTGTCTGCTCCCAAGGATAAGGCTTCTTTCCTCAGTTGCTGCATCCAATTTTACTTCATATTCAACACGTCCTTTTCTGATTGCATTTTCAAGGGAAATGTACTGCTGGCCCAGTTCACTCTGTCAAGCGGCGGTTTAACCCTCTCCATCTTCCTCCAAATGGGGATGTTTTGCAATTGGCAACTACATTATTAAATCTGAAGGAAACATTCTACACATGTAAACTACAGTAAATGGAGCATCTACTGTCATCACCCAACCAAGCAAATTTACCACTATTGTGAACCAATCAATTATATGGCACTGACATTATCAGCTGGGACCATATTGTGCACTGTTTTCAGGTACTATCCACCTCGCTTAGATGAAGATAATATATTTAGTAATTGCATTCTGCATTTCAGATCCAAAATCTGATTATTCTGAGGGTCACTTCAAATTTGATAGGATACCAACATAACGAAAAAGGAAAAATGGGTAGGATTCAACATAAAGTCAGGGACCAACCTTAAACATACCTAAAACCTTGTTCTGGAAATGTTCCTCCGTGAATAGGTTCTAATCCACCACTCTTTCCCCCCTCACCTCACTATAATCAAGAACGATACCATTTAGTGGAGCGAAGCGACTGATCTCATGTCCAGGTTTGCCAATAACGACTTAAATCCTCCAAACTCTTGAGATGGGATTGACTGGACGTACTTGCTCCTCTTCAAAAAAATCAATGTCTCATTTGTGACCCGAGCTTAGTTACTGAACATCCTGGAGAACACTGTTGAGAACAGTTTGAGCAAGAACACCTGCTGCCTTATGAATATGGTTTAAACTGAAAATGGAAGTGCAGTTCTTTTTTATTTTATAAACCTGCCATGAAAATCTGTCACTATTTTCCGTTCCTCTTTCAAAGACGAGTTTCAGCAAGTTACTTAGTGAGCCATTGATCCTGAGCTAATGTGTGTCGAGGAAGTGCATGGCTCGAAGGTGAAGGCTCAGTCCGAAGGGACTGCATTAGCTCCACAGGCCTTCTTCACTCTGCTTTCTTACCACATCCTACACACCTACACATTGTCCTCGTCACGATCTGCCTGAAACGTTTCATGATCACTTTAACCCTAAAATTCAATGCATATACCAGACAGCTGTTAGTTAGGAAGAAAGAACCTCCTCCTCCACAGCTGCAGCAGTTCTAAATTTTAATTGATGGTTTTGAAACAAAATGAGTCTGTTTTGATGGAATCACAAAAATCAACACATTTTCAATCTGCGGAAAATAAATGCGGAGCTTACATGTAGAGTTCAGTTTTGATGGACATGCAACTTTTGCTGTTTCCCCAACAAAAATTATATTTAAAAAAAAAGCTTCTGCAGCCCTAGTCTGAAACACCGGATGTGGATTCAAGCCTGCAAATGGGCGACCATTCCAGTCAACACTCTCCTCCCGTTCCAGATGCTGGCTTTTACCCCCTTCAAAAATCCCATTGCTATGGGAACCAACAACAACCGCCTCCGAGCTAGCAACCAATAATGTTAATGAGAAAAAGGAGCTTGGTTCTCTCACTTAGAAGAAAGAAGTGTGCAGCAGTCACCTGCAGCTCTTCATCTAACAGCTCCTTCTTGTTCCATTACTCCCACAGACTGAATGAAAGCACTCCCAGACAATTTCAAAATGTATCCACCATCGACAGATGCTGAAAATGACCGTTGTTTTGCTCTGCAGACACATTTTTGATTAGCGAGTGCTAAAACTCACTGAACACATGGCATTTCCGACCCCAGAATAAGAATCTACTTCTTTTTTCACCAGTTAAAGGCTTTTAATGTGAAGCTGGAGAATGTTCGGTTTGCGCTAGCAGTAAATTAACACAGCGCTCTACAGACAGTGAGTGTCTATTTTCAAAAGCGCAGTGAACCAAGTCACATCAGTGTTGTCACTCAATCTTATGAGTTGGTAGAAAACTTTCAACACTAAGGCAACCCTACCATTGATTAATGTTTTATTTGCTTAAAGAAATTCTAACAACCTAGAGCCTTTTCCCCTCTACCAGACTGAGAACTTGTGCAGCCAGCACTTCAGCACTGAGCCTGCCCACCAAAATATGTGAAAGGCATGTTTGAGGAAAGCACAACATGAATAAAAGTGGTGGAAATATGCTGTTGACCAATTTAAAATCACCTTGAGAGGTTTGACCTTTGAGGGACTAGAAAATTGGAGACCCCAAGGAAGAGGAAGGTATATAGCTCTGTGACACTATCCGATGTTTTTATGATCCTCCTCTGCCAGAGTATAGCCTGATTCATAAAAGAGATGCAGTCCATTCTGCAGTATGAGATTTTTTTTTAAATGTTCTGACAGTTTTAACAGACACCTGCCAGCCAATCAGCTTCACGTGTATCCCGTGGACATGCTGTAAGGCATGTTTACATGTTGACTTGTTAGCTTCGGCATGCTCCTGTGATGCTTGCATAATGTGCGTTTTTATTAGCATACATGCTGTGACTGGAGAGAGTTTTCGTGGGCTCAAACTGTTATCTTACCTCTCTGGTTTGTGCTAGAAGCCACTGTTGAGTTCAGTGACCTAATTCAAAGAGACATTTGTGACAAGAGGTGCCCATTTGAGAACCCCAAGTGACATATCAGTAGCAGGACTGCACTCACACAGTATTCAATCCTGCATTGTTTATATTAGGTAGCCGTTGACTGATGCCGCCTGTCTAATGGTGCTATAGATTTATGACAAGATGTCCTGCTGTTCTTTACAGTCATTTGCGGTTTTGTCATCTAAGGACAGTAAAATTCCCACAGGGTACTGGAGGGGCTTTAAAAATTCAGTTGTGGTTACTTGCTCAAATGTTAAATGTAGTGTTGTCTTACTACCCAGCCAGTTGTAGGGGTAGACAAAACCACATATTTAGGTTTGTAGATTATTCTAAATGCGACTATTTGGATAAGCTTAAGGCATCATGAAATGTTTTTTGGTTTTTTGTTTGTTTTTTAAAGTTTTGTGTAAATGCATCTCTTTTGCTAAGATTTGCACCAATCAAGACCTCAACTTTAACCCAGCAATAGACACATTTTTGCTTTAACTTATATCACCCTAAAGCAAGTGCTGATTGAGCAGTGTAATAACTGTAGAAGAAAAAAAAAAAATAACAGCATCCACGTATGGATTGGTTTCCTATAAATCTGGTTTTCACAGTGTTATTCAGCCTGTCTACAGGCTTAATTTTTCAGAGAAAAAAAAGGTTGAATTATGGCACAAAGGAAGCGTCTCTGACAGTGCAAAACATAACATTGTTTTCCCAGGTCACTATCCCCAGGTGGGACAAGTGGAATGACTGGGATATCTTTGGAAACTCTACACTGGAAAAACAGCATGCCTTTGAACGCCAAGAGGGAGACTGATAGAAATGAAGGTAAAACAACGGTGAACCAACAAGTATTCACTCAATGCAGAGCACTCCGGTGTTGTGTCAAAGTATGTTCCCTTGTTGTGTTTTCTCTTACCACCAGGACATGAGTCGTTTAAAAAACACCATTCTTTTTCATTGATCAGTAAGTAACAAAACCTGCCAACTTACAACCTGCCTTTTCACTGAGATTGGGGTTGCTCACCAATTTGGGATTCTTACAGTTGTTGCTAGCAGTAGCTATGTTGTCTTCTCAACAATTGCACCAAAAGTAATACCACTGTGGGGAATGTTGAAAAGTTGTCTATTTCTGCTTTTAATTCAACAATCTATATTTAGGGCCTGGTGGAGCCAGATGGGAGCTGTAGACAGCTAGACAGGAGGCTAGATAGGACTCATAAGTGTTATTATTATAATCATTATCACTATTATTTTCAGCTTTTCCCCTCGTCTTTGTTTTATTCTTTGAAACTAGTATGCTTGTTTGCAAGGGATCAAAGCAACAGCCTCTTTCCTCTAATGCATTCATGCTTTGTCAACTCCAGTGATCATTTTAGCTGATAATAAATCACAGCAGGATCTCTGCACCACTGATTATCACGGGAAATTATTCAAGGACTAGATTACAATACTTTGGTTAGGTGGTAATGCATTTTTCAATGTGCTATTATTCAAATACGACGGTGACACCATAAATCACTTTTTGGATGTAGAATCAAGCAGATCATCGAGATCATCATACCTGCATTAGGAATACACTAAAATACAAGTTCACAACAATGCAAAAGTCCACATGCAGTGATTTAACAGAGTATGCATCAATATATAGACTAAAACAGGGTACACAGAAAGAAACATCTGGAGAAGGTTTTAACAGTCCTTTGTCTGCAGAAAACACAGGATTAATTAATTAATTACAGATACTTATATGAATAATAAATCAAAGCTGGAGAAAAAACCCCGACTTCAAATTGTGGCATAGAATCAAAACTTGGCTTTGAAACCAAAACCTGATCTTACAGATGAACCTTTGGCATTGAAACACCATCGGAAAAAAGCGTACTGACACTGAAAATAAATTACAGGCATTAATTAATACAACTTTTCCCAATAGAAGCTTTTCAATGCCAATGTCTCCCTTTTCTCCCTGGGTTTTGTGTTCAAGGCCACATTTAAATTTTTATTGACAAAACTAGATACATAATGCTGCAGTTTGTACCTACCAAAACACTAACCGACTTCAGAATACGCTCGAGGTTGATGTGTGGAAAGTTTGTTGTTTTCCTCTCTCTCTCTCTTTGTCTTTCTCTCCTGGGAGGTAGTAAATGTCTTCCACATGGTGATGAAATAACAGGATCAAGAATTTTTTACGTACATATAATATAAAATGTGTATATGTAGGTAAGGATACAGTTATCATGTTTTAAGTTTGTGGTACTGTTATTTCCTGTGTCATATTTAAGATCTTGTTGTATTCAGTGTATTTTCGTGGCTTTTGTGAGGTGTGCTCTGTGTGTGTGTGTGTGTGTGTGTGGGGGTGTGTGTGGGTGGGTGTGTGTGTGTGTGTGTGTGTGTGTGTGTTTCAGCTGTCCTGTGGAGTGTCTGGGCATGGTTTTCTGATAGGCCAGAGCTGACACCTATCTCACACCTGCGGCACATTGAGGCAATCAGCACCTTCCACTTCTGGATTATTTCATCCACCAGATGTGATATATGTTTCCGCAGTGCTACTCTAGTACCTACATGTTCTTCTAGTGTCTGTTTTGCTTGTGTTGCCCAGATATCTAGTTTATTTATTTTTCACCTCCTCCAGTGATCACCTCATTCCTGGATTTCCTCTGGCATACCATGACCAAGCCTCCAACACCACTGCCACCAGCCAGTTTCACCAGGCCCTTTCCTCCATGAGTCTCACCATCAACTCAGCAGAGCCTCTAGACTTCTCCTGAGCCCTCCACTGTAATATATATTCCAATTTTGTCCAATAAACCTTCTCCTAACTACATCCCAGCTTCTGCTGTCTGCTTTTTGGTCCCTCAACTCCATACCACCAAGTGTAACAGAATAATCTGGCCTTGTAATAGACCCAGCAGACACTAAGGACTGAGCGCTCCAGCCATCATCACTGGCCAACATGAACACATGCTTTCAGGAAGTCATGGAATCCCTTCAAGGCCTCTTTTCCAATGTTTCACAACTGGGCACTCAACTCAACCAGCTGGCTAGGCAATCAGGTCCATCAGTCTCCCCTCCACCTGCCATCTTGACTAATCCACCTGTTTTCTTTGCTTAGCTCCTCCCTCCTCCTCTTCCCCTTCAGAGCCCTTTGTTCCCCCTCCGGCACATTACTCCGTTGATTTAGGCAACTGTAGTCTTTTCCTCCAGTGCCCACATGTATTTGACTTGCAACCCTCTAGCTACTCATCTGATAAATCTTGCAAAGCCTATTTTATCAATCTTTTGAGTGGTAAAGCAGCTCAGTGGGGCACAGCGCTTTGGAGGGTGATTCTGCAGTGTTAATCTCTTATGTATAATTTTCTAATGAAATGCGGAAGGTCTTTCACAATCATCTGCAGAGGGCAGAGGCAGCCAGACAATTGATAGCTTTACGCTAGGGTTCGGTCAGCTGCAGCCTATTCCATAGAGGTTTTGCATTTTGGCAGCAGAGAGCGAGTGGAACAAGAGAGAGCTTGTTGGGATTTTTTCTAAACGGTTATCAGATAATTTCGTAGAAGAGCTCGCCACCTGTGAGCAGCCAGTCTCTTTTGAAGAATCCATTTCCCTAGTCAATTTTCTAGATAACTGTATTCGATAACCTTCTCCCTCTTTCCCTGAACAACATCCGCCCCTCTGCCCTACCACCAGTCTCAGAGCTCCCCTTGCTCCCAGGAGGAACCGATGCAACTTGGGCGTACATGCCTTCCAAAAAGAACCCCAAAGATGATTCCTAAACGAGTTGTGCATCTATTGTTGACAGTCTGGACATTTCCTCGCTGCCTTCCTGTCTATTTCAAAAGGAAGTTCTCGCCAGTGAAAGAGAGCCCACTAGCGAGCTGGACAACTTCCTCCTCGGGCACACTTTTTCGCATCAACCTCTCTGCCTCTCTCCTGTGGTCGCAACCCTCCTGATGGATGTACTAATCGATTCTGGTGGAACGCCATAACCCCTGTATTGATTGGGCAGCAGCCTCCTTTGCCAGCTGGACCATCTACTGCCACTCCCATTGTCTTCACTCTGCAGCTTCTACCCACAAAACACACGCAACATCTCTCCCCGTCCCTCCTGATTTATTTCTGGTGCAAAAAATGTTCCTCTTCCTGGGGTATGTGATTGCCCAGAGTCAACTACAACCTGACCCCCCCCCCCCCCCCCACACACACAACATGTGTTCAGCATTGTGGGCCCCAGTTCTCCTCTCAGGTGTGAAAGGCCTTCTGCAAGCTGCTGGATCCAAAGTCCAGACTCACTTCAAGAAGTCATCCCCAGTTCAAAGGACAAACAGAGCGAGCAAACCAGGACCTGAAGGCTGCTCTCCACTACGTAGCCATTTGTCAACCCCTCCTCTTTACCAGCCGGAGCAGCAGGTGGGGCTCTGTTTCCACAAATTACCTAGCCAGGTGGTCTCACATAAGCTAGCTCCAAGATGTATTGGTCCATTTTAAATTGTGAATATCATCAACCCTTCCGCTGTATGCCTCAAGTTGCCTGCCACTCTACACATCCATCCTACCTTCCATGACTCCTTACTGAAGCTGGTCACTACCAGTGGTCTCAAGTGAGCACCTGGACAAAAGCTCTGGTCTCCTGTCCTCTCCCTGCCAGATAATTTTGTATACCAGACATGGTAGATGGTTCATTAGTTCCACTCAAGTGCCTACATCTTGTTCTAGTGTGTATTGCTTGTTTTCCCCAGAGATCAATTTTTGTTTCTGATTTAGCTTTCTCCAGTGATCAGCTCACTCCTGGATTTCCTCTGGCCTACCAAGACCCAGCCTCCCTCACCAATTCCACCAGCCAGCTTTACCCAGGACACCCAGTGCCACGCTCCCACCTAGAGCCTTAGCCCTTTCCTCCAGCCTTCTCCTCAGCCCTCCACTGAAATTAATTCCATTGTTTTCAAAAAAACTTTTCCTAACTACATCCCAGCTTCTGCTGTCCACTTTTGGGTCCCTCAATTCCATACCAACAACTGTGGTCTGTGCTGTCTTGGTCAGGAGTCAGGCGGATAAGATATAATATTTTTTTTAAACAAAAGCATTAAATAGTCTTCAGATGTTATCCAACTATACCATTTGGTGCATCATGTCACCTGGAGTGGACAGATGCTGATAAAAGGTTTTAACAATTATTCCAGTGTTACTTTTATACCACCAATTCATGGTGTTGAATGTGGTGGACATTTATGCAAGTCTTTCAAAGTAAAATGTTGAAAAATAAAGTGAAAGAGTTACATAATCAAAAAAAAAATTGAGCTTGTCAAAATTCTGACACTTATTTTTATCAAAAAGAGGGTCTTATTTAATGAAATCTGGTTGGAAAATCTTCAGAATTATAACTTTAAGGTCAATCATAACAGATACTCTCCTATCTCATCATGCAGTCATGATGCTGACAGCCTGTCTGCTGTCTTGCAGTAAATATATGCAACCTGCAGGATTTGTGTTGTATCCCATGAGAGCCCCAGGATCCCACTGTCACTGAAGGCCTCTACACAACATGTTCACACATTTATACACACTGAAAATGTTAGAAAGGAAGACTGAGCCAGGTTTAAATATATAATTGGACATTTTGAATGTCATATTTCAGTGTTCAAATAAACATGTATTGTTATGCTTACTATAGGGACACCAAATCGTAGTACCCTATAGATGACACTGATTTAAACTATTTAGTAGTAATGTACCAGAAAACAAAAAATATGTATTTAATGCTTTTGTACATACATTATGTAATTCCTTGCCTTCCTAGCTGTCTTGCTGAATGCTGGTCTGTGCTCCTGCTGACATTATTCCCAGGTTCCTCTTCACCTTCTACATGCAATACATTCCTCAAAATGTCGACTTCTTACATTCACAATGAGTCAAAGGCAGAACCGAGTTCTCATTAAAACTATGAAGGCTGGTATAAACTCAGGGGTCCTTTTCACATTGACCGAGAACCAAGGTCTTTACAGTTATTCCACTCCAATCAGAGTGAATGTAATTACACTGCACAATATATGGACCCACAGCATGGGTGTGTTTAAATCACATTGCTCTAGGACCAGTACATACAGGACGATCTAGCTACCCTTCTGCTATTTCAGCATTTATGAAAGCCAATTCACTCCTTGAGACTAGCAGTAAACAGGTTTCAGTGTGGCAGACTGTATTGGTCCAAGGTCCATAGTGTAAGTGCATTCATGGTTTACAGAACTAAGTTTAGCTAGTTAATTGGAGCATAATATGGGGGCAAACTAAGGTGGAAGGGGATTTTTTTGGACTCTTAATTAGTCATAGGTGTGTTTTGGGCACAACAGAAATTAATCCAAACAGAGTGTCATCTCTCTTCCAGTACTGTCTCCCAATCCTCTGTCCCATCAATAGCCAGTTTGACTTGATCATTGTGATTAATAGGAGATCGGAGGCTGGTGAGTGAAATAATAGCCCTTTAAAGTTGGAAAATATTAATGGCCTTTGCAGCAGCAATCCCTTCGCAGCAGAGATTACAAGTGCATCTCTCTTTTAAAGACACTCATTTACGTACGAGGCACAGCAGTTCAACTGCATTGACTATTTAAAATTCCTCACTCGGCAACGGGATTGGTCAGGATAACAACATGAAGGAATGTTCTGTGTTCTACACATCAAAAGATCACACACACACACACACACACACACACCTACACAGTTCAGGTTCGTAAGTAAGAGTAAAGCAGCCGTTCTCCTGATAAATCCTGAGTTCCATCAGAACTATTTTACAAGTATTGATTTCAGCAGCTAAAAGTTAAATTCTGTGTCATCTGGAGATTTCCTGTGACCTGTTGAGGAAGAGTTTTTATTTTTGCTGCTTAAAAGTGCCACAGTATTTGTTGCAGTGTCATTACTGGACACATGGAACATTATAAATGACTGAAACCAGCCTCTCTAATCATTAAATCAGAGTGTGTGCAGGTTGTCGGAATAATATGCCCTCTAATTAGCGAGAAAAACACTACCTTTGACTTCCAAGACCAAGTTTTTGATAGTCACACAGTCACTTTCTGCTGCCTCAAGATAGCAATGCACCAATAATGAGCCTGGCCATGCCGCACTTTAAGACCAATATGCCCGTGTGCTCACAGGTGGGTGCAAATACATTTGCTATTTACACAATCTTGGTACTGGAGCTGAAAATGACAGCTGCTTCAGTCTGAAACTAGCAACATGTGCTGAGGATACGATAGAGTCCTCTGTGTGTATTAGAAATGAAAATGATAAAAACAGTTTTTCTCAGAAGCAGATTCCTTGTTTCACTGAAACAGAATGGTTGAATATTTAGGACTTAATTTAAATGATTAAGATTTAAACATGTGTTGTTTTATTAAGTGGTTGAGGTGTTAAAAATTCTGAAAGATATTAAAGGTGGCAGGGTGGTGAACCTTAACAGTGCTGATCCTCTTTAATGATTTAGGAACTAAATAGCCTTCTGAAAGCTAAACACAACTTGTTATTATTAACAGTTGCAGCAGCAGTGGCTGTGACACGCAGTCAAGCTCATGGCAGCAATTAAGGTGTGAAACCATAATCTGATTGTTGCTCTTCGCATCGGATCATACAACTTCTAAGAGTCTTAAAGGAGAACTTCGGTCGATTTAAACATGCAGCTTCATTGCTAAAGCTACCCTTGACTTGCCAGTACCGAAGACGCGAACACATTTGGTCCAACCATTACAGAGCTCCGTGAACGCAGATTTAGCATTGACAGCTAACAGCATGGGGTCAGAACTTTACACTGTGTTTTAAGCGTCTTAACATGCTGCACATCTCACACCAAAAGTTATGCAACATCAGCAGACACCTTACAACACAGCACTGTAGCGTGTATGACTCAAAATGAATAAAAAAGTAGTTTAAACAGTGTGTTTGTGCAAGGAGCTACTTACCTGTTTGTTGACATCGGCGCCTCCGGTAGCTAGACCAAACTAGTCAATCCATCGAGCGTGCTCTTACTCCCTCACTGGCGGAGATGGAAACGTATTCCAGCATTTTCGTGTTTCTGTTCATAATGTTCATGTCCATGTTACAGCCTGTCATGAGCCATGAGCCTTACAATAGCCTGTTAAGCCTGTTAAGTGCACACTCGATGGATATACTAGTTTGGTCTAGCTACGGAACACACCGATGTCAACAAACAGGTATGTAGCTCCTTGCACAAACACACTGTTTTAACTACTTTTTATTCATTTTGAGTCATACACGCTACAGTGCTGTGTGCTAAGGTGTCTGCTGATGTTGCATAACTTTTGGTGTGAGATGTGGAGCATGTTAAGACACTTAAAACACAGTGTAAAGTTCTGACCCCATGCTGTTGTCAATGCTAAATGTCCGTTCACGGAGCTCTGTAATGGTTGGACAAAATGTGTTTGCGTCTTTGGTACTGGCAAGTCAAGGGTAGCTTGAGCAATGAAGCTGCATGTTTAAATCGACCGAAGTTCTCCTTTAACATGGTTAACTGTGAACACACAGGCATGATACCCACATTTTTATAGGTAACTTCCACTCTCTAAAATATTATTTTCTCCAATGTCTATCACAAATAAACATCCATAAGTCTGCACAGGATTCAGTCAAAAATGATACGCCTTATAACAGGATGATCCTCAGAACTTGCTGGAGATTCATCACATTTTAAAATTTACCTCAGTATCAGCTTAATCCAGTCATAGTTTTCTGTACAACCATGAGCACATTGCTAATTTGCAAAAAAAAGGCAAAGACATAAGAGCTAAAATCGATAATAAGAATAAATACATAATGGGGCCAGCAAAAGCAAAACACACTGACTCATGTCATGTTTATATGACCTGTTCATATCATGTAGAAGAAAGTCATAGAACAATACCATCACATCTGTATTACATTACTAATGCAAAGAATCCCCCATCAACAATATTGAGTAACCAAACTTTACATACATGGTTTGATACAAGAAAATTGCAAATAAATTATTCAATCTTATGGTTACTATTGTATATATGCTTAACAAGGATAATCCACAAAGCCAAAATTAACCCAAACCACTTCCAATTGCAAACAATAGAACATAGATGCTCTATTAAATTGCAGTGCAACCGACTTCAATACATTGGCATAATTACCAGAGGAGCAACTTTGTCTAGAGAAAGTAGAAAAGTGAAGCTGGAACGAGCATGTAGAGTGGGTGATTTGAGGTAGGATGTCATCCATCTCATTAGCAAAATGATCAAAATGCATCTTCCTTGTTAACCTGTCACTGCCATGGTGCTGCAGTAGTAGATCGAGTATGACTATGCGTTCTTCTCTCAGTACTGCCCTTCCATCAGTTTGATCATGGAGATGACACTACAATATAGAGTACATAATTTATAGACTATTATAGATCCAAGATTAAAGTGACAGGTGGCAAAGCATAGTCATCAAAGAGGAAGTGGATCATCGAGACACATTGCTGTCTGTAGTATCATCCTACCTTTAATATTTCTGTAACCATTCAGTAATGTCTGTGCCGCTGAAAAAAGCCTTCAAGGAACTTAGATGGTAATAAATTCCAAGGAGTAATGTGGGTCATGTGGGTCATGTAACTTAAAATGGCCTTGCTTGTACTGTATTTTGAGAAACATGAGAAAATCTGAATAAAATCAAACTAATGCATAATGTTTAAAGATGTATTCAGTCATTACTGTGACTGTAAACAGCTGAAAATTGAATTGTAGAATTAAAAATGTTACTGGCAATACATCCTGCAACAAGGTCCTTTAGGAGGTTTAGTGGTGAGGTGCACCCATACAAATAACAGACTGTGAATATGTATAGTTTTGATTTAGTAAAAATTTTCTGCTGGCAGTAAATGTTGTAAAAAGAAGTTGAATAAAGCTATCGTCCTCCAACAAGGAACCAGTTACAAACATTTCAGAGTGATTCTTAAGTATAGAGTGAATGGTTCAAGGTTCATTTCACAGCACTCAATGGCGTATTGAGAATGAGGTCACATTGATTTTATGTAGACAAAACATTTTTTCTTTTAATGATACATCTACAGAGCTTGTAAAAATGTGCAGAATAAAAGTCCCAAATGATTTTTTTGTGTATTTCTGTGTAAAAATTCTGAACACCGGTCAGCAACAAGGTTTGTGAGCCAATAGTATAACGCTGGTGGCTGTCTTCAAGCAGGTAGAAACAGCTCCCTGTGAGAGTGAGATGTTCAGATGTCAGTAATAACATCAGCTAGCTGGCTGTCACATGTTCTCGGTACCTGGCCATGGATGTTATCAGGACCAGCAGACGTACTCATATTCACACTTGGCAGGATTTCCTCAAATCCCCTTCACCTCTGAATTATAGAAACCGTGGCTGTTTTTTCTTGTGAAAATAAAACGAGATAAATACATCGATGTTATTTAGGCTATGAGTGAAATTTAACACTAAAAATTTTCAAATTAACGGCAGCAGAGGGTTGATCTGGTAGATAGTCTAGTAAAGTGTGTACCTGAAATGTGACTTGACTTCCCCTGACCTTGTGAAATAACACGAGGCAAGTAAATCCCTTCATTTGAAATTTAAATTTATACAGTGCTAACTATGCCGATGCATTTCCATACACACAGGACCGAGGCTAGACAAATTATTTTCCTCTTTTGGTTTTCCTCTCTCCAGAGACTCTGAATCAAAATATGCTGAAATGTATTCAGCATACAGATGAACTTTCCAACGGCAGTAGATAGCAGAAGACCCATTAAGGTGGTAAAGAATTAGACAGCGCCAAGATCTCGTAGGTCCCTTTACCCTTTCTCCATGTTCTTAAGTGATAACAGCAACAGACAATGTTCATGCCTCATTTCATTTCATTATCGTGTCCCATTCGCCTCATCGCCTCAGTCCCCACACTAGACTTTCATCTCAGCATGCGGGCAATCACTCATAGACAGCAAGCATAATGGAAGTGGGGGGGTTGTCTAATCAAAGGTTTGTGAAACCAATTTACCATGCTCTAAAAAAGAATACTCTGGAGAGAATGTGCCCACAAACTACTGTATACAGGAAGCCGCATGATAGACTGCATTTTCAGTTCCGGTATAGACTCTCAATAACCGTGCAAGATTGCTTATTAGCAAGCCAAGCAGGGCATTTGACTCCTGTTGCATATAGCTCATTATTTGTTGATGCATGATAGTGGAGGACTTGTGTACGATATTAAGCTTAACCACAAATTCAGCTTGTATAGGGTTTCCCTGAGCACTGAGGTTGTTCTCAAGGGAGAAAAGGAAAAAGAGAGAAAATAGCGGTCGGCAGTACGGCCTGTGAAGGTCAGTTTAGACTCTGCCCCTCATACCTCTTCATTAGGGGATTCATAGTATCCCCTGGTCAGACGGATCATGGAAAGATATATGGTCCGGCTCTCAGATTTATAACATTTTTCCAACACATCAGCCTGTCTACTTACAGACGTTGACTGCAACCCATCTGGAAATTGCACCAGGCATTTGTTTTCATTATGTGAATGATGCAAGTCAACACATATTTACAGAGCTGATGGGACATTTTTCCATCACTCATCTTGTCAATTGCCGTGTTGCAAACCTAATTCAATCCTGTCCTGATTCTGTGAGATCTACTTTGTTTTCATTGTTAGAAAAAAGGATGAGAAATTCCTCTCTAGAAAACTGTGAAATTGATCTGGCACCCACTGAAAGGCATGTGAGGAGTCCACTGATTAAAGGAGACATCCCATCCCTGCCGCTGACCAATGCCAACCTCCAAGCACTGGACTAATAGCCGTCACTGCCACTTCGCTAACAAAGAATGGCTTTGTTCACCGAGGTTCTCTACCTTTATTGGTCACACTCATGCGCTACAACTTCAACTTTGTACACAACTCAGAGCAACTTGCTCCATGATTATGATTCAGTGGCTGTGTGCTCTGAATCGATCAAGAGTGCAAGATTATCGGCCTGCAGGATTGATGGAAGTTATGAATTATTAGGTGGAGAGGAAAGTAATATTGGAGGACCGAAGACTGAGGACCTGCAGCAGAAATGACCAATGACTGCAGTGCTGGGGTATAAAACAGACATTCATATGATTTATAAAGTGAAGGGAGGCCCCTGGAGAAAGGCCAAGGTTTATGCAATTAGACCAGACAAGTCAAGCCCACTCTTTTGACAAAACTTGGCCACTTTGAAGGTTTTCAGTCACACAAATTCGCTTCCCTTTGCTTTGATGGATATTTTTTTCAGGTGCTGTCACAACTCCATCAGAGCATGTAGCCTCAGCCTCACTGTGAGGCTGAAACAGACAGCCTCATGCTCTCACTCTGTCTCCCAGAGATTACATGTGCACTAATTTGTTGGTATAATAAATTTGAAGGAAACATAATTGCTGCATGGATTATGTTCAAAGTTTTTTCCAGTCGTATATTTTCTATGTTCTTTTACCACACAGGGGGCGGATGATGGGCATACATACACAGTGATTTGACTCCAAGGACTGGGTTCTAGTCCTGCATGTAGTAAGGTTCAGAAAAAAACACAGGGAAATAGATTGTCAGTCAAAGTATTGCTGATGTTCTGTATGTGCATTTTGCAACTGTGGAAATGAATAATTAAAAACATTTCCTCATTACATTGATGATAAAGGTCCATGTAGACTGACTTTTTTTCTGCAGATTTTGCTTTAGAAAATAAGTTGAGTATAAAAGTAATACCTGGGAGACACACTCGCGTCAGTGGGTTGCTTACTTATTTTATACAAAGTATTAAAACTGGGGTTGGTAGAACTGTAGACACCTGCAGGAGCCTATTTGGTGTGACAGTTATTCTTTCCTGCTGCAAGTGTGTACTGTGTGCTAACATTAGCCCCTGAGGGACGCTGCTGTTGCCGTTCAGCAGCCCATTGAACCAGCTATGCATGAATTCTGTCTTAAGTTGGAGTGTTTGGTTGCACGCACAAGTACGGGACATCTTAACTACTGTGGTGTAACATCATAAACAACCAAAATATTCTCACGGAAAAATAACGTTTTCACTTCCCGTTGAATGTCAACAGCTGATAATAATTCATTCTGTTAACTATCATTAATCAACAAACGACAAAAGGTACGTGAAATAGGCCGACTTTCGCCTCCAACCTTAATCTACAGCTAAAATAGTAACATTGGCATCAAGTGGTCAGACTGTCAACTACAACATATGATAACATAGTGATGCTCTTTAGTTGGGCACATGAAGTTGTAACAATATGATGTGCAAAACATGCGGCTATACTTGCTAACTGTTATAAAGTAGTAGCTGGTTGTTAATAAGAAGGTTATTTGATGCCACCTTGAGCCACCTCTTCTCTTCCTCCCCCTCCTCTCCGACGGAATCTCCAGCCAGAGCCTCTTGCAACTCTAATCTGCGTCACCTCTGTGATGCCTCAATAAATCTCCTTGCAACTCCACTCCCTGCCTCGTTGTCAGTTTCTGGGTGCTACCAAACCTACACATTGTAACATACAAGTGCCTATGGCTCAGTCCCTCTGGGAGTGTGCTGTTGGTGGTGGCTGACTCGAATAAGTACTTATAGATATTAACTTTATTGAATTAGATTTGAGACTCTGACATTTGTATTTATTCCAGCTATTGAATGGTACAAAACACATCCAAAGTTTTAACCAGCATTTTGTCTGGTCCATTACCTTAAACCTGTGTCAATGTGGACACCTATATTGGTACTTAGCAGATGTCTAGTACAACCCTGAAGTTACTCAACCTCCAAATTGCGAGTTCTAATCAGCGCTACCTATAAATACATTTAATTCAACAGTACTGTTGGCAGCACTCTGGATTAGGGTGCGGCTTGCTGCTCTTGAGAAAGATTTTTATTTTATTGTTCACCTAAACAGTTTTGAGATGGAACTACCAAGTTAATTACTGTATATTTAGATCGCAGCTGTTATTCTGTTCACATTTGTGCCCGTTTGAAGATGGCCTTCATATTTTGAAGCTTATCTAGCGAAGATTCAGGAGTAGGACAACACCTCAACAGCGCCAACTTCCGATATTCCTATAAATAACCAATCTCGTATTCTGCGCCCCACCCCCCCACCCTATTTTTCTCTCCCTGTTTCTTCTTTTCTTTCCTCTCCCTCGTAGGACCATGAGGGGTCCGTCGCTGCTTGGGTGCAGCGGCGGATTCTCTACAGAGCTTCCCCACAACGCACTTGAAGAACTCGAAGAACCAACGTTTTGTTTTTGTTTTCTTTCATAATAAATCGTTTAAACACATCTTGTTGATGGTGTGGTCCTTGCTAGTGAATTTTCCACCTCAAAACCCCTTTAAAGTTCAAGGTTGGAATTGGGTTCAAATCTGGTGAGATCAAGACTAGAACAAATGGTTTTACGAGACTGAACTGACTCTAACATGTTACCACGGCCATAATAACAATGCAAACAGATATTTCAGGCGATCCTCATCAAGAAAAATTACCATATAGGTGGACGGTAAAAAGCTTGTGTTTCTTGTATGACAGTGCCCTCTAATGGCGGCAGTACATATTTTCTACAGCAGCAAAGGAGGAAGTCAGGTACATGTGGTTCCTGAAGTTATGCACCTCACAAAGCTCCGTTCATTATTGAAATTACATATTGACTGTGATAGACAGTTGCAGTCAAAAGGTTTCATACACAGGTAAAGAGCATGTTTATCATGGCAGTCTTCACTTCCAATTATTACTACAGCTCTCATTTGAAACACAATACTTATCTGTCACAGAAAAAAAAAAAAAAACATTTATGAAGTTTGGTTCAATAATGAATTTATTATAGGTCTTCTGGAATTGTGACCGAATTTGCCGGAGCAAAAATATACATACAGTAACCTGAGCAATCAGTTATGATGCTTATAGAAAGTTATGTGAATCAAATTCTCTTTGTGGCACGTCCTCTTAACTTCTTCTGAGTGATTCTGGTTGATGACAGCTAGTGACTTTTTCTGGGCCCATTTTTATAGGACTGATTTGATACAACCATTAGAATTCACCACAAACAATACAATAGGAAAGTCAAAGTAGCTCTGCACTGATCTGAAAGAGTTCATTATTGATTTGAACAAGTCAGGAAAGTCACTTGAAGCCATTTCAAAGAAGTTACAGGTCCAAAGATCAGCTGCACAAAAACAACCGTTATGGCACAGTTGTGTCACTGCCACGATCAGGGAGAAAACACAAACTATCTCCTGCTGCTGAGAAAAAACTGGTCGGGCTGATCAAGAGTCAACCAAAAACCACTTAAAAGCAAGTCTGCTATGAATTAGAAGCTGCTGGCAGACAGGCATCAGTGTCCACAGTCAGGTGTGTTTTACATCAACATGAGCTGAGAGGATGCCGTGCTAGAAAGAAGCCCTTGGTCCAGTCCAAAATGTTTTTGTTTTGTCATGAAGAGCAGCAATATGTTTGGAGGAAGGAAGGTGAGGCCTTTAACGCCAAGAGCACCAGACCTACTGTCAAGCATGGTGGTGGTGGTAGTATGCTGTGGGGCTGTTTTGCTGCCAGTGGATCTGGTGCTCTAAAGAAAGTAAATGCAATAATTAAGTATAATCTTCAGGAAAACCTAAAATTATCAGCCAAAAGATTGGGTCTTGGGTGCAGCTGATTGTTCCAACATGACAATGATCCCAAACACACATCAAAAGTGGTAACGGAAAGGATAAATCAGGCAAGATTCCCCAAATCCTGACTTGAACCCCATCAAGAACATGTGAACTATACAAACTCTGTCAAGAAGAATGTTACAAATTCTGCTAGAGGAATACAAGAAGCTTGTGGATGGCTATCAAAAGCACCTAACTGAGGTGAAAATGGCTGAGAGACATTTAACCAAATATTATAATTACTGTGTATTTTTGAGCCAGCAGATTTGGTCACATTTTTCACTAGACTACTAATTCATTATTGAACCATACTTAATGAATGTGTTTTGTGACAGAGTAGTATGTGTTCCACTGATTCATCACAGAAAAATGGGCAACCATTGCTCAGGTGGTAGAGCGGGTCGGCAGTTTGATCCCCGCCCCTGCCAACTGTGCCATGGTTGTTGTGTCCTTGGGCAAGACACTTAACCCACCTTTCCTCGTGTGAATGTGTATGACTGCTGTATGTTTTGAGATGGTGGTCGGAGGGGCCGTAGGCGCTGAATGGCAGCCAAGCCTCCGTCAGTCTGCCCCAGGGCAGCTGTGGCTACTACTGTAGTTTACCACCACCAGGATGACTGTGTGTGAACAAATTGAACCTGGAACCCTGTGAGGCGCTTTGAGTATCTAGAAAAGCGTCATACAAATCCAATCCATTATTATTATTATTATTATAAAAATGATAGCTGTAGACATCACTGGAAGTGAAAACTGCCATTATATACATGTTCTGTACAAGTGGATGTAAACTTTTGACGGCGACTGTATGTTGTCTTAGGAGTCCATGCTAATTGGGTATGAGGATGTGTTGTGATATGTAGCAGGTGTAAAGTTTATTATGTTCACTGTCTTAGCACAAAACACAGCTAAGGCTGATGGGAATGTCAATAGTTCAGCAGGTGTATAAACACATTTATATTTTAGACCCATATGTACCTAGTTTGGATAAAAATCAATGTGTTACATGTTGAAGAGGACACATTGATTTCTTCTATAAAATGACTAAGCATACCAGGTTATGCATAGGGCCAAAAATATTTTGATCTCTTACTGTATCTTCAAACACTGTCCATACCATACATTGCTGCATTACATTAAACCCAGAGAAACATAACACTGCTTGATTAAACTCCAGTCAGACACACATTTTCAAACAAATTGAATGAGAAAAGAAATGATAAAAAAAGCTAAAGTCGTCTTTTAGACTGTCAGAGGACAGTGAGAAAATTATACAGTCTGAGATAAACCTTTTATCAAGCTCTGGACAGTCTTCTCTGCCTGGCACTCTCACAGAAAATTGCCATGCCATTTCTCTGTCCTCTTCAACTGTTAACAACCGTGCTCTGAGCTTGCACTGGCTTCAGTTCATTTAGGTTAACAGATTCATGCAGACAGAAACTAAACCAAAATACTTCAGGGATGAGGGTTATCTCTCATGGTCGATCACGGTCTCAATGCAAAGTTTTCCATTTGCATTCATTTGCTCTACACCACTCTCATGTGTCCATGTACTCATGATATCATCTGCTCCAGCTTTTCTGGCATCTGCCCCCTGGCAGACTCATGGGAGGTAAGACAATGACAACGTAAACTTGAACCTGACATTTCTGAAGACAAACTTCTTAATAAGGTCTACATGAAATGGCTTTGCTAAGAAAAAACAATTCAGTGTTAATTATACAAACCATACGATATTTGAAACTAAAAAGCATTTTAAAGACGGTGATTCATGTGGTGAGACCAAACCAGCTCCCTCCATGGAGCAGGTTCATCTTCAAACCAAGCAGAAAGAAAATACACTGAAACCACGCACACATTCTCTTTGGAGATCAAGATTTTATGGTCTGTTTCAGACTACAGCACATTTTCAGACATGGCAGGCAACATTTTCACTGCTGTGCTCACAATATCTGTTTGATGTCAGGTCAGTCATGATTCTACATTTCTGTTTGAGAAACAAAACACGGTTGTTAGAGTCTGTGTAATGAAGTATTGCTCTTACGCCTTTAATAAGATACGAAGTGGATTTCTTCAACATGGTGTGAGCTACCCCAGAGGAAGAAAAGTATATAAATAATGAATAAAGCCGTGGTTGTGATTGTGTTTGAAGCAGGAGCTGTAAGTGGAGCTCTACGCTACACTGTGCTGACGAGACAGATTTGCATGGTCTCCTTTTGGTTTCCAGCTTCTGAAGAACTTAGTTTCTGTGAATCCATGGTGACCACATTCAAGATGCAGGTTTCTCTTGAAAACAAAGACATGTTGCAAGCACGTATAAAGTCCCAAGCACATGAAAAATAGTGCTCAGACTGATATTTTGAACATTTCTACCTTCTATTGAAATTCTTACCTGTGCTTTTGTCTGAGCCGAACACCAACTCACTCACCACTGACTCCTACACTGATTCACTTTCAGTTCGCTGAAATTGAATCAGTGTCTGGAATTTCTGTTTCAGGGGGAAACTCAGAATAACTTCGACTTCAAGAGTTTTTATCACAATAACAGTTCATATCAAAAGCAACTTCTTAGGCCCTGTTTACACCTGGCATAAACACATTCTGGGTTATCTGATCAGTGGACATCTCTGAGTACAGGAGTGAATGCACCCAAGATGCTGTGAGGACACACTGAGGTCTGATTGCTTTGACCACATTCACGAGGTGGTCTGTGCCACTTGTGGCTACATTATTTTTTGCAGCGTGTATGTGAAAGTGTCCTTGGACATTGAACATGTTAAAGGGACATCATTTTTTACTGATTTCAATTTGGGTTCACATTCATTCCAGGATAAGCAGCAGATGTCGGTAAACAGCAGGTTTCAAGTGATTTCATCATTGATCTGCAATATCTACAATATCTCCAGACTCCCTTGAAAAAAATCCCCCGAATTCTGAGAGTTGTTGGGTGAGGAAAAACTTTTTAACTTCTTTTAGCTCACTCCTGACTATAAAGTCTTGATAATTAATGCCTTGTTGTAAATTCATCATTAAATGCATTAAGCTCTTTCTTTCCAACATTTAGCAGCTGTTTGCATGCTGTTTTAACTGGTTTCACCATTTGCTCTCAATTTATGAAACGCTACAACATTTAATTGATGTCTGATATACAGTTACAGCATACAAAGAACAATTAGGGCTACTTTTTTGTCGCCTGTGGAGACTTCTTTAAAAAATTGCACGTTTGTGACTTGCTGAGTTTGGATAAACATATCAAATCACTGCCTATGACACATTCTTAATTATGTGTTTTAATTAATCCACACGTTTACTCAAGGTAATGGTGTGTTCCATTAGGTTGCAGCCGATACATACGGAATTGGGATTTCGGTGAATGCGACAAAATTCAAGGTGAATAAAACTTTAAAACGTTACCTCATCATGAGCAGACTCCCATCAGATAGATTTTGGTCAGCAGTGGTTGGTGTTTAATGTTCACTACCAGCAGAACAAGTTGGACTGCAGGATCATTAGTGTTTACTTTACACAAGGAGAGTGTGCTGATGTCCATTTGTCCCAGCATGTTGGCATGTTTGTTAAAAACAACATCGCTTTTGGTCTTTGGTATTTTCATCAAATTGAAATCTGATCCCCAACGGTCACCTGAGATGCATGTGGAGACTCTTTGCAAAGTCTGTG
Source organism: Sparus aurata (assembly GCF_900880675.1). NCBI lineage: Eukaryota > Metazoa > Chordata > Actinopteri > Spariformes > Sparidae > Sparus > Sparus aurata. The sequence goes on along the minus strand of NC_044195.1, from coordinate 7,784,507 downwards.
AGGTCTTTAGATGAGGTTAATGCCAGGTGTACAAAAGGCTCCACAGGGTAAATACTGTGAGCGAGTAGCAATCTTATTCCCTGGAGAGTCCAGTGTCAAACCTATGGAGGAAGTAAGAAACCGGTGCTATTACACTGTTCGCCTTAACTCTGCATTAGTCTACTCAGTAGTCAAGTTCGAACACTTAACCTGAAGTGATGGTGTGTTTTATGCCAAAGGCAGCCGTTTCATGTTCTGACAATGTCAACTATATTCTCAGGAAAAGTAACCACATGTGTGAACAAGGTCTCTCATTCTGAAGGCCTTTTCATAGTCGAGCACTGAGCTCAGGAAAATAATTTAAGAAAACTGTCATGTCGACCTGGTGTATAGCCACCATTCAATATGATGCTTTTAATAATTCCCTTTGAAGTCATCATTAAAGTTTTTCTCTTGTCTGTGATTTCTTTCCAAAAGGGAGTGAAACAAGCTGCAACAACCCCGCTCCCAAAAATGTTGGGACGCTGTGTAAAAGATAAATGAAACCGAATGGGATAATTTGCTAATCCTTTTTGACACAAGCTCGATTGAAGAGGAAAAGTACAAAGAAAATGCATTTAATATGTTACCTCAGCAACAACAAAAGACTGAAAGTTGTGAAATGCTCTAAAAGCAGCTGTTTGGAACGTTCACCAGGTAAACAGGTCTAACAGGTGACAGGATCGTGATGAAAGGGGGTGTGAAAGGGCCATCCTTGCAAGGCTCAGTCATTCACGAGCAAGGACAGGGCGAGGCTCAACACTTTGTGAAACACTTACTTGTGTGAAGGCAGCAGCTAATTTGAAAATGATTGCACATGTTTTATTCATTTGTTACTCAGTGTCCCAGAGTTATACTTGTCCAGTTTGCTCTACTTTCAGCTACTTGATTGTTCCAAAGCTTCAAAAGGTAAAATTCTAAAAATGTTCAACCTTGACCACATGTTCCCACATCTGTTTGTCTGAGTGAGTGATGAAGAGAACAATTTTTGGCATCGGTCAATACTGAAAATAGTAGTAACAGAAGCTCTGAGAGGAGCGTGGCTGGTGGTTTGAGCATCAGCATGCTAACACTCGCACTGTGACAATGCTAACATGTTGATCTCTACTATGTATTATTTGCAAGGCTCACTAAAATGTTTTGTCTCGTTAGCTAACATTTGCCAGTTGGCACTGAACACAAAAGACAGCTGATGATAGAATGTCATTGCTTCACATCAAAAATCTGACCTGTTGATGGCGTTTGATGAATAGAAAGGGAAGAGTCCCTGTCAGCAGTCATTACAATTAATCTGCAGGTATTCCTTTCAGGCTACATACAGACCTAACAGTCTCTACTAGCAAGTTAGGGTATCTTGTATGTAAAACAATCTGCACTGCACTGCTGCTGCTTATGCTTAGTGCAGGACAATAACTGAAGGTTACTCGGATGACAATAGGCAAGAAAAGTTTATTCATAGCACCATTCAGACCAAAGTCTATTCAAAGTGCTGTATAAGGGGGGATTGGAATTAATAAAACAATAATTTAAAGGTACAATATGTAAGAAATCTAAAGCAACTGGCCGTAAAATCATCCTAATATGTCACAGAGACTCAGGAATAATGTTCATATAACATACTGATCTCACCAACAACAACAGTACAGCCAAAATATTCGCATTAAAAAAAATCTTTTGCAGACCACAAATCATGTTGATGTTTTGAAATCGTGTTTTGGCATGTGGCGCCACCCACCGCCGTCTACAAATCATTGCAGATAGTAGAGTCTTAGCTGCCGAGCAACCACAGGTTGCCAGTTACGCCTGAGCTTCAATGGCGGAGGCAATGAAATATAAAAGACCTTGTTATGAATCACAAAAATGCCAAGATAAAATTTGAGGCAAAGCGAGGGTCTATATAGGAGATGCATTTGAACGGTGGAGACAGTTGAAAGCTGAGAGCGATTTGAAAACGGATGCAGAATTGGCTACTCTTCTCCTAGACAGGTAAGTTAAGCTTGGCTAACTAAGTTAGCATCATAGCTTGACGGGGATGGACATTTCGAATACTTTGAACTGTCGAGTAATAACGTTATTCGGTCCGCATCCGGTCTCCAGCGTGCTGCTGTCCACTCGATGTCCAGCCGCTGTCGGCGCGTTTGCCAGCAGCAGCTGGACAATATGAAATCTTACATTTGATAATTAGCCAAATTCAAGTCCTCTTTAGGTCTTTGCATGTATATCGCCATAAACTATATAACGTTATAAAAGGGGAGGCAAAAATGAAGGACAGTTCTGTCAAATATCATGCAAAACGTTATTCCATCTGATATGTCCATCCCTAGTCAACAGCTAACGTTACCATAAATAATGATACTTGATCTTTACTGAGAGAACAGAAATGTGTGTCTTAGAGCCACTCATTTATGATAAAACGCTCATCTCTTTAGCTACACGGGTCCGAGCACCTCCACCCCACAGACTGGGGAAAAAAATCTTGGGAACTCCATCACTGTCAAGTATTGGAGGGCCATCATCTGATACCCTTTCTATTGAGGAAGGAAAAGTAGGCTGACGGAGGATACGCCAACCGCTCTGGCAACCTCGAGTCTGGAGGGGAGGGGGTGGAGGGGGAGGCGGATACGACTCGCCGCAGTATTTTGAATATGAGTGTAGTAACCGTTTTTGGCCACATTCTTACATATGGCACCTTTAAGTGGCTCTTAGAAAATTCAAAAATTACATATATGTGTTTTCTCCTCACCTTTTTCATTTGCACTATGGGGCTTCTTAGGAAACAAGCAAGGCGACAACATACATTGTCGAAACAAAATCAATCTTAGACAAATAAAGTGAGAGCGACAGAAAAAGGATTTTGAAAAATGAGTGTGACACATCCTCACCACTGGGAAATACATGTGAATGTACACAATTGTCAGCCAGTAGTCAACGTTGGGATATTTCTGCCTCGACAAACAGAAAGACTTGGCAATCCTGAGAACCATTCAGCAAAACAGTTAAAGTGAAACTCTTGCAAAAATGCAACCTAGGGTCTTTTTGTGAATGAGTCAAACATTTGTTTAAAAGCATAATTACAACGAAAGTGCCACATTTAAGATTTACCATATTTTTGTTTTTGGATTCAAATCATTTTCAATGGAGTGCTAAGGGCAAACACTATGTTAGCATCAAAATAGCTATTTTTAAAACACTAAGAAGGCTCGACACAACATGAAACTTTGCTCGTAGTATCACCAGGGTCTCTACACATGAACACGAGCATGGAGAACATTGTTTGTGTACACAGAGTTTACTAAAAAGAGAGTTATTGAACAACTCACGTTAGCAGTAGCTTGTTCAGCTCGCCATTGTCCTGCCAGTCTTATGCTTTTAAATGAAAGTTTTACTTGGGTACATTCACAAAAAGGCCCTAGGTTGCATTTTGGCGAGAGTTTCACTTTAAAATGGCCCTCTGATAACCCTCTGCTTTACCCATGCCCTGGAGTACAGCATACATGTTAACATGAGTATCAGGTTCAGAGCCGCCTCAGTCGCTACTGACAAATACTTTGGCTTATGTAAAGACGGCCTCTAGGTCATCCTCCTATCTGAGTCCTCTGCTGTGTAAGGCTCTGTGGGCCTGTTTAAGTAGCGGAGCAATACTGAATAGCTCCTTCAGAAAGCTCGCTGACACAAGCAGTTAGAAGGGTACAGTCCCTCTATGCTCTCCCTTCAATTATGGATAAATTGCATCTCTGAGAGTGCCTTCAAGTGTCTCACCTTTTTCTCCACAGATTTGACAGATGCAGATGAGTTGTTTGACATTTCTTTAAAGAAAGTTTACAAAGTCTGGTGTCTCAATAGCCACACATACTGAGTTTGAATGTCTTGCTGTGGCTGTCCCTGGGGATGGCTCTATGTCGACTGTAGAACGTACCATATGGTCTTGGACTTCATTTTCGCTTTAATGAGAGCAGAAGAAAATGATTTTAAAATCTAATTCTGTGACAGGAACTTTCCAAACAACCCCTTTTATTCTTCACTGTTTATTTACCAGTGGCTTACTGTTGTTTCATCATCGTTCCTCAAGGTCTTCTAAGGCAAATTCACACTGTCAAATCAGTGCGTTTAGATGACACTCAAGAAAACAAAATTACTGGGCTAGTGTGACTTTGATCGGATTTTTAAGATGCATGTATACACCTTAGTCTGACTAAAATTGGACCGGATCGGATTTCTCATAGTCAGATTAAAACACCTAGATTACTTGATTGATAGTCGCATTACTCCTGCATGTATACGTCTATCAGATTGAATCAGATTTTGCGTTCTGCGCAGGCGCGAGATTTTTTTCTTGGGGCTGTGAGCCAGAAGTAGAAGGACGGCAGCGGCAGAGTCTGTCCTCCGAAATAGCTGCAAGTTGGTGCCACTGTGCATCTAGTTTGTGAAATTATCATGTACACCATATACGAAATGTACCAGGATGTAGCTTCATCTCGCTCTTCGTACACCAGCTTTCTGAATGCCGAGGCAGAGTTCAGCCGGAGGTGGCTCTATTTCCACGAGCTGAAATGGGTACAGTGCCACCTATCGCACAGGGGTTTGATATGCTTCGGCCAATAATTAGATTTTCTCATGTTTACTTGGACAATTGCAGTTGTCCGATTGAGTAGCATAGTCGAACTATGGCTGTAATCCGACTAAGCTGTGCATGTAAACGTGCAGAATGTTAAATGTGAATTCTTGGGTGTTTCAAAGATCTGTTCAAGCAAGTCAAGTTATTATTGATAGAATCCAAAGATCTTTTGGGACTTTTATTCCTGTATTTTCCTCCACGTAAGCCCATGAACAGACATACTGTATCCAGTTATTTGTTTCGCTCTGTCTCTGTTTTATTTGGTCTTCAGGCGTCAGGTATCTTTGTGCATTACATTCAATGATAAGCCACTCACACTACAGGCAATTGTTGAAGTTAACAGCAAACATTTACTAGCAAACTAGTTGATTCAGCTCTTCCACCCATCTGCTCCATGCGCAGGTATATTGACTGAGACGTACATACACTTACTGGTCTGATTTTTCAGAGATATGGTGCTAACACAATTTCACTAGAGTATCAACGGTCAGTGTGTTATGTTGATGTCATGATCAGGTGGTTTGTTAATAATCTTTTTTATTTCTAATAATGAATCATAGGGGCACACTGTTGGAGCAGTGGTGGAAATGCGGCTTCTCTGTAATTTGAGTTAATTATTGACCCGTTGAGTTATTTTGTGAGTCACAAAGAAAGTTAAAAACTAGTCGGCCTATGACTTTACCGTTATTATTAGTTAGCACTTTAAAACCATGCTACTTGCTTGCTAATGAATAAAAAGTGGCTGGTGACATCATGCGCTCTTAGAATTCCATTAGTTTCATCCACATTTTCTTTCACTTTCTTTCATATTTTCCACTTAAGATGTGAGAGAGCGAGGTCAAGGAAATTACTCTGGATAAATGAGACATACTTTTATCATGAGTATCATCTGCTCATCAGTTCCTGATTGCAACTGCACAGCTTTCATATATTTCGGTATGTAAATGATTCATAGTTACCAAAGGTTTTGCAGTTGGTTCAGTCATACAACACAGCTGCGGTGGCTGTGGTGTTATCCTTTGGGGCAACGCGAACCGTCCAAGGTACATCTAAATTTTCAGAAATGTCTACTTTCAAATTTTCTACTTGAATGTTCCCTTTGGTTTGGAAAGGTCCCAAACTCTGGCTGGGAGGATGTACCGCACCTATTCAGATACCTACATTTCCATTATACTCTACTGATGCATTCCCTTGGAGTTTGTATTTGCACATACACCCATAAGCCACAACATTAAAGCCACATCTGGAATGAATGGCATTGATCATTTCGTTATGAGGGGCCTGACATAGTCTGTCTGGCCTCCAAACGCTGCAGATCCCAATCTGATCAAGAGTCCGTGGGATGTGCTGGACCTACTGTGGATTAGACTTGGCTCTCATCCGCCGCTGCATGGAAACAAGACAGGTGACTGGCTCCAGGGATTGTACTTGTTCCGGTATGCCCCATGGCTGTTTAGTGGTTTGGGATCTGGAGAATATAGTGGCCAGTTTGGAGCTCTTCGTCATACTCCTTGAGCCATTTTAGTTTTTGCATTTGCTGCAGTTAAGGAAAAAAGTGAAAGTTTTTACTTATCTTGCAATGGTGTGGCAAGTGACATCCACATGCTTTTCCAGCAGAATATTGCATTGTAACAAAATGATCAAGTAATAGTATTATATATCTGTATAATCAAATGTTAAGTGACAATAAATATTGTCAAAATGTTTTTGAAATGTTCTTTCTTTATTTGTTTGGCAGTCAGTTCTTGATTACATGCAGCTGTGATACAACTACTAGGCTACTTCAATGAATATCACACTGATTAAAATTACTGTGCAATAGTTTAACTGACATAAGTTGACTGTGTTAACTGTGTGACAAGTTTAAATGTTTAATTTGTCAAATTTCATTAATATTTTGTCAAGTTCCATTTGTTAAAAGGGGAGGCAGTGCTAATGTGGAGGCTTTTTGTTGACACAGGAAATGATAATTATTTATAATCATTTTCATTTAATTCATTATCATTTGTTGTAACAAGCGGAGAAGAAATTAAATCCTGTCTTCCAGTTCAATCCCAGTAACCTTATAGTTATTTTTGTGATAGAAATATGTCGGTGTCTGTACTTCGCATCACCCAAAGATTCATGTCTATGACACATGTCAGTCTGAAGCCCCCCAGATCTGCAGCCTGTACCAATCTCATACCAAATCTACTACAATGGTTTTGATTATGTGGTGTGTTCACACTTGATAAGTGAGAACACAGTGTGATTACACATGTCAGTGAAAAAAAATGCTTTATGTGACAGCGGCAGTAGTCAAGGCATTGCCTTACTTACGCTGCTGTTTCATTCAATTATAATAATAAAACGTTTTATCTACGTTTTTGGATGACATGTAATTTCTCTGGTCACTTTCCTCTCTCTCCATTAATGGGCTCCTTCAGTGCACAAAGTGAAGACCTGAACCTCTCCCTGCTCTTCACGGATACCAGCATTCATAAATCATACTCTGATTTTAAAATGACTCCATTTATGAGTTGTTTGGTGCAGCTGCTTTGATGTGAGAGGCTTGAGCTGTCCTGTGCAGACGCCAGACAATAACGGCTTTAGTGTCAAAGTGCAAGTGAGATAAATGACTCACGAGCATCTGCTGTTGAGTTGTCCTCCTGGCTGTCGCTGGGTCAGGGACATTTCCTCTGTTCTGGTCGTATCAAGTGATGAGGAAAATAGGTTTCACTGCTGTCTTTGATACTCTGATGCTAACAGCATACCACAGCTCTCTCCAATACAGGCAGCATCATGATCGCACAGATCCACACCAGAAGGGATTATGTAAATTACACAAGATACTAGCTGTGTATATGGGGATTATTTAAGGAACGTACGCTCCGAGTAAGCAAATATTGAAAAACAGAAAACTGAATGTCACTGCTTAACAAGCATAGCGCACACAAAGTCAAAACAAAGGTAAAAAAGCAGCACCCCCTCAAAAAATGTAATTATGTGTGATGTGTAATTTCTTTAACATTGGAGCTGAGGTTATCCATTGTCACGACAATGCTTGGCCAATATTTCTGATCTAATAATGCCAATATGATTATTACTCAGGCTACGAGCCGTCTGTCAACACTTCTGAAGGGAATAATAAAGATAAATATTTGCAATAAACACTAAATCTTATGAGAAACCATTAAAATGTCTGCTAGTATTCCACTTACACTGTTTCTGTGCTCCTGTGAGGTGCGTGCAGCGTTCACTGTCAGAGCTTAAACACGGCACATCTGCAAAGATCTGAAAAACAGAAATGACATCCGTTTGAAAAAGAAAACAAGAAAACAGTCATTTCACTTTTTTGACGGCCACAGAATTAAAAACCAACAACAATCTGGTCTGGTTTTCCTTTGCCAGATTGAATTGAATAATTGAATGATCAGAAGATACACAGGCCTTTAAAAGGTGCTCTGTGCAGTTTTCCTCTAAATAAACAATGTTTCTTTTTCATAAAACATCTGAAAAGCTGATTTTTAAAACCCACGTTCTTTAGCTCCATGTTTGTTTGCAGGAAGCCTTCTTCTTCTTTGCCTTTGCACATCTCTGCAAATTCATGCAGGCTCCATCAGGAAAATCTATCCTTTGCTATTTCTGTCTCCATTTATGAACCCCAGTACAGCTTCTTCTTCTTCTTCACTGCAAAACTTATGCAGCTTTAAAGATACATTTTCAAAGTTAGCAGCACCCAAGCTCCCAATAGCAAAACACAAAACACAACAGGCAGAATTACTGAAATCATTCAAAATAGACCCAGAACCTGCAACATGATTCTCAGCTTGGTGATTAAAACGTTTCCTAGAATTGACCTTGCTCCTAAGAATTGCTTAAACTGGCAATAGGTAAGTGTTTTGTTCTTATGTATCACTATGAAGTAAATCTTGATTGCACAAAATAATGGCTATAGGATGATGACACTATCAGCATTTATATTGGTTCCCTATAAACCTTGCTTTTACTATGCAATTTTGCCTGACGCCAGGCATGAATTCTCCTGGGAAAATGACGGCAGACTGGTCCAGTGAGGCTGGCAGGCTGGCACCATTTCTGCTTTCAAATGAATGAATGAACTCGAGTTTTGTGTTAAAGTTGCTACTCTGAGAAAAAAAGGAAATGAACCAGAACCATGAACAATAATACCGCTTTGAAACATGAAGGGGCTGAGAAGGTCAACTGTTTTCCTCTTTGATATCCCCTAAAAGTTTTTTTTTTTTTTTTTTTTTTTTTCACTTTGACTGGTGCAATAAAAGACGCAAAGACACCAATCAATCAGTCAGTCTGGTGTTTAGTTAAATGGATCTGATCCATATAGGCATGTATCTCTAACTGTACCAGATACTTTTACTTCTGAAATTCTGCACCCAATATAATGTCCAGTACGTGATGACTCTGTTGGATATAATAAATTGACAGAATTTTGGATAAGTTTCCAAACTTGTAGCGTAGTAGGACTTGCCCTTGTTAAAGGTCAGTTTCAACTTTGAAGCAGCTGCTGTAAATGTCAGCCACTCCAAACACACTCAAAAGGTGGTGCTATTTTTCTCCCTGGAACATGTTGATTGCACTTCATGAAATCACATTTGTTTCCCAAAGTTGACAAAATGGGGCTGCCAGCACTCACTGTTGTGGTAATTACTAATTGCAGTAACAGCGTGGTGGTTATATGAACTTAGTTGACATTGTGCATTGTGACACTTCTGCTGAAAGTTGTGACCAGTCTAACCCTCTGGCTGTGTTTCCATGTTTAATGTTATTAAATGTGTATTTCTGGTATTCAAACACCTGTAACCTTTTTCATGGGAGATCATGACAGTGATGGATGACAGTGAATGGAGCATAAAACGTTTGTTTGTAATGTATACATCATCGGCGTTGTATGAAGTCTGGAAACAGCCTGGGAGGCAGAGTCCATTCATTCATATGAAAGTAGCGTTTTGAAGCATGTTACATTATGTACAGGATGCACAGTAGAATAAGTATAGTGGTGACTGTTTCACATTGGACACAACAAGTGGTCTCCTGGGTTGTGTGTTTAAGCCATCATCCACTTCAACCTCCATATGTAGATTGTAAATGTCACCTGTTTGCCTCCTTTGCTCCTGTCATAATTCATTGGCCACAAGAGGTCACCACCTAACAATACATTTCAATTTGGGTCATAATTAGCTGCATGCACATGAACTACACAGTCATTATGCTGGTGACAGCAGGCCCCTTGTCCTCTTCTTCCCAACTCCAATTTCATCTCATTTAATTGCCCCTAGGTGTCCACCTCCACCATGGCATCAAGCTCTTGGCCAACTTTGACGCACTGAGTCTTGAGTTGCAAAAGACAACACGGCCAAGGAATTTTTGACGTCTTTGAAACTTTTGATCTGTTTCAGTATGTGAAAGGGCTTGTACATAATCAAGAACAAACACTGGATTTCGGTGTTTATATTCATGGAACCATTGTCAGGGACCGACCCTTCCTGTGCTTTCTTTGATATGTCTATTGATATTCGATATGTCTTCTGATACCCAAACCAAATCAGTTCCTATCAAAAAATATATATATATAATGAGCATGATAGTTTTCTTTTTATAAAAGCCATTGTCCATGACAATGAACCCATTATCAGACTCTGTTGATTCACTCCTTGATATTTTCATCTCTAAAAGTTACTGATGCAATTGCACTTGAAAAGGTAAAAATTCTCTCCGACAAGCAGAAAGAACCGTGGGGAAACAACCCCAGCTGTCACAAGTCAGAAAACAGGAATGCAGGAAAAAAACAATCTTCAGATAAACTACTGCATCTTTAAAGAGAGTCTGCCGATTTGCAATTCTAATATAAACTGCACACAAACAATTTGGCTAGATTGTCAACATTTATTGCTATCAATACTAAAACTTAGGAAGACGTAGTGGAGCAGTTTAATTCATCCACCTGCTGTTTTGACACTCTGCCATCCAATTTTTTTTTTTTTAAACTGTCTTCAGTTGCTTTGAAATGGATGTGCTAAAATTGTTAAAGGTTCACTCCCATCAGGCATTTTCGAGAATCACTGAAAAATTCAGTTGTTAACTCTATCTAAAGACCAGCAACCTGGACCCTTCAATATTGAATAACTGCAGACCCATCTCTAATCTTCCCTTTATCGGAAAATCATTGGGAAAGCTGTTTTGATCATATTCAATTACTCTTCAAATGTAAATGTAATGCCTTTAGGATGGATATTAGCCTGGCTTTGGGCCACATTACAGCACAGACACAGCACTGATACAACTGTTGAATGGTAACACACTAAGATAAAGCTGATGAAGCCTTTGATACTGTTGACCATGAAACACTAATGATAGACTGGTCTTTAACTTTCTCACTTGGTCCAGAAAATATCTTGCAGCCAGAGACTACTTTGTTGCCGTCGGTGATGAGTGGATCACAGTTACATGTGGACTACCCCAGGGTTTGATGCTCTGGCTGATTTACAAGGTTTCTGACAATGACCAAGAGAAGTGAGCACACTACTACTCACAGTTGGGCTAGGTTTAGGTAAATATTGTGGTTTGGCTTAAATGAACTGTTACCATCTTACTTAAGTCATGTGCATAGCTTTGGTTTTTGCAGTGCATGTGATGTAACTTAATTCTGTTAGAGGTTCAAATAATTCACCATTGGCTTTTGGTGTCACACAGGACACTAAGTCCTCTCTTGACCCAACCATCTGTCCCTGACCTCCTTCTTATACGTACTTGTCATACTTTATACTACTTTGCCTGCTTCCTCGTTTGCTGCCCAATAATTACTATGGCCACTCAAGGTTGCCACCTATCAAGAAAGGTAAACTTGGTTCATCATAGGCTGCTTTCACAGACGACCTACATGGGTGTTTTTCTGATGAGAATGGCCTGGATTACTGCACTGTTATCGTCTTTGCTGCATTTACTACCTACAGCATAACACCAACTGCTTTGGCCTCCAGGTCTATTCTACTTGTAAGTATTCTAATATTTCTACTTCATTTGATCAAATGTTTCTATTTTTGTTATATTCTGTCATCTATCTTTATTCTTTTTTTATTGTTGCTGTTTTTTTATGTAATTCTGATGCTTTCTTTGTAAAGCATATTGAATTGCCTCTGTGTTTGAAATATTCAGCATAATAACCCTACCTTTCCCTTGCCTTGCCAGTTGTCAAAGGGCTGAGAAAAATAGAGTAAGGTCAGCCTCCCTATGACAGACAACAAGCCGTGAGTGCTGACTCCTGAGAGCTCGCAGAGCACAGAAAGTCAAGAAATTAGCTCTAACAGAGGCAACACTGAGAGAAGGTCAGCCAGTTTTTAAAAGGTTGCTTTAGATCAGGGCCATGTATTAAGAAATGTACTAAGAGGGCCGTAGGTTACCAGATATTTTCTGTTGACATGTGCCTACCCTGTCTGCAGCAGCCAGCCCAAGCCCACCCATTTAAGATGTAGATCATTTAAAAAAAAATGATCATGAAGATAATTGAAATGGGACAGTGGCGGTTAGATGGTGTATGTGAGAACAAAATTGTGTTAATCCTAATAAAGGAACATATCAGTCAGTGAATCAGTGTGGCTCACTGATGTGTCTTGAAGTCTTGAAAGGAGCTGTTTGGCACAGAGAAATCTGATAAATAAGTCTTTGGCAACATGAACAAAAGTAAGATAAATACAATGTTTTTTCAGCTTTTTTAATGGGATTTGTTGACAATAAGAACAATATACAGCACTACTGGTCTCATCTTTAATGAGGGGATCTGAGAAGAACTAATGAGGGGACACATTTCTTTGTCTGTTCAAAATAAACCACTGAAGCTGTATTCACAGGGCTCCTTATTATTGTTTGCTTTTCCTAGTGATGAAATGCAAAGAAAAATTCTTTTGTTGTTTGCTCACAATTTTCTTTTTTAGACCCTTCAGTTCCTGATGTAAAAACCAATAGAACTGACCAGGAGTCCCATTCTTTCATAGCTCATAGACTGTATTAAGGATGAATCCGATGCTAAATAACATCTAACACTGCTTTATCTGAAATGATTTTAACGTTGCTGCACAATCTATTATAATTGATTGCATATTTAAATTAGAAGACAGATCAGACTGTATGAATGAAGATGGTTGCAACAGCACAGCTCATGACTGATTAAGCTGGATTTTATGATGCTGTAAGAGAAGTCAGCGCAAAGTTATTAAGATTATGTTGATCTGAATGAAGAACATTTAAAAGCGCAATAAAGTGATTTAGGAACATTACCTGACTTTTTCCGAGCTGCGACAGCCTCGGCAGACTTTGGTGTTCTGTAATCAAACAGAGGTGAATAGGTGGTGGGCTTCCTTCTCTCGTGTCAGCCATACCTTACTGATACATATATACATTCTTTTCATAAATCCATCCCCAGGACATATTATCACGACTCACCATGACAAAACAATGTACACTATACATAATTTAATCACATAATGTGATCACACATCCCGGGGTGTTCCATTTTCACCTTAGGAATCTGTGTATGTGTTTGTGGGTGTGTGTGTGTGTGTGTGTAGGTGTGTGTGTGTGTGTGTGTGTGTGTGTGTGTGGTCCTGGATACGGCAATTGTAGCGGGAACTACCACAGAAGCCTGTTTGGAGCCCTTTGCCAGGTGTCTGTGGATGGATTTTTGTCAGCACGATGGAGCCACAACCGTGAAAGGTGCAGTCATTAAACGAAGATGGGTGTGGCTGGACCCACGAGTAGAAGGAGTTGGCCAAGGTTTGCAGTTTGGGGTTCAGTAACCTTGCTCAAGTGCACCTTGACAGTGCCTAGGAATTGAGCTGACACCTCTTCAGCTACCAGTCCACACTGACAGGTTTTTGCAGGTCTTGAGCCAGTCACACCCTCCGGTCCCCAAGCCCCTTCTTCCTACTTGGTTATTTAGCCATCAGTGTCCGATAAATGGATATGTATTTACAATAACACTAGTCAACTTCAAAACTAAACAAGCATTCCAATAAACATGATAAACATACGTGTCTTTTGTCTTGTACTGCCATAACTCCACAACATGAGGTAGCAGCAAGGATAGCACAGTGCGATAAAACTGACAAAAAACATAAAGCATGTTTCAAATCAGACTACTATCAAACCACATGCTCAGTGCAGCAGTTAATATTGGGTGTCCACCATCTAATTATAGGCTTACTAGGCTCCCAGAGACCATGCAATATCCACATGCTTACAACCAGGATGGCAAACTGGTCACATGTGGACCATTTTAAGTTCTTACAAACAGCTGGTCGCTAACATTCATAAAGTTGTTACCGTATTTTGTATGCACACTATACATCTGTAATTTATTTGAACAGTACTGCTGTTGTCCAGATGTCCAGATCATCCAACTCAGGCTTACACACACACACACACACACACACACACACACACACACACACACACACACACACACACACACAGCCTCCTGTGTGAAAGAAATATGAACAAAATAGGAGTTAGGTTGAGAGATCTTTTCTATATTTATGTGATGAAGAGGTTCACCTTTATTATGAAAAAAGTCAAATAAATGATCTCTTCCCTCCGGCTGAATCTCTCCAGCCAAGATAATGTTGTTCTTTTTTGTCTTAAAGATTTCTGCCTCCACAATGGAAGTTAATGAAATGTAGTTTGTGCTGCTCACAGCGTTGCAACACTTCATTAATTAAAATCACCAGTGAAATTCAGAAACTGTGTTCGTGTATATTTGCGATGTATGTATAATTTATAGAGCTCATTCACAATTTTATGTTTCTTCATTTTTTCAGTAAAATGCAATCGGAGCAGTCTCCACTGTGTTCTGAGAATTTATGCTGAATGCTATAAACACAGAGTATGTATCTTTTGCTGCTGGTGGTCTCTTAATGAGTAAGGTTGTCGTTTAAACCATAATGATCCGACTAACTTAGCCAGCTTACACTGATAACGAGTTTCCAGGGTCCAAATGATACAGGAGACAGTGATTGATCAAATTGTGAAGTTATGTTAACGTTGCAGTAATATATCAGAGCAGGAAGTCACAGTGTCAGGAGAAAGGAATCGCTTCTGAGTCTTATAAAGTTGGGGAAAGTTCAGACAAACAGCCTAAACAGTCAGAAGCAGGTGCTGCAGTGTGAGGGAGAAAACCTCACCATGGTGCTGCAGGTCGGACACCGGACTGAAGTTAGTCTGATAATCACCGCCTGTTGAGTAGAAGGCTGCGAGAGTGGAACCAGTTAATAAGCTTTACTTGCTCCCTGGTAAAATACAGAGCAGCTAACAAGCCATGAAAATAGCCCAGAAGGCTGTTCCTGAAAGCTTAAAGCACCAGAGGCATGAACCTCTAGAAGAATGTTTAATTTTAACAACCTTGTTTGGGTAAACCACACTGATTCCCAACTTTAAACTCGCTAACATTACCATGACTTACTGTTAACAAGTCAACTTTGGCTGGTTAGTCCAGTCCAGTCCAATTTTAACTCTTCCGTCAAACTATTATTAAGTCAAATACATCAGTTGATTCACACAAAATGCCCAAACCCACTTTCTCTCTGGGAACATGGGAGTGAAACAGCGCTTGAAGAATCTATAAATGACACAGACGTTCCTAATAAATGAATTTCAAAGACTATTCAAATGCACCTTTTTAGAAGTAGTGGTAATGGTAGCCTGTCATGTGGACTAAATCGACCTATACGAAGTCCCGCCCCCGTCATTGTTATTAGGTTGGACAAGCAGAAACATGAGGAAGTGGGTCCCATTTCGCCGGGCGGCTCAGCATTTATTACGGGTCGGCCACACTGGCAGCATGAGCAGCGTGTGTGCAAGGCACAACGTCAAGCTTTTCATTTCAGGCAGTGTGGCAAGCCTGTTTTTTCAACATTGATCAGCTGTGCACATGGAAATGTAAAAAAATGACTGAAAGCAGCCTTTCTAACCATTAAAGTAAATACCATTCGAGAAAAAAACACTCTGAATGAAAATACTTTCTCTGTGACGGATCCTGCCTTCCTATTGAAGTTATTCTTTAGCCTATTTAGCCATTTGCCTATTATGGATGCATCTAAAAATGGCTTTAAAAAAGGGCAGGGCGAAAGACCATGGGAGCCATCAGGTCACTCAGTGACGCACGCCTAAAGCATGTGAGATTTGTGCATGTCACATAAGCTATGCTGGCTCATGGTTTAATGCTGGTGTCTTAATATTTTGGCATTTGACAACATGACAGATGAAGATAAAAGAGGGGGTTTGTGTGTTGCTGTGAGATGAGTATGGATCATTACAGGGTGTGTGTGTGTGTGTGTGTGTGTGTGTGTGTGTGTGTGTTTGTAGGTGCAGCCACTGAAACTGAGTGGAGACTGATCGATGGACAGACAGATAAACAGACATTACTTGGTCTCCTTGCTTTTAGTGATTGCAAAAAGAACTTTGGGTATGGCAGTAATCCACAGACAGAAGGGAAACAAGTGAAACGTGAAGGGACAGTCAGAGAGAGAGAGAGAGAGAGAGAGAGAGGAGCTGTTTCTATGCACCTCCCCTCGCTGATTTTGAGAGGTTACTGTGAACATCTTATTAATAAATGTAAATGTTATGTATTTGCTTTGTTTGTGATGACACTTCACATATGAACAATTGTCCTCTGAGACTGATTGTTGATCAAATATTAACCGACCCTTATCCTCAGCCTCACCCGCTGCCTAGGACTCCTTCATCATGTTGATATTTCAGAACCGCTGTCATTCTACAGTCGCATGGACTGCTCCTTTTTCTCAGATGAGTCAGGAATCCCCATGCGGTCACATTACCGGAATGATCATTTCACCATTTCCATGGTGAAAATAACATTGATTTGATCACAGTGCAGACAGATTGCATGTTATTACCGGATTAAATGCAATGATTCATAGTCAAAGTGGCCATTATGGTCACTATGTCAGCAAGGTAGCAGATAGCAGGTTAGGTGAGTCCCAGATCATTTAAAGGCTTCGCTGAAACGTGTCATATTAAAAAGGCAGAACGCAGACAAGCATACAGCTCCGTGTTTGGTCGTGAGTTATTTCCAATTTAGTATTCAGGTTTAATTGTATCGGAGTGCGTGGCAATGATCTAAAGCACATCTGCTATTTGCATTCATAGCACAGGGGTCAAAATGCAAAACACAAGCTGTCAGCATTTGCATATTTACCAGCCTGCATATTTTCAAAAAACATTTCATGAAAATGCGACAAGAGCATTCAGCAGAGTTCAGGACAATAGCAGAGTAATAGAATAAATAATAGATTACTCAAAGCTGACTTTTAAACTGGGCTAACCATTCAAAGCACACAGAGCAGACACAATGCTGACAGGTTTGCATTATTCATGGTCCACACACATGCTGCTGCAAAGCCTCAGAAACAGAGATGAAGAGAAGCTGGGTTGGATGTTTTTCGTTATTCTTTAAGACATGAAGTGGCAATGCGAAGAATGATTTATGTGAATGAGAAGCAGCAAGAATGTCACTAATTTCCGATGACACTCCACTGTCATGTCTTTGTGCCTTTAGGACACTTGTGACTGAAGTTCTGAGAAAACATAAAATATAGTAATGATCGATGGTGAAAGCATCTGATTAGGTATAGAAAATCAAGTTTGCAATTGTCTGAGTGATGTTGACGGACAGCAGGATGAAGGGAAGCCAACTTGTGGTTACTTTCCTCAGTTCAGAGCAATAGAAAACGTGAAAACTACTGCCACAGCGGGCAGCTGAACATGTACTGAACAGGTTACAGAAAAATGCACTGGTATAACTAAATAAGTGGCAAAACTGACTCAAGTAGAAAGAGATTGGTGCTGCCGCCTTCAAGAATCAGCAACCGGGGCCTGGAACAACAAGGTATACATAGCGAGCTCGCCCAGTGAATACCAAGCAAACGATAAGATGAATCAGTCAGAGCACTTGGCCATTTGTCCCCGCCGCAAGACTCCAGCCTGCTGGTGTGGGTGTGGAGGAACTCCCAAAACAGATTCAGCGGCCTGGACAGCAGTCATGACAATCGAATAGGGCATTCTGCAATGTGAGAACTGGAATGTCAAACAGTCAAGTCCCCTTTAATTCAATCAAGCCTGGTCCACTATCAAATGAAATTGACTGCTTGATTTAAATACATTTCTATCTGCATCCACTGACTCACTAAAGAGCCACGTTTACTTCATCTGGACCCACACAGGCTAAACATCTTATCTGACAACGTCAAAGTAATTGCTGGATCCGTCCATTTAATTGGATCCACACCAGCAGTTAGTGGGGTCTGTTCTGGACTGAGATCCATCCTCCATCCAGGTTTCACTGAAATCCGTTCAACGGCTTTTGTGTAATCCTGCTGACAAACCACCCAGCAAACCAACAGACGGACGAGAACATCACCTCCTTGGCTGAGGTAATTATGTATCATGATTGCCTGTGTAAAAAGCCACACTGGTAATATAACATTATTATAAAATCTCAGTTTGATCTGTTTACGAGGGGAAAACAGTGACAAATAGTAGTCTCCCCTTGTTGGCAGCTTCCCGGCCACCTGACCATGATTAAGCGGCGGCAGAGCCAGTCGGAAAAAAAGGGAAATTACTCTGATTGGCTGTTCAGCGGGTGCACTTCATCAGTGCACTGGGAAAGAAACAGAAGAAGAAAGGTGAAGTCCATTCTGTCTGTCGCTGTAGTATCCATGAATCACCCATTTGGTGCCGTTTCTCCTAATTTTTTTTTTTGCCTCCGCCTCTTCAACAGCGCCATTTGTAGCTTTTTATCAGACAGATCTCGCATCGCATTACCCATCCTGCCTTAATACTGAGTATTTCAGAGAAAGATTTAGTATGTCCCAATATTTAATATGTGAAATGCAGTATGCCAAAAATACCAGGACGGCCTGCCAAATCCAGTGGCAGTACGCAAGCCAGGATGCTCTCCCGGCATTAAATGACTTTTTAAGGTGAGATGACGAACACGGTCGTGGTCAAAATACATGTACATTACCCAAGAGAGAGAGAGAGAGAGAGAGAGAGAGAGAGAGAGAGAGAGAGCTATAATTCCTGCCGGTGTCATTACTAGAACGTTAACACATCACGCGTTGTTTACTCACAGCCTCGGGAACAGTGTGTGTGACCAAATAATCAAATTTCAAAGGTCTACATTTTTCCAAAGATTTCAACCACATCTTACGGTCTTCTATAATAATTGGATGGGGGTGCCATGACTCTGGATCCCACACTCACTTGATTACACCGCACTCCATTTGCTAATTGGATCCGCCAGGTGAGATTGTATATGATGCGTTATTTTCCTGTATAAACATATATCGTTGATTTAGATTTGGTTGCCGACGCCGCGCAGTGCTGTGCCGTCCCTGGATTCAAAACGTGGTTTTGAGGTCGTGTGGCTGCTAATTTGTTTACACTGAGACATCAGATTGGGCCTTAAACCCGGCATTTAATAATGAGCTTCAGTCTGTCATGGTTTGTTTAAGTCAGTTACATAATGGAGTCATTCCTCTGTGCCTTGTGATGAAGAGTTTTCCCTGGAGATACACACATAAGAAATGCAAGACTCTAATGGGGCAGGGTCTATACGTAGCTCAGAAATGACAGAAATGAACACATACTCTAAGATATCCGCATAACTAATGGTACAACCTGATTAACTGCAGTAGCACCATCGGAAAATGTTCCGATAACCAAAAGATTGGTGATGATTTAAAACTGGTGACGGATCACAGAAAACGCAAAAGTGTTTAAACTCTGAATTTGACTCTTTTTAGAGTCACATGAAACAATCTGTTGGCTGGAGAAAAAGAGATGATGGAGCTGTTATCTTGGGGCATCAGATATTCAAAATAAATGTGTGAACATGCACAATTTGCTTCCCAAAGTATTTAATTTGAGCTGCATATTCTTTTCACTTAACAATTCCAACAGATTTCTTTTATTCTTTTTTAAAGGAAGGATATTGTCGGAAAAAAGTCTATTTGCCTTCTTGCAGATAGCTAGATGAGAAGATTGATTCCACTCTCATGTCTGTATAATAAATATGAAAGTATTACAGCCAACTTACTGTAGCTCAGCACAAAGATGGGTGGAAACAGCCAGCCCGGCTCTGTTGAATGGTAATAAAATTCACCTTTAGCACCTCTGAAGCCCTTTCACTTATCACATTGTCTCTTTTCTAATCCATACAAAAATGACAAATTGTCATTTCTTGGTCAGGATCGGTTGCCTGGCAACCTGCAGGAAGATACTGTTTCCGACCAAGAAATACATATTTTTTTTCCTGTTATCATTGGTTTGTGATGTTTTGTCATTGATAAAGTGTTGAGCCGCAACACGAAAAAAACCTGTACCCACACTGCCTGCTAAATCATCCCATCCTATTTCTGAAAGTCTGTCACTGTTGCAAATGTGGCTCTGCTGCAATCTTGTCTGATGTCTCCTACCAGGATGGATTGAACAGGTGCCTAAAAAACTTTCCCCAGCCAATTTATTCTCCCAGACATCTGCTCATTGGTGCAGCAGTGCCAGTTCCTTCCAAGACGCTTCGCACATGAACAGAGCAGCTTGAATTTAGCCTGACAACATTAGCAAATTCAGGTCATGGCGGACACGGGATCGTCGAGTTGTGCTGAAGTAATGGACCAGATAAACTGTGTGTGATTAATCCCTTTAACTCCGCTCTGTTTTTAAATTCAACTCCAAGTTTATTTCAAACTTCAAACTTTAACCTGGAGCTGTGATGACTGACATCGCTTTATCTGTTTGTTTTATACGCTTCCTTGAACTTGGAGGGTGCTCACACAGGTAAGCGTCATGATTCTGGCTCAAACGTGACATCGTATGGACGTTTTCTGGACGCAATCCTGTGTCGCTTTAAAAAAAAAAGAAAAGTTACTTGTTAAGGAGAAGTTTTTTGCGTTTCGGAAATCTGGCACAGATTTTTTTTTCTTGTCTAGTCTGCCAATAAGCTAATCCGTTCAGCTAAAATCTGTGGTTATTTGGCTCTGCCCAGCCATCGGCACGCACACATTGTCCCTCGTTTGGATTAGTGGGGAGACTCTCCATATGACCAGCATGCAGTGTAAGCTCAGGAGACTCCTCTAACAAAGTTACAATATATAGACGTATGAGCCGAGTGTAGTAGGAGGGTGCAGTGGTCCCCTCGGTGTGCAGACACTCTGATAAATATTGATGATGGAAAGCAGGCCTGTTGACATAGCAAGTGGCTGTGACACAGTTACAGCTGGCAGTGAGCTGGGGAAAGCTGCACTCTTGGCACTCATCATTCTCACTGAATGCTGGGAGTGCTGAGCTGTGCAACATTCCCTCTATTAGATCACAGTAACACATAATGAAATCAATCTCTATTTGTGCTTGCGATGTAGGCATTTTCTATACATGTAATGCCGTCGGAAACGCATGTCTGCATAAAGCGTCGTCCCGCTTTTTTTTATCCGCTTTGTATTAAAGTGCTGATGAATCATATTTCCCTGCTTTAATCAAAAGAAGAAAAAAAACAAACAAACAGGAGAAATCGTTTTATTTTGGAATCAAATGATTGTTTTGTGTGTTTTGAGCTATTCATTTGATCCGGTTATTTTAAAATTGCAATATCTAGGATAGCTGATTGCTGAGTCTCGCTCCGAGGAAGGCAAGAACTGATGCTGGTGGCTGGTGGCTGGTGGCTGGTGGCTGGCCTGACCTACCAGCCAAAAGCATGACTAAGACTAAACAAAAAATGTCTTATTGTAGAATCACCTTTAACACTTTTCAGAATAAACATTTCATACAAAATGCTTTTTTTTAAAGTATGTAGAGGGGTTTAAACTGTTCAAACATTAATTCCATTCCACTTCAACTGCGGGCGACAGTTCAGAGGCCTGGAATCTGGCTGCACACCTGGACAGCACAGGCAGACGATAATCCGTTCCAACTCACCCGTTATTTAAATATTTTTCCGTTCATTCATTTTTTATAGTCTGCTGACATTAAAGGGAGTTGTTTGGCGCATTAACCCCGCGCACAAAAGCCAGTAAAAGCACATAAGAATGATGAACACATTGAGAAACGAGACATATGAGGACAAAAGGGATAAAAAGGCGTCAAACAGCTATGAATCATTTAAAACAAGAGTCAGAGCCTGGTTAACCCCAAAATAACTTCTGTACAGTCAGTGTGATCTGACCGTTGCATACCAGATGAGCTCTGCACTAACTAGGTTTAATAAAACATTGAGGACACCCTATCAACAGCTTGTGAGTGTCTTCAAAAGTGCATTCACAGCCAATTAACACCCAC
Source organism: Sparus aurata (assembly GCF_900880675.1). Taxonomy (NCBI): domain Eukaryota; kingdom Metazoa; phylum Chordata; class Actinopteri; order Spariformes; family Sparidae; genus Sparus; species Sparus aurata. The sequence continues at coordinate 7,762,516 of NC_044195.1, read as the reverse complement.
ACTTATCTTCAAAATGTCATCCTCTGAAAATCAATTAACCCTGATTAGCGAATAAATATCCCTCCTCATCGAAGCGCTCATTAAAAAGGGTTAATCCAGCCGCGACACCTGCAGCTACTCTAAGTGAATACCTGACTGTGTACCAGAGGAGCGCTCCACACAGCAGAAACCCCGTTGAGCGAGGTTTTCTATGTCAGTATGTCAGGCTTATTTCCATAATGTTGACTTCCTCAAAGCAACTTGAGCTAAGTCACCATGGAAACCAATCCTTCCTGACTTTTCTGTTTAGCACTGAGCTGCGAGTCAAGCTTATCTGTTGTGGCACTGGTCCCGCCTACAGTTCCTGCACGTTATTTACCTTTGGAAAAAACGTTTTTGACAAATCTGTCTTACTCCAGTGTAGGATGCTCAGGCGCATATCGACAGAAAGTTTGTGCAGTTTTTTTTTTTAAACTAACAGTAAACTAAGTCTGTTAAAAACAAGAAAAAAAAAAGCACACACTCACACTTCCATGTCTGTCACCTGCACACACCTGGGTTTCGTTCTTACAAGGCAGTCCAGTACATTTGTTATGTCAAGAAAATATCTGCATTTTATAGGAAGTACATCAGGGGCGTGTCCAGAGGGGGGTTCTGGTGTGGTAGTGTCCACCCCTGGAATCTGACTTGACACCCCAAGTGCCACCCTGATATGTTTGAAGTGTGATTGGCTATCTGAGCTCTCATTTATACGCACCCTACTTTTGGATGTGCAGTTTCTTTGCTTTAACACATCGTTCTGCAGTAAATACTACTAAATACTAGAAAAACTGACTCCAACCACGTTCACATTGGTTCTCTATAGCAGTGGTCCCCAACCACCGGGCCGCGGACCGGTACCGGTAGAATAAATACGTTATTTTATTTCCGTTATATTGACGCTCATACTCGGAGAGTTATTTTAATTTGAAAAACGGATTCTCTTTTAACAACATCCGTCTGTTCCTGTTGGCGCGCTAGACACGTACCTGTTTCAGTCACGGACCGGTATACCCTAAAAAATCAAGCTAGCTGAGATTAGTGGTAAAACGAACGTCTACTTTGCAAAGAAAAAAGGAAAAGGCCCAATGATGAGACGGAAGAGGAGGGAGATGGACAACTGTATTGAAGTTGGCTGTCAAAGTGGCTGAACTGCAGCTGCGGGGACGGTGAGTGGACAACTGATGGAATTTTACTACCGCAGAATCACATGCGCACCCCCCCAGTCCACCAAATTATATTGTACATAAAACCGGTCCGTAGTGCAAAAAAGGTTGGGGACCAGTAGTCTGTAGGACTCTCTTTCGCTTTGCTATTTGGTCTGCCACCGGGCTGAATTTCTCCCAGTAAAATTATCTTTTAAAAGCACATTATGTGGTGGCACCTGCCACTGTGCAACCAACACAGAGAGAGGAAGCATTGTTTTTCCCAGTCTCTATCCCTAGATAACGGTGGAACTACTGGAATAACTGTGGAAACCCTACACTGCAGAAGACAAAGAACCCCGCTAACGGAGGAGGAAAAGGCATTTCTTCAGTCATTTTGATGTTTTATTAGCTTTTATTCCTCTCACTTGTAATGACTCATACTGGCTGTTTGTTTTTTTCATATTTTGCGTTCTGCGTTATTGTTTTAACTCACATTAGACTAGGCTGTCTCTAAAAAAACACATTTTATTATTATAATTTTCATTGTCATTATAAGAGGGAGAGTGATAGAAGAGCGCTTCAGCTTTTGGTCATAGTCTGTTTCCCGCTGGATTCCCTTTCTCACCAGGACAGTCCAAAATCAACATTCGCTCAGATCAGTTAGTAACAAAACCCGCCTACTTATTAGTGCAGCTAGGTTTTAGGATTTGATCAGTTGGTTTCGAGCCAACAGTAACGCCACAGAGAAAGACTAGGAAGGGTTAAAGCTATATAAGTCATCTATTTCTGTGTAAAAGTATGGAACATTTACAGTATTAGGTCCCACTCTGTTGTGTCGGGATGTGATTGTCAACACTTGTCTTTTAAACATGTTAAATGCACCTCATTTTAGTCCTTTTGCTTAACAGTGAATGCAATTTAATGTTGAAACAATACAGATTTAAACACAGGAATGTAAGAAATGCAAAACACTGTAATGTCATTCATTAAAGTAGGTATGAGAAATTGGACATCTTAATTAAAGAAATCTGATTGGTCACCTTAATTAAAGATCGGCCGGACCTGTCCCTGAAGTCCACGTCCGTAGCTGCGGCGCCGATAAGGTAATCGTGTTATCTGCGCAGTCACATGAGCTGTGTATCTGCCATGATGCCCAGCTGACACCGCAGCAGTGGTGCTCACATCAAACACGGAATAATGAAATTATAGCAGCATTGTTATTGAAAATGTGTGCTGATAAGGAGTGAATGATAGCGCACGCTCCTATAGGACGCCGGAGTCCTGTGGTTCCCCCGTGTGATCCGGCTCAGCCGCAGCGACCCTGCAGATGCAGCCTCATCCACTCGAGGGAACAGCTTGTTTACAAAAGCTCTGCCTCTCTGTGCCTTTGGTGTTGTTACGCTGAAATTCGATTTTTTTATTGTTCAAAGAGGTCTGTTATTGCCATCAGGGTTTGTATCTCATCACAGAAAGACATCAAAGGGAGATGAAGCATTCTTGTGATTCTTTGGAGGGTGCCTCCTGGTGGAAACCAGCTCCATCTCTTGGGTAAGAGGGACTCCTGAAGATCCCCCTTCCCCTATAGGCCGTCGTCTGCGTGTGTTGTTTTTTTTTTTTTTTTCCTTCCTTTGCCTGTTCGGAATTGCTTTCATTTGAATTACTCTGTGCTGTATCACTGCGTGTGAGGGCGGGTACAAGTCGCATGGAAATTAAAGTGAAAAGCAGCCGCGGTGTTTCGGCATGATGCTGCAGCTGCTAGTCTGAAATCACTCAATTTGTGATTGTGACGTTGATGTGGAGAGAAACTGTTGTCTGACAGCGCAGCGCGCGCTGGAAATGAGGGAGCTACTCATGGATGGAAAACAATCTAAACACTGGTGAAGATGAAACTGTTATGTAACAAAAAGAGAAGCTGCCAACGAGACGAAGACAACATAAATCTTCTAGATTAGGAGTCAAGCTGCAGTCAAGGCGCTGTCGATCAGTCGGTCCACTAGTCTTGTCCGGACCAAAGCATCTCTTTGTAGCAACCAATAATGATAATAATTTTATGAAGATGTTAATTTTGTATTCAATTTAATTGAAAATGTAGTAAAACTGTAATAAATCAACCAATAATGTAGTACAGCGTGTGTAGAACATGTGTTTAACACTACTGATCCCGGCTAACGTTGGCCAAGCCGTGGAGTGATCACGGACACTCTATACAGAAAGGCCCTGTCCCAGCCCGGCTCCGACTGCACCTCTGAACTGAGAAAATGGACAGCAGAGATTCCTAAAGCAACAGGTAAAGCCCACGTTTGCTATACAAATGATCATTAAAGGTGCAGTTTGTAATATATCGATCATTGGTGGCATTGAGTGGTGAGGTTCTAGATTGAAACACTCCCTCACTCACCCCTCCCTTTTCTGAAGACTTTGGAGAAGCTACAGAAGCTACGGTGGCCCTCAGGGACAAGAGATGTATCTTCTAGATATGGACAAGTTCACAACAGCGTTGAGTATTTCTATCAATTCGAGTGATGAGTTGAAGATATTTAAAGTTATTTAGTCCATACAAAGATGTTTTTTAATGTTAAAGATTACAAACAACCGTAATATATTTTCCCCCCCGCTGCAGCTGCTGGTAATGTTGATTTATTTAAATGTATTCCTTGACTGTTGCATTAAGACAACACATGGAATGATAACGATAATGATAATGATATTTAGGGCTGGGAGTGTGCCAAAGACAGTCAAAATAACAACTTAGTGTGAAAACTGAGGAGAAGTCCACTCATCACTGAGTTAATAAATTCTGTGAATATTTTCACAGTGCCTAAATATCTTAGTTATTGATTCATGTGTTGTCTTGACAAGGAATCTATCTGAATAAATCTTGCTATCACCACATTAGCAGTGAGACTAATGTACTGCTAATAAACGTAGTTCATTATCTAGGTTTTGTACCGTAAATCCAGGAGAAAGCAGGACACTTCAGTGTCAGTCTGCAAACATTTCACGGACATCAGAGATTTCCATCTTGGAAAGGCAACTCCAATGTTTATTTTTGTTTTGTGCTGTCGCTTGTCCCAATTTTGTTTTGATGTCTTGGAGATAAGTATGACCATCATCCGATTGTGGTTTCCAACTTGCAACTCGCTGTTCTTCTTCTGCTTCTTCCAACCGGCAGCCACCCACCAAATTTGAAAACGTGAAAGGCCCTCACTAGAGCCAGGTTTGTCAGTTCTGGGCTGCAGAAGAAACATGGCGGTGCAACATGGCGACCCCCACTCACTATTTGGATATAAACGGTAATGAAGACGCAACAACTCTTGTTTTTTGGGTGATTACACACTAATTAAAACATGCTCGTGAATATTATATTCCATACCTGCTAAATCTGTTCTGCAAGTTGTCACTGAAGATGGCACACTGGACTTTTAAAGACTTTTTGGCTCCATATAACCTGTGGACAACCCACACTAATTGTTTGCATAGGTACTAATAAGGAAATCTGCATGTTCCGAAAAATATTCAGATTTATAAAACGTGGCATTCACCCAACAGTGAATGATTTGCTTTTTATAAATCCCAAACCAAACTGGACACATCTACCGGCCCCATCCTCTCCACACCAACATTCAACCATAAATGGCCAATGCAAAGGGCCTCATTAATGTTAATGTATGGCAATGAGCCTGATAGTTCCTTGCAGTGAATTATGGCCACAACTGAGAGGAAAACGAAGAAAAGCTATTTATCCGGCACAGAGAACAAGGTGCTTATTGGTGAGGTGGAGGTTACAGAGCTGTTAATTCTTTCATTCACACAGTTTCTCTGCAGTGCGAGGACGGTGAAAGCCCAGGCATCCATCATGCAGCGTTGCACACAAGCGTCACCGCAGTTTTTATATGTTTACGGCGATCAGGCTGATTGATTTCCGCCTTGCCAAAACGGTCGAGCCAGTTAGTGGTTTCCACCACCCTGGGACATCATTTAAAGATAGCAATTCGATTTGTGAAGAAATCGTGACTTGGTCTAATTAAGAAGATACAGAGTGGAACATGAGTGAGCTGGTACTGCCTTTATTTCCAGGATTTCATTAATTTATATATGTGCATGTGGTGAAGACGCACCGGGTGACTGGAGAAGGCAGAGTGTGTGTGTGGGTCAATGCTGTCTCCAGTAGAACACATAACGCTTCTGCTTTGAATGTTTATCATAATGTGGATCAGTGATAAACGTTTGATATTAAGTGGAATTTAAATGTGTCACAGAATTTTATTTTACAATCTGGCTTCAGTTCACCGACAGTTGATACGCATGGGTCAGAGTTTACTTACAGCGGCACACATTCTCCTGCCAAGGTTGTTTTTACTGATCGCAACGGCTATGTGCAACACTTAATTTGAAGGCGGTGAACTAAAGCGTTCATATGTCTTACATACATACGCATACACACTACACCTAACCTAAACAGAACCAATCACAAATGTTTGTTCCACCTGGTCACAAAGGCGATCAGGTGTTGTCAGTTTGCTTCCATCCCACCTACACAAGCACATCTTTCAAAAAAGTGTCTTTTTCTACTGTCCTTGAACTCCGTACAGAACTTTGAGAAAAGGGCATTTATGTGTGCCGCTCCTTTTGCTCGGAATCAGTCACAAAACTACCTAAATCCTCTAGAGCTGGTCTCACTGAATGCACTGAATACACACTAAAGACATTTCCATCAGCCTCAGCTGCACATTGCGGTTATTTCTAATTAAAGATGTAAAACTGCAAAGAGCATAATCTAAGTAAGATGGAATATCTTAAATCAAGGCAAATCATGGCCGTAATAAGAGTGGCAAAAAAACAATTTTTCTGCCTATTTGCAGTCTCTGAATATAGCCACCGAGTTCTCAACAATAATGTGAAGAGAAATGAGATTCATTTCTTTCTTTTAACAAGCCAGTCTTGTTTCTGGTAGTAGTACAAGAACATTTATCTTAGTCAGGATTACTTACTCTAAGCAGCACGATTTACTATTTCGTCCTAGCATAGCCGTTCTGTGTGGAGCTTGCGTGGCGACCTGCCCGAGGTGTACCGCCCTTCTGGCCTAATATCAATCAATAGTTTGACTCCAGGCCACTGCAACTCTCCAGCTATGAAAATAATTCTTAAATATTCTCTTTCTATCAAAACAAATGTCCTTGCTTTTGGTTCACCTGCACTAGTTTTAAGACACCTGTGGGTTCTTTGACATTGACTTTTAGAAGAGATTTCTAACTATGATGGTGAGCATTGTGAATATCATACAGAGCCTTCCACTCATCAGCAAGCTAACTTTGTCATCATGAGCATGCTGATGAGAGCATTTAGACTTACAGTATAATACCACTGTGCCTAAAGCCCTAAAGAGCTGCTAGCTAGGCTATAGGCTTGTTGTGTGCTTTATGCTGTAGACTGTTTCTGCTGTGCTCTACGTAAAAACAGTGTTTTCAATGTTTATGTGAGCGGGCACCATGTTTGGACTGCCATCCCCAAAATGGTCCTCTGTCCTCTGATCTAATGGGCAGATTTCAACGAAACTTCCTGAGCGAGCACAGTCATTGTCAGTGTCTAATTAACAGTGCTGCCTCAGGGGACTGGTAGGGGGGCTTTAGGCTTTAGTCTGCTAATCACCAGAAATTAGTATTTGGGTTTCTTAAGACTAAGACTGATTCCTCGGAGAATGGTGCAAACAGGGTGGCTGTTTATTTTTTTTATTTTTTTGGTTTTACCTCTCTGCAGCTCATACAGATGATCGAACCCACTTCAGGCATGTCCACATTAGCCCCGCCTGCCCTTTAATCGCTCTCCATTTTCATTGTGTACATCAAAATCTGTGCTGACATTCTTCCTTGTTATGGGGTAAACACCTTAGGAAGGCATTATGCAAACATAGCACAGACTGGAAGATCAATAGACAAGTGTGGAAGACAGCAGAGGGCTTAGGCGTCAGAGAGGTAATCAAACCCTGATTTTGACACAGACAAGTGACAGTGACACCAGACTGAATTACATGAATTACATCAGCGATAACCCCAATTTTTCGACCTCGTCTTCGTTGTTTTCACCAACAACTGTGTTCACTTCTGCTGCCCCTTATCAGCTGTGTGGCCGTTAATTAAAAGCGTTATCTTTTATGAAAAAAAAACGCATTCGAACACGACCTCATTCTTGACTCTTGAATGCTGTCTTCGTCTTGCTACCGTCTGTGGTCATCAAGCACTGGTAGAAGTAGAAATGCTTTTGCTCTAATGAGGACAGCATCCATCCGGGCATGTGGTATAAAAGGTTACTCAAATCTGTGCAGCTATCTCGCTCAGAAAGCAACACACAGACAGAGACAGGAAGTCAATGATGATGTTGGTAGTGTATAATCACACACAGGCTTAAACTATTTGTCTACAAAGAGCTGTCGGCAATATCACGGGTCTAGACATTTACAGTCCACACCATCCCTGGTGGGGATGAGCTTTTACTTTCTGCAGCATTAATAAATTGGGGAGCTAAGGTATCAGATTAGAGATGCCCTCAGGCCGCCAAAACACACATTAATCCTGTAATGACCCGCTATGCTGAAGTGAACACCATTATTTTTCAAATGACATCCAGCAAGAGTTGGCAGAGGGTCTGCCTATTCAATCATCTGGTCAACATCCAAAATCTTACCACTCCATATTGCAACTTGGCAAACACAGATCTGTTCTGAAGATTTTACATCAAATCCACATTAGAACACTGAGACATTTCACACCAATTTAACGAATTAGCACTCTCCCTGATTAGAATCCTTTCAGAATCACTCAGTATTTCTCCAGTCTTACCAATTCAGTTCAGTACAATTCAAAGAAGCTTTGCTGGCTTGGATGCTTAGGCTACGTTGTTGCCAAATCTAATTCACATACAATTAAATGATTACATTTTATACAAGAAAACTAAACAGATAATAACAAGACAAGAAGTACGTTTTGAACATACACACTCTTTATCATCTAGAAACATTCAGTGTAGAGCTTGTCTGTATTTGTTCATGACAATAGTTTATATTAATATATTTCTATGTAATAACTTAGCACTGTACACAGATGGTTCTCCCCACATAGATAAGACAGCTCCTGAGGACTGGGATCAATAGTACAGTGGTTTAACACAGTGGTTCCCAACCTTTTTCCTTAGGGAACCCTTTCCATCGAGAATCATCATGATATCACTGAGTAAACTGACGAGCCCTGTGTTTTATTTTAGGGATATGTTGAGAGTGGTAAACAGTTGACAGGTGGTGGTTCTGAAGTGTTCACCCTCTACTGTCGATGTTTCATTGATTAGCCAACTGTATCTCCAAAGGGCTTGACTGTGGATTCCCCCCACACTGTTTTTCCTGGTCTCTTGAAATCAAGGACGTCAGACTCATTATACTGCATCTGCCTTTTCACTCTGTGCTCATTTCAGAGCTGCACTTCATTATCAAATCCATTCCACTGTCATTATTGGAAACTTACCAATTAAATTCCATACTGCATTTTCACTGTCTCCTTGCATCCAGGCAGGTTGACACGTAGCATGCACACATTTACACACAAGGAGACTTCTAATGTTAACTAGTCGTTGATGTCTGAATGATAGGCAGCTGACTTAAGGTGGGTCACACACTTTAGTGTGTATTCAGGCCATAAAATGTCAAGCAAATTTTAAGCAAACTCTTGAAAGTTCGGAAAAAATCTAAATGCAAATCTGATACATTTCCATAAACTGTTTTGAGTGGATGATCTAAGCTACGTGAAGCGTAATTTCGTCAGAAGATGGCGTGGTGTAGGCTACGTGGCTTTGTGTGCATGTGGAAGTAAATAAACCTGAAGAGAAAATAGAGAGAGGTCTTCAGGAATTACTTTGGATTGGACAAGTTACAGTAGTTCATATCAAATAGCACTGGCCATTGTTGTGTGCTGTCTGGAGAACACAATACAGACAGCAGATACAGTTAAGAGTTTATTCTGGAAATCAGTTTCCATCAAACATTTCGCATTGTAACTCTGTTTTGCAAAAGACAAAAACCACCTCAAGCAATCGTACAGAAGTTTTTTTTTTTTTTTTTAAATATAGTCATTTCCATAAAATGTATATGCGGTATTCTTCAAAATGGACATACAAATTCTTGATGGAAACACAGCTACCGTCACCACTAAAAGCCTTGAGCACATAGTGTATTTGGTACAAAGAGGGGAAACATGCCAGGAAAGAGGAAAGGAAGATGCCAAATGAGACTGAATGAGAGGAAGGGAAACATGCCAGGAAAGAGGAAAGGAAGATGCCAAATGAGACTGAATGAGAGGAAGGGAAAACATTAACTTAAGAAATAAGGATGAAGGATATCGAGGCAGAGGGAAGCTCTATCTTGCAGCTTTTAATTCTAATTTTCATCTCCTTATCTTTCAACTTTTATTGCAGCGCCACCATTATGTTAGTTGATACAACTGGGCACCTGATTACTATACGAGGTTGTAAAATGTAATCTTAAAGGAGAACTTCGGTCGATTTAAACATGCAGCTTCATTGCTCAAGCTACCCTTGACTTGCCAGTACCGAAGACGCGAACACATTTGGTCCAACCATTACAGAGCTCCATGAACGGAGACTTAGCATTGACAGCTAACAGCATGGGGTCAGAACTTTACACTGTGTTTTAAGCGTCTTAACATGCTCCACATCTCACACCAAAAGTTATGCAATATCAGCAGACACCTTAGCACACAGCACTGTAGCGTGTATGACTCAAACTGAATTAAAAAATAGTTAAAACAGTGTGTTTGTGCAAGGAGCTACTTACCTGTTTGTTGACATCCGTGTCTTCCGGTAGCTAGACCAAACTAGTCAATCCGTCGAGCGTGCACTTACTCCCTCACTGGCGGAGACGGAAACGTATTTCAGCATTTTCGTGTTTATGTTCATAATGTACATGTCCATGTTACAGGCTGTCATGAGCCATGAGCCTTACAATAGCCTGTTAAGCCTGTTAAGTGCACACTCGATGGATATGCTAGTTTGGTCTAGCTACCGGAAGACACGGATGTCAACAAACAGGTAAGTAGCTCCTTGCACAAACACACTGTTTTAACTACTTTTTTATTCATTTTGAGTCATACATGCTACAGTGCTGTGTGCTAAGGTGTCTGCTGTTGTTGCATAACATTCGGTGTGAGATGTGGAGCATGTTAAGACGCTTAAAACACATTGTAAAGTTCTGACCCCATGCTGTTAGCTGTAAACGCTAAGTCTCCGTTCACGGAGCTCTGTAATGGTTGGACCAAATGTGTTCGCGTCTTCGGTACTGGCAAGTCAAGGGTAGCTTGAGCAATGAAGCTGCATGTTTAAATCGACCGAAGTTTTCTTTAAAGCAAAAAGCACCAAAACCCTGAGTTCTGAGTTCTACGTGTTGGACTTGAAGTTATTTTCTATTTGAAATTTTAGCAAATATATCTTAAGCCAAAATAAACCACTATATATCATGAGCCTGTGCTACAAGCTATATCAAATTGATCCTCATTTCATTTATATTTCTGTACTTTAGCCTTTTTAATATCTACACGTGTGTTACAAATGTACCCCTCGTTTTTCTCATGCTAGTCAAATAAAAGCATCAATCCACCTGTTAATAGGAACCAGACTACAGTTAATCACATCTCCTCTGTAAAAGATTTTCCAAGGGAGAACCCCCAGACCTTTGGTTAGATTGTCCCACCCACATTTAAATGCTTCCTACGGCCATGCATGATATTATGTATATGTTCATGGAGCCCAGCAAGGATCTTTGCGCATAAGCCATATCCACTGGCTGCTTCCTTCAGCTGCCTCTGACACTGATTTAATGGTCTGCCTCAGAGCCTGTCCATGGATTTTTAGGTCCGTCAGCAGTCTGATGGTCGAAGAAGCCACAAATGCTCTGCTTTCCATTTCTATCAGACAGAATTTGGTGCTCAAGCCTGGCTGTTTTACCTTGCTGCGTAATTTCTTCAGCTCGTTGGGCCTCCTGCTGGACTGTGAGCTCTTATCATACATGCAATCATACATACATCATAGGCCTCTTTGTGGGATGAAAAAAATCTCTGCAATGGTCAGCCCTCCAGACCGTGACTTCAGTGAACTTTCCCCAGGAAAACAGCCTCCCTCCCTGCGAGAGAGAGAGTCAGACAGCGTCTAGTTTACTGATGGTGATTGTTTAATTATGTAATTTAGATCGAAAAATGTAACTTTGTCACTTTCCAGGATGTTTGGTGGGTCAAGATCCCAATTACTACCCATTATTAACAGCATCCATATGGTTTTAAACTATCCACGGGTTCAGATTGACAGGGGGGACACCGGGGAATCACCGGGGAAACACCTTGGGGAAACACCTTGTCATCATTATGACGTGTACTGTCACACCTCTTTAGGAGCCGCTGTGCCGGCTTTCTGTGTGAATTACTCAGCGATTTGTCTTTATGTTGGCGCTGCTAGGCTCTGTGTGAATGACCAATGATGGAGAATTGGTCAACCACCGCTGCGGCGAAAATGCAGCTTCTCTGTGTGAAAGGGGGTAGTGAGAAAAGAGTTGATTTGTTCTATTATGGCCCAGACCCATCCTCTATCCAAATTTTGTTATACATTTTTCAGTTATACTGCTGACAAACCAACCACCTAACAAACAAACAGACAGACAGACAGACAGGCAGACGGACAGACACAGATGAAAACATAACCTTCTTGGTGGAGGTAGAGAAATGCTAAGCTCGGTTGAGAACCAGTGTTTTGATCATTAAATTTTTTTTTTTGTTTGTTTGTTTTTTTAGGAAACGAGACAAGGGTCATATTAAAGACAATACAGACGTTCTCTGTTTGACTGGACACAGAGTGACC